>NW_027526203.1:274503165-275001562 GCF_048455015.1 Haemaphysalis longicornis
GGTGCCTGTTACTTGACCAATGGCTTCCACATTTGGAACTGTTATGACACACTTGCAACACAGTCTACTAGTGAATATGTAAACTTAAGACTGGAGTACTTAAGAGAGGCAATGTTTGAGTTATTTGACGAAATCGCTTTTTTCTCTATTTGAACCAAAACTTCTTGATATAGCTATGCCGAAGTAGGACTTTTTTTTTTACCCTTATTTTGGGAACCAAGGTGGGAGGTGACAGTACAGAATTTTAATATTTAGAGCTTTTGCATTGATGAAATGTATAACTTGAAGTAAAATAACGCTTGTTTCCTGCTTAATAAATTAGCAAAGCTGTGTACTTTTTTTTCAGGTCGTTTATGACAATTGGGGTGCATGCTTTTGCCCATGCTAATCAGTTGTAGGCTTCTTTGCGGCTCCAGTGGTCATGGGAGAAGGAGCCTTCCTGTCGTTTGTTAGTTTCTTGGGAATACATTGGGGACCACATGTTGACTGCTGCGGAAGAATAAGTACTGTATGTAGGGTCCTACTGCACATTTATTTGCTGCGCTTGGAGTGGGGTTGCCAGCATTTCGATCTATGCCCAGACTTATGGATCGTTGCTATTTTGCACAGGGCCCTGGAAGTGTGCGTCTTGCTCAAACAGGAGACTGAAGAGCATCAACTTTGTAAATAACTTGGCATCAAAAATCAAGCAAAAAAAACAAGCGCTTTCACAATGGCATGATGCGGAAACAGAAGATTGCCACCCTGTAAGTGATATGCTTGTCTCCTTCCATCTGTGTGTTCGCTACTTTGCCACTTTGTTCCTGTGTGTGACGCATGTTTTGCCTGTTTCTTGCCCTCCTGCCTACTTTTGTGCACAATGCTCCACAGTCAAAGGCCGACCAAAGACCAGGCAAAGGTCTGCCGTTCTAAGTTGCAGAAGAGGTAGGTAGCGGCAGCCTTTATGCCATGCTCAGGCTTTAGCGCACCTCTAGTCTGGCGCCGGGCTATTAAAGTTTCGAGAGGCTATTTTGTATGACTGCAGTGATCAGGGCTACCTGTGCAACCCTGGTACAAACAAGGAGCTATTCGTGCTCCTCCCCACGTTTTTTTATTACTGAGCAGCTACCTGAGTAGTGGGCTCATACATGTTACAAAGCAGACTGAAAATGCAGTATGGTTATCGTTTGCAGTGAGAAATCTTGTGGCTGAAGACCTGCAGCACTGGAATATAGTAATGAAAGTGTCTCAAAGTTTAATTAGGTCGAATCAATAATAGATGGGGGAGTGCCTCGGAGCAGCCAGGCCATGCTGCTCGGAAACACTTCGCCTTTGCTAACAGACTCTTTACATCCCATAAACTCGCACACGGCAGCATAGTGGCAACAACGCCTAGTGTTGGCAGAATTGCATGTTTCACCATTGGCAGTGCACTTACGTCTTGGCACTTTTAATTGGAAAGGAACTGCAGTTCAAGTGGTGGTATTTTTAAACGAGTGTCTGAATGGTGCCAACAAAAAGGTACTGTGTGTGAATATTGAGTTTCGTGTGGGTCCAATACCAGTGTTAGAGGAAAATTAATCTTTGTCTGTTCTTAGAAATAAGAAAACGTTGAAAGGTAAGCAAGCGTGCGAGGCTCGCGCTATCCTTCTTGTAGTCTTGGTCTTTGATTGGTGCCCTTGCAGGCCTTTCACGGTGTCTTGATTTGGGGCCATGTTTGCTGATCAAGGTTGCACATTTTACACCGAGCTGCATGCTGCCTTGTACTATTACGCTGCAAGCAGTTTCCAGCTTTACTTATTTGCATGGAGATATATGTATTTACGTATATATTTATTGACAAGCTCTGGGCCTTGTGTCTTTGGTGTTACCACATAATGGTAAATGATTTAACTTCCGGAAAACTCACTTTAAAGGAGTACTGACACCAATTTTCGGCGTTAATATTATTGCACAGTTCGCTTTCTTTGCTCAACAGAATAGCCTGGCTGAAAAATGAGCGGCCTGCGACGCAAAGAACATACTTCAATTGTATCTCATTTATCGCGCCGACGAACAGCATGCAGAGCGGCACTCAGCAAATGGACATCAGCGGGACATCATCCCGTGGCAGCCAAAGGAAGTGACGCGACAGCGCTCGTCAAAAAGTCGTGACGTCACTTCACATGCGCGGCCCCACGAGCGGTGACTGGGCGCCAGCGCATTCACACACGGTGCATGTAACCAGAGCTACAGGCATAACCGCTGTCCAGAAAGGCACTGTTGGCAAAAATAAAGTTCCACACACGGGAGAGGAAGCGATAATATAGCCCACAATTGCAACAGAAGTCGCCATCAGGACTTTTATTGAAGCGGTCATCGAATTTCCGCTGCAGTGGTAGGCCTAGCAATTCAGGCAGCTCAGCCGTTCAGCTCCAGCGGCGGCACGGTCGAAACAACGCCCCCATCGCACAGTGTTTTGACGTCTGCACTAAGCGGTGAGGTCATGCCGGGATTCTGTCATATGCGCCTTTCGGGGTGAAAGCGCGGGAATTTGAAACGAGATTTTCAGGCCGTTCAATGTAATTAATTATCGCGTACTAAAGTATTTAAAATGCTGTTTTGGGTTCGCCAGACCATTAAGCATCGATAATAGGAATAAAAGTGGAACAAAATTTTCGTGTCAGTATTCCTTTAACAAATCACAGACATCTAAGTAAGAACTGCTCTCCTGAACAAGTGGGCAATGTATCGTGGATATATTGGTGGGGCACCTTCTCCTCAGCATTAGTATAAAAAAGTGAAGGTGCATTGATAAATGTCCTAGCAGCAGGATCACTGCGTAGATTATTACCACAGTGCGTTTGATGTGTAAATATGTCATAAGTACAGATGTGAAAACCCCTTAAGAGCAATTTCGTTTCATAAGTGAACTTTGTTTCTTCTCTCTAGGGTATAAATTTACCCAAGTGTAGCACTTTGCATTGAGTCCTCAGGCTCTAAAGGGCCACGAGCAGTTATATAAAGGTGTGCCATAGATAGCCTGATGATCCATCATAGTTACCATTCAATGTTGCTTCTTGTGCATGTGCAGAAATATGCCAGCCTCTGAATTTTGAGGGGGGGGGGGGGGGGGGGGGGTGGGGGGGGGGGGGAGCTGGCAGCAGAATATAATGTGGGTATATTCACACTAGTTATTTGCGCTGAATGAGCATGTTATGCGAGCACAAACTGCAGAGGGTCCATTGCTCGCGGAAACAAAGGGATCCGGTAATGACAGGGCTAAACATTACTGCATACAGACTGATCGTAGGCGAACCAGTAACATGGAAGCAAGGCATTAAAAAGCACTGCAGAGATCGAGATGGTTCGACTCACCGACGGAATGCCGGGGCAGCGGGGCACTGCACATGCGAACACGATCGCAGCTGGGTGGCAGCGGAACAAACGGGTGCTTACGGGAACGTCCCCGGAGCGCGCGTCCTCACAGTCCAGAGGGCATGCCTTCTCCTCCGACTTCCCGCAAGACTCCGTCAACTGGTGGCACTAATTGCAGTGCAAGAACCCGTTATGGGCAAGGGCACTCCCCTCGCCAGACAGAGCGAACCCGTCGGGGTCGGAATGTACGGTGCGTGTTTCCGCTGCCTAAGAGACACGTTGCGTAACAGCCTCTGTGTGGGAAAGCTAGCTGAAGGGGGGGTCGCAGGAATACCGCGATTCCCGCGAGTATTGTGTTAATGTGGTATTGTGGAGTGCTCGTTTCTTGGCCCCCTTAACCTTGTGAAATTTAGTACCCACGAAATGTTCTGAAACATCAGTTTTGATGATACATTATAAAATTTGGAGCCTGCATACAAAAGGTGGTTCACTGTAATTGGGGGTCATCAATGTTGAAGTCTTGGAATAGCAATTAAACAACAAAAATTAATTCAAAATTGAAATTGCAAACATTCGAACACCGCTTTCTAACCACGCTGAGGAGACTTACAAGCTCAGGCATTGGGAGCTGAAAAGGGCATTTGTAGTGCACGGAACCACATGACTGTGTGGCCTGCGGTTGTGCGGTTCATGTAAGTGCACTTGCAGCAGTCCTAGCAGGCTCTTCCTTAGTGTCTTACGTGTAGGGACGCTTAGCGCTAGCGTGCACCCTAGCTGTATAGTGGAGGGGTGGTTATTTTAACCCTTTCAGCCCTGAATTTTTTCTTTCTGCTGAAAAGATTTTTGCTATGTGTTTTCTTTAATATTTGTGCCCTATTAGTTTACAAACAAAAAATTGAGCTTGTGACGCGTGTAATTAGCGATCTACAGGCATGCCAATTAATTAGGTCATTAGGCAATTAAAATTTTAAAGTCGAGTAGAAAAACTTTTTTTGCTTGTTTTCCCAAATTTTGGAAAGAACTCAACCCACATACAAAAATTGAAGCTGGTAGTGCAAATATTTTTCGATTGACAGCCTTGTAATCTAACTATGACTTCAGTCCTTGGAGTCATCCTGACGTCAATTTGGTCTTCACTGCAATGCCTTCCTCTTTCATGTGTTCAGCAATAGCAAAAAACGAACAATAGTTATATCAATCGGAAGGGGCATCCTTAAAGAACTATTTCCCAGAAAACTATCTGTTTTCGTTTTGTTCTCAAATTGCTAGAAGACTTTTAGTTAATGTCCTAAATATAGGACACCAGGGCCGAAAGGGTTAAAACATAGTAAAGGGTGTTTCTTCTTTTCTACCATTTAGTAGCCCCTGTTTTCCTCAAACCCAGGGAGGGTGCTTAGAGATAAAGTATGTTCACTTTTCAAGATTCAGCTTTGCTAAAATGAGGAAGGTGCCCACAATCAAGAAAATTTTTCACTTTAAAAAGGAGCATTAATACATTTTATTATGAAAAATCATTCTTGATTGGAGGTAGCAGTTTCCCATCTGGGCATGACAGTTCTGAAGTTTTGGCAGTAAGCACACAACTTTTCAATCACTGTTCTTTTGCTCTGTCAAAAAGGCACAAGGCACACCAAACCAACTGACCCCCAGATTTTTGTTTTGGACAGTGAGAATGAAAGAACACAGGATAAGTTTGCAAATGAGGAAACTGCAGCTGTGGAAAATAAAATTTCAAACAGAAGGCTAGTTGGCCACATCTGTTTAAAATAAAGGGTTAATTTCCACATTTCTTCATTTAGCAGCATGGGACAGTTCTAACTGAAAACATGTGACTGAGATCTGTTCTCACCTAACCCTTTGAGGGTCGAATTTCGTCGCCAAATGCGTCCCCTCAGGGTCGATTTTTTTTATTGCTGATTTAAATTCTACGGATGAATCTATATCGAGAAAAAATAATCAATTTTTTTTAGGTGACCGTACAGTGACAAAGAAATCATTTGTGTTGTTGCATACATGTGGTTTATTATGGCGTTATTAAAAAAAAATTCTAAATAAAAACGAGAGAGTAACAAGCCGGCACCTTTTGAGTGAATTAAAATCAGATAGAAATCAGTTTCGCGGGTGCAAAAAGCGGGAAGCGCCCAGAGGGCGATAATGAAACCAGCCGCTGCGCGCCCGCCGGCGTGCGCCGGCGCACGCGGTTGGATGTGGGAACGATAGACGGCGCACCGCTCATAAAATACAAAAAGAAAATGAGAAAAAGAGTGCTGTGGCAGGTGCAAGAAGTGAGAGGCGCCCGGGGACTCGGTGGGCGATACCCAGCGCGCCCCCTCGCTAGCGGATGCGCAAGCGGTAGCCGGCGCGCCGCTGAAGTAAATCATTAAAAAATAAGAAGAGCCATCGGCGCAAGAAAAAAATCTGACGTATTTCCGAAGTGTGGCAGCACATGCCAAGCAAGAGAAGTTGGCGAAAAAGGCGCGCTTTTTAAAGATACAAGCGATGCCGTACATGTACGTCATTGACCATTTTGAAAGTGTTTGCCGGTGCCGTACATGTATGGCTATGACCCTCAAAGGGTGAACAGCACAGTTCTAATATCTGGAACCTATAATGCACTACTGTGATGCTTTACATTAGTGATCACTAGAAGAAAACTGCATTTCAGTGGAGGCTGATACTTTGAAATATGCAATAGCATAGAGGTCACTTGTAGGCAAGAAGTAGCATCTTCCAAACCCATGAAATTGAAGTTAAATTTTTATAGGCCTTGAGTGACCTTGAATTCGGGCGATGCAAATTATGTGACCGGCTTTTCGTGGCTTATCAAAGTGTGGTCCTGCACGCTCGCCATCAAAAAATGCTTTCGGAATTTTAAGCCGGCTCATGATTACACTCGCACTGATTTATACATCGACTTGTGCAGAACTGCATATCGCAGCATCAGACAGAAAAGAAACTAGCTTTGGCCGGTTCCTGCATGTGACGCTACATTCTTCATTGCTTTGTCCTATCGTTCATTTGGTTCACCATCTGTCCCTATGCTCCACCATAGCTGTGATCCACCATGCCTTGAATAGGAAGGGGGCTGACGTCCGGGATGAAATAATAATGAGCACAGATAAGCAAGACTGTGAATGTGAGAACACAGTGCATGTTACTCCTGTGTAGCTGTATTGGCAAACGTCATTTTGATAGATGTGATGGAGGGCAAAGTCAGTGGACTGTTCCCTCTTCCCGATGAACCCGTTAGTATACGGGTAGGGATGCAAGCAGGAGGGGAGTAATTGAAGTTCTGCACTATCTGAAACTGTGTATTAAGCGCATTTGGGATGATCGAAAATGTTCAAAATAGCGTGCCTTTTGTAGAGCTCTCTTAATATTATTGTGGGTGGCTGGCTCTAAACTAGTTTACTTCCAAAGGATAGAGTTGTATTAAAGATTTGCACTCAGGGTCATGTCATTTTTTGAACGTAATTTATATAGGTTTTGTGTGGAAGCACAACAGTAGTAGTGAATTGCTGCATGTGCTTTCCTGCACCCTTGAAAATGTTTGGATAGGGCCTTGAAAGACCTTGCATATCATCGAATTCTCGTCCTGAACGATAAACTACGAACTCTGAACTTGCTTTCTTCCTTTTTGCACTTACGCTTGGAAACAGGAAAGATGTGAAGCAGGCAGCATCACTGAAGGCTAGGCAGCCTCAAAACTGTTTTCCTACATCAAGGTCCATATCGAAAACGGTGCGCATCAAGCCTGCCACACGTGAGTTAGCCCTTGGTGGTTTCTTGGTTGTTCTTGCATATTCCAGGCATGTTTCTCGGTCCGTACGAATTGACTATGGTTTCCTGTTGTGTTACATGTAGCCAACAAAATTGGGTTTTAGTTTTCGTGGCCAGCACCTGACGAAGGAACGTGGCGCCAAAAAGCGGGAAACCGTGCACTGAGCTTGACTGGACTGGGTTTTCTTTGATCAACCGAGAACACACACATTGTGCATCGATATTTGAAGGAAAAAAAAAAAAAAAAAAACGAGGAGTTGCATTGTCTAAGTCAATCTCCCATAGGAGAGATGCGGCAATCTCTTATAAACAGTTGCTGAAGGTCCAGCAAGAAAATTCCTTTTCTGTCCGATGTATACATGCTCCAATGGTAGGGGCATAAAATAAAAATGTTTTTCCATGCAACTTCACAATGACTTAGGTCTTAAGTTTTAATAAAATGTGAGATAAGGGTGATCATCTCAGCAAACTGCAGTAACTTTATGCTGCATTGCTGTCGCTAATCGATTTCAGAAGAGCAGTCATTTCACAGCTAGAAGCAGTAACTCTCACCTGTCTTCACATGCTCAGTCACATGGTGTCAACTGAACGTCACGAATAGCGTTGCACTTACATGCTGCCTTGATGCTGCCGTGGTCTTATATTAGCTCTAAAAAGTTCTTCGCAGATATCACTCTGCGTAGGGTCTCAGAATCCTTAAAGTGCCCATTATTTTTTAGTTTTAAATTCGCATAGAGAGACAGTTATTTCGTTTAAATCGAAAGAATTCTTAGCCTAGAAGATCTTGCACAGTTCATGGCCATAATGTTGGCAACTCTGTCAGTCATCTCCCCTCCTGGGAAGTAAATTTAGTCACTGGAAATTGCCATCACCGAAATGCATGCTGCACATTGCTCTTACCCAAATATCAATTGAAATTCAGCCCACTGTAGCCACGAGTCTTATGAGCAAGTCTGTTATTGTTGGAACAAAAGAAGTGGCAGTAGCCAGCCGAGTGTTCAGACTGCCTGGAAATTGTAGTGAGTTTTTTGCTGGAATTGTCTGATAAAGTATCGGGTGTTTTCACAGACTCGATTATTGGGGCATTTTTGCTCTCCCCATCAGGTCTGAAAAATTTGTCATAGAGTGTACGGTTTGTTATAATGACAGTCAACTGTAACATTTAAAATGTTACGTCTTAAGTCATCCTTTGTAACAACTTTAAGTCATCCTCCACAACAGCAGTCAACTGTGTTTCACAGGGTCTCACTTAATTGGCAAGTTAAAAATAAGTAGCAGGATCAGTTTCTGCAGTTGTAGAGATGAAAGGTAGAAGTTTTGTACAGTTCTATTGCTTTTGTTATTTGGCAGGAAATGCTCGGGATACATCATCGGACTTACCTCCATCTGTTTCTGAAAAAGACCTGAAAACCTTCAAGAAAGCACAGGATATGGCATTAAAGGTAATAACAATGATGCCTTTGGTTTTTCCTGTGTGTGGGAAGAAGGGTATTGGGGAGTGCAAAAATGTGACTTTACAGCGCTTCGCTTCTTTTGTAACAAAAGTACCGTCAGAAAATTATAATTGTGTGGATCTCAAAAGCTGGGTGAAATTATGTAAGGAGAAGTTTTAAGGGAAACTTAAGTGTGACCACGAGGGGGTCTGCATTGGCAGATTACAGTAGCATGAGTGTGAACATACCACTCACCACTGCGGCAGTCATTTAATAATGAGAAAAAAAGGCTAACACCACAAAAATAGGCATTGTTGTCCCATGCATTTTTCGACACTACGATTTGGGACATTATAAATTGTAAATAGCAAAATAAAATTGGTCAAGCGTGTTTATGGTTTTTTTTTTTTAAAAGAAACAGCTACGTAGGACCTACCTGCAACATTCATAATCCCGATGGTGACCAAACTGGTGTGAAATACATTTATGACTACTATACAACATGATCAGATGACAATTTGGTGCCAATCAGATGCCAATCAGATGCCAATCTGATGACAATCAGATGCAATTTGCTTGAGGGAACTCATATGCCGACTCATTTTGCTCCCATTTTTCCAAGCCCCAAGCTGCCACCGCCTTCTAAAGGTAGCGGTTGGAAAAGCTGCTGGGTCTTGTCCTTTTTAAAAGTGCGATGGGCTAGTTGTTAATTGTAATGCAAGAAGAAACACTGCATGGTGCTCGAATGCTGTTCTTTTTTGGAAGGTGGTGTAGTGGAATGTAAGTTACAGCATTTTCTAGATTCATACTCCTCTCCTGCCCTTGTGAATCGCATTTGCTTGCATGGTGAACACACCCCCATTTTCAGTCGTAAAAATGCATGCCAAGGCAGCACTTTACAAAACACCGTAACTACGGGGTTCACTGGAACGCAGGTGCTACCTTGTAATCACTGCTGCGGCAAGCCCGATGGCTGTTATCTGAAACCCTTCAGCGCCACAACGAGAGGTGTCTGGCCTTGAGCCCTGATGTCGCGGCACTTGCAATGGGCAAATGTAGATAACTGGGCATGTAGAAAGGCTTCAGATATCTGATAATTCTGTTCTTGGTTTTTGAGTGGCTTCTAATGCTTGTTAGAACGTGGTTGAAAACTGATTGCAACTCTTTCTTTCTTTGTTTCTTTCTTTCTCACTCTCTCTCTCTCTCTTTTTGGGGGGGTGTTGTAACTGACAAGTACTTGCAGAATAAGTTTAAAAAGTGGCTCCCGCCTTGTGCAAGGGGACACAACACTGAAAAAGAGAAGTGGAAGTGCTTACTTCGCATAATAAACACACCGTCAAACACACGTAAACAAGTGCATTCATTGTGCGAGTAAATACGGTATTCGGAAGTGGAAAAACTGGTTAAAGATTAAAATTCTCCAATGTTTGTGGAACTCCACTGTGTATTTCCTGTAAGTTAGAGTGGTTTTCTGAGCGCATACTCCCCCCATAAAACAAACTGGTAGAATTGTTTTGATAAAAATCAAAGTAGTCGTCTTCTAAACACGTACCCTTCCAATAGCCTTGTGGTCTGTGGCACTCACACAACAGATAGCATTGCTGCAAAGGCTGCAAAACAGCCCTCATACAGCTATTGTTGTGAAGTGGAAATTCCTATCTGGGAAAGATGTTAGTGCACATCAAATGAAGTAGCCATTAAGATTAAAACTCTTTGTGGCATGCTTGTAGTCCAAAAGTTGTAGACCAGCAGTAGAACTATGTGCTGGCATGTTCAGGCTTTATAGTTTATTTACATGAGTACCAATGGGCCAGGCTGTTATAGTATTCCCCATTAGGTAGTTATTACTGAGGTAGCAATTGCCCAAGCAGCAAGAATAAAAAAAAGTGTCTGGGAAGTCGTCAAGTGCAACAAACCTTGCACTGAAAGGGGCACTAACAGCTGTATTATATCTGTGCTACACGGCCGTTTCAAAGGCCTTGAACCAAGTGTCTATCGACCACCCCATCGTAAATGCATAGGGCACACCTGTAAGTTAGCGTTCAACTGTCAATTGAAAGTTGCCATGTAGCACAGCCATTACTGTTTATTTGAACTGAAATATCGCACGTTTTGTACCTCTCTCAGCTCTAGTCTGAAGGCCTACGAAGCCTTGTTCGCTAAGAAATGAGGTTGTGCGGATATGAATTTAAAACTGTGAATTTGAAGTAGGCACTGGCTGTTGCACATGTACAGTTAAGCGTTAATATAACGAAGTTGTAAAAAAAGGACACTTCAATTCATTGAAATTTTATTACATCAAAATACTGCACCTAGCATGCAGAAGTTCTGTTATATCCAGTTTTTACTGTATGCACTTGTGGTAAGTGGTACAAAGGCTCTCGTATTCACCTGCATGCATCTTTTGACTGCACTTGTGCACAAAGCGAACCATTTCAGTTAAAATGAAACTGAAATAAAGCTGTGAGCTTTGTGCCTTTTAAGAGGGCACATTATCAGCAAGTTTCCTCGTACCTTTATTTTACACTTATACGTTCCTGCCTCGGTGTTTGTTTTAGAAAAAATGTTTGTAACAAGCTCTACCATTTACCATTCAAAATTTGCAATGTCACAACATGTGTGTGGGGTGCCGTTACCTTTTGGCTTTTTCTGTGTGGGAAACCAGTGGGATGACCAAGTTCACGACATATCTTTGAATGCTTACTGGGTCTGACTTGTACAGTTTTTTATTTTTAATGAAGGCAAGGTTTGGCCTTTTCCGCTTTTATGGTTTAAAGCGTAGTGTGTGAATTTTTTTGTTGTTGAAGGAGGGTTGGCCTCCATTGGATGTTCCAACACTTTTTGCCTTCCTTTCTGCAGCCTTGCCTCATGATGTAAAATTTAAAATAAATCTATGTCTGCTGCTGGTGCAAGTGGTATAGGTGTATTCACCACACTCTGACCTATCGACATAGACCAATTTGCTTTCCCACTTTAGTGTCTCTCTAACACTAGAAGTCACAACTTCTGTTTGCGCTTCAAAGTGAGCATGTCTTAGTTTGGTATAGTGTTATCAGGGAATAAAAGAAATCCAGTGAAAAATTGCATCTCTGGCAAGTTCTGCCATTTCTTCTGACGCACCGCGTGTGCTGCTGTCGCTCTGTGCAGACAATGGGCCAGGATTTGGTTGTGCCTGACCACCAGACCAGGTGCCCTGCTGCCATTGAGTTTGGCCAGTATGAAATACAGACTTGGTACTCATCCCCTTACCCCCAGGAGTATGCCAGGTGAGACTAGCTGTATGGTCGCAAGCACGAGCACTTGCAAAGCAACACCTCTCAGGGGTGGAACTGCTGCGCCATTGTGCGCCAATTTGCCCTGCTGCACGAAGCTGCGCAGAAACGGCAATTTGCGTGATTATTGTCCATTGAGAGCATAAAACGCCAAATTTAGCCGAGTCTTGTCGTCATCCGGGCAACACTGAGCACTGGCTACACAATAGACGCAGCCGCATCCATAGCCACGGCAGTTCGGTACACTCATGGAGGAAAGAATACTCAGGAGATATAGTGCCTAGAATATACTAGGTATATTCTAGGCACTATACAGGAGAGGCCCCTAGCACCCCAATGCATTGCGAAAAGTGTGGAGGAAGTCGCATGATTTTTCTTGAGCCCATGGACAATGTTGCTTACTTGTTTACTACTGCGGCGCCCAAATTTGGGCGAATAGAACGGACAAATTTTTAAGGCGCTTGGTATGTGGCTGCTTCGCTACGCTTGCAAACCAGCGCAGTCGCTATGACAAACGTTTTCAGATTAGGCCAGTTTGAAAACTCTGCCGTCCGAGGCGTCTGCGTTCGCCATCGCGTGAGCCTGTTGCTATGACGACGACAAACGCTACTTTCCCAGGCTTAAGAGCTGAAAAATCGTCCTATCTCAAAAACAAAGGCTGTTTTTCGATTGAAACTTTGGGTGAGGGTTAGAATGGGCAAATTGAAGGCGAAATCAACAGCTTAGAAAATGACATCGCACCGAGGAATTAGCGACGAAGCTGTTTTCGCTTGGAAGCGGGAGGGCAGGGCGACGCCATGTTAGTCAAATCAAACCGGAGACAGCAAAGGATGATGGGATAGAGTGCTGGGCTCCGTGGGCTCAAGTCATGGCGGGACTCGGCTTCACAAATGTGACGTCAGGGCCTCTCCTAACCTTTTCTTTCCTCCATGGGTACACTCGTGGTTTCCTCGTGGAGTTTATCGCAACGTTGTTATCGCCGCGGCTTTCCCGGAAGGCTGTCACCAGCATGAGTAAAAGTACTTTGAACAGTTATCTAGTGATATAACTTGAGGCATGGCCTCTGGAATTTGCAGCTGCTCGAAGTAAGACGAACGACCCCTTCGCACACCCTTCGCCTCAGTAGTTTTTTTTATTATTATTTTTTTTGCGCGAGTACGCAGTTACTGTGGTGATTGAAGTCTAATTTTTCAGGACCTGCACGAACCGAGAACCGCGACGACGCGAGCTTTCGCGCGAAGGGCTCTTCTGTGATACTGAGCGCATGCGCACGCTCCTCTAGAGTGTTGCGGCGGCCGCTATCACTTTCCTTTAAAACAGTTGCGTGCAGCGCGCCACTCAGCCGCCGTACTCGTTCACGCACCGATGAGGCTCGACTCGACCGCGAAAGCAGGCGTCTTGATGGGATGCCGTGCCCGCTTTCGCCTTCGCGTCTATTACGGAATGAGGCGTCGTGAAATCGCCATCTTCATTCGCTGCCTGCCTTTGCCTGCCTATGATGCCTGCCTTCTCGGTCGACGCGGCGGCGGCAGCTTGCTGCAAATACAGCATCATAATGTACGGCGCCCGTCTTCGTGTTGGGGAATATCGATGCGAGACGATGCGCGCTCGGCGAGCGCCGCTCGGGTAGGGCACGTTCACGACGCCTGATTTCATGGTTGCGGTGACGGCGGCAGCGGGGCGGCGCACTGCACGCGATTGTTTTAGCTCGAAACTACAGTAGAATCTCGATGATACGAATCTCGCGGGACCGCGAAAAATATTCGTATCATCCGAAATTCGTATGAACCAACATAGACCAAAAAATTGAGCGCTGAAAAAAAGTTTTCGTTTATTTCTTTTCTTTCTTTCGCGTGAACAAATACATGATTTTTTCTGCTTTTTTTAAACCCCCACGTCACAAAGCAGTCCTTTCTGGAGCGCGTAACGCTTCGCCTAGCTTCGCGCTTGTCTCCTCACTCCCGGTGTCCAAGCTCGCTACACGCCGCAACAGTCAAGCGTGAACCGCATGGTGCGTTTTTGAACGCGATTCGCACGCCTTGGCTTTGCGCGCGCTGTATTTTCAAGGCCACATTGACGACTTCGCGCCCGCGGTATCTCCTACCTCATTCAGAAAAAGACGCTGACGACTTGCGAAACGCTCGAGACAGCCCGCTGGCTCCGCCCGAGATGTTTAGGCTTAGCACTCCGGCAGATATTTTATGGGGGCTTTCACTAGCGGCGTCGATGGTGTTTTATAGTACCGTTTTAGCCAACGTTATCAGCTCCTTTACTGCACAAGAAACTTCGTGTCTGCCTTGAGCGGCATTTTAAAGAGCGGCTAGAAGCAGTCGCTCACGCGGCCGTGCCACTTCGCGGCCGAAGCCGCCGCCATGTTGCCGCCGCCGGCCGCGGCGCGCGCAGCGTGCGAGAGGTTTCGCGGCGCGCATGGGGCGTGCGGGGCGCGTTTTCGCGAGCAGAAAACAACAGCCCGGCCGTTTCTGGAGAAAGAAGAGTGACAAATGGGGAGAGAGAGCCGTCACTTGCTTGTTCGGCAGTCGGGCGCCTCGCCGGCTCGTTCGTATCATCCGCCGGGCCGCGCAGGTCCGTTCGTAACAGCCGAAATGTTTGCCATTGCAAACAATGCAATTTTGCCGGGACTTTTCAGAAATTCGTATCATCCCGAAATTCGTATCACCCAGAATCGTATCATCGAGATTCTACTGTACTTTACCAAAAAATTTAAAAAAGCAGCCACTGTTAGTAACATAGTGTTGATTATTATACAAATAAAGGCCAAAAAGTCGCTACATTTAAAGGAATTGGCAAAAGGCAGGTTTCAGTCCCGAGTAAAGGGTAATATCAACGTGCCAGCTTGTAATTAATTTATTGCGCTCCTTCTAAATAATTCTGGCCAATTCTATTTTTCATGCAGTTTTTGGATTAGTTGCTCTTAAAAGTGCGCTCAGTCGCATCATTTAAGGCCGTCAGTGTGCTCCAAAAGTGCTCCGAAGTAACCCCTAAATTGCTCCAAACCTGCTCCAAAATGGGATTTTTGCTGCTCCAAAGCTGCTCCAAAATAAGACTTTTGCTGCTCCCGTGCCTGCTCCAAAAAGCTAGACCCTGCTTCCACCCCTGACCTCTTCTCTGCCGTTCCTCTGCCCAGGCTCCCCAAGCTTTTCCTCTGCGAGTTCTGCCTCAAGTACATGAAGAGCCGAAGCATTCTGTCAAGGCACATGGTGAGTGTGCGTGCTGCTGGAGGGCCCGTGATGCCCAAGCATGCGGGCGTCACTGTTTTGTTTTGTTTGTGCAGCACAAGTGCACCTGGTTCCACCCGCCAGCGACTGAGATCTACCGCAAGGGCGAGGTGTCGGTCTTCGAAGTGGATGGCAATGTGAGCAAGATCTACTGCCAGAACCTGTGCTTGCTGGCCAAGCTCTTTCTGGACCACAAGACCCTCTACTACGACGTGGAGCCTTTTCTCTTCTACGTGCTCACCAAGAATGACGCCAAGGGCTGCCACCTGGTGGGCTATTTTTCAAAGGTGCGTGAGCCTTTGCATCATCGCAGTGGGTTGTGAGCAGGGCCTTGTCATGCTTTTTTTTTTTTTTTTTTTTTTTATACACACACGCACGCGCACACACACGGACAGACATGCAGTGTGTTTCAGCTAACTTTAGCCAGAGTTTAAAAATATGCCGATGTACTTCAAGATGATGCGACCAAATGCATATTGCTCACTTTTGCATGTAGTGTGTCATGCTGTCTTTTGTATTTTGCCTAATTAGATAATTAGTAAAATTTAATTACCCATCTTCCAAACCAACGAATCTAGGCAAAAAATTTCAATCAGAAAGTTGCAGAGTGGTTTGCGAAACGTCCGAATAAACAGTTTCCATCTGTCTATTAGTGTTTTTCAGCTTGCTGAGGATGCCCGCGAAACACAAACACACACCACGTGACATGCCGGCAAGTCTTCACTTTGCCATTCTCATCCCTAACTTATTCACTACAATGACGGGAAGTTCTTTTCAGTTTATAAATTTTACTCACGGTAGTGTTCCACTTCAGCTTACATACACCAATGTTAACATGCACTCAATTCATGCAAGGCTTACACGTGTAAGGCTTTTTGCACAGCTTCAGTGTGGTGCAAAAAAGCCAACCCAAGGGGGCAAGTTGCATGCAGTGAAGCTTTGTTAAGTTTGCTTATCAAGCGGAGAGCCAACTTTTATTGTGCTGTATTCGTAAGGTTCTATACTTCACACTAATGCATCTGCTTGATGCAAAGAGGCCTTGTTAAACAGTTCAATATTACCCACAAGCCTACTACAGAAGCCATCTGTGCCATGGCAGTTTTGTAGGGACCCAGAAAATCGTGTAAGGTCTTGGATCTGTTTTGCGACATTGTGAGCATTGGATTGTTTTTCTGTATGTGCCGGCTGAGCCATTTGTAGGCAAATATGCGCTGTGCGAGCAAATTTGATACTTTAAATTGTGCGGTGTTACCTATGTGCAGGTGTGTAGGCCTGCTCCACTGCCATTTCTAAAAAACGAATAGTAATTTTTAATCATTTTGTTTTAGTATTATTTTGGTGGGATGTAGTGGAAGCTGTCTGTACTAATGAAGTGCTTCAGGTTAAGGTCTTTGTTTAAAAACAATTTTTTTGGTTGCATTGGCTGCATCGTTGCAGCATGTACACAAGGGTGAGAGAAGATACTCGCTGGGCTGATTGAATTGCAGGATTTTGCTGCCACTTGTAGAATCTGTGACTACTGTTAGCTGCAGCTCTCTCCTATTGAAGAGATGCAGCCAGATCTTAATTAATGTGCCTTAATTTACAAAATGTGGTAGCATCTTGGGTCTTCAGTACTCCGATGGCCTTCAAACCGTCAGCGGTGTTGTTTAATTGGCCAAATGAGTTAAAGTGCCCGGGGTAAATTATTGTTCCTTGTTGTCTTATCCTGGCACTGATGCGAGTACTGCTGTGTTCTCTTTACTGATTACTTTTAGGAGAAGCACTGTCAGCAGAGGTACAACGTGTCGTGTATCATGACCATGCCGCAGTACCAGAGGCAGGGGTTTGGACGCTTTCTCATTGACTTTAGTGAGTGGCTCCCCTTTTCTTCACCGCTGTCTTTGGTGGGCAGTGTGCTTAGCAAGTGTGCCACCCTTGCAGGCTACCTGCTGTCTCGGAAGGAGGGGTTGACTGGGACGCCCGAGAAACCCCTCTCTGACCTGGGCCGCATCAGCTACATGTCCTACTGGAAAAGCATTCTCCTCGAGTTCCTTTACAATTATAAAGAGCGGCACATCTCCATCCAGTGTAAGCTTCCCTCGGCTCTCCCCCCTTTGGTCGGCTGGGCACACACACGAGCACGCTTCTGTCCTCCTCCTAGGTCTGTCCTCGGCTACGGGTCTGAACATCCACGACATTGCGACCACTTTGCAGCATCTCAACATGCTCAAGAGGCACCCTACCGAGAGAAACCGGTAACAGCAGTGTTGTGGGCACCTTGGGGACTCTCGGTGTCACTGCCGCATAGCAGCAGTTCACAATCCTGTTCTTTCTTTTCTTCTGTTGCAGCATAATCATCAACATTGACGAGAAGATGCTCAACGATCACATGGCCAAGGTTCAATCTGGGAAGGACCGAAGGATTGTCTTGGACCCTGAGTGTCTTCGCTGGACCCCCCTGGTCACTCAGCCCCAGTTCCGGGATGAAGAGCACGAGGTTTGCTTGCCTTGCCTCGTCTCTGTACGCGGGACACGTGCACGCACACACGCTAAAATCTTGGGAGTCTGGGAGGTGTGTCAGAAGTGGCAGCCTGCAGTGAATCCGTAACAATGCAAGCAGAGTCAAATTGTGTCGAGCCTAAGGAAGGTAGTGCAATAAGCAGGTCAAGTGTCATGGTGAGTTTGAAACATCAGCAAAGCCGGCATTGGTACAATGGAGTATATGGGTGAGTCCCTGTACACTCTGGGAAAAATTCTATTGTAGTTCATACGGTCAAACCGGCAATAATGAAATCTCACGACTAGGAAATTCTTGCGGCAAAGAAATATTTTCGGATCCCTGCCAAATGACCATAGAAGCCCATGTATTTCATATCTCTGACATGGGAAGAAACCTCAAGGCACAAGCTCACGACAAAAGACGACGATACGACTGTGACAAAACGACGACAAGTCGGCAACAAAATGTTTTTGGACAATGATCATCCCGCATTAATAAAATTCGCTGCAAGTCCGGTTGGCATTTTATGTACCCATTTAAGGGTAACAGTGTCCGGAAAGTGCTCAAACGCATTTTTTGCAGACTCAAATTGCCTTAACTTCTGCCGCAGTGCGCTTGCATGGCTGTCACCATTATTGTTTGCAGAAAAGACCGTGAAGCAGGTGGCCATGGAGGTAGCCTTGCAGCGACATTACCAGGAAGCGACGAGGTTATCCTCCGTGCCTCTGAATTGTCAGGTCATGAATGGTCAGGGTGGTGACTCATGACACAGCTTCAGCTAGGCTAGCTACCGCTGAGCAGTGTGTGTGGCGATCGACACATTTGCTTTTAACAAGGTGCCTCCGCCTGCCCAAAAGCGGAAGTTGTTATTGCCACAAGATAGGGCAGCCATCACTGCCCTATGACGGGGTGCAGCTCGCTCTCTACCGTTTTGATAGGCAAGGCTGCCACTCTAAATAGCGCACCTGTGCGAAACAAGACTCAGTTACGGTCCTTCCTGGCGTCAACAAAGCAGTGCTCACGGGGTTTTGTGAACAGAATTGGAACAAGGTGCCACTGGCAAAATTTGTCTGCAGAAGAAGGTGGACTTCGCTTGCATGCTTGGGCATGCACAGTGTCTACGACCAAGGAGAAAAACGGGTAGAGAAGGCAAGCCAGCAGCAAGTTTGGATGCGTTTGATGTGATCTGGTCGTTCTCAGGCATGCACGACAACTAGTAGCAATGAACTACTACTTGTAGTGTGAGAGCTGACCTGTGAAGTCGGTGCAAGGTAAGGCTCGCAAAGTAATACAGTGTACGCCCGTTACAACGGACCTTCTTTAACGGGGAAAAAAACGTCCGCAGTAGCCGAAGTATGCAGTATCCGGGGGGGGGGGGGGGGGGGTATGAGCCCTAATGGGGGTACTTTGACCGATATTGCATATACATAGTACATACACTTTGTTCTTTCTACACGCCTGCAGCACATCTGCACAGTGTTCGCACGAGAGGAAAGAATCGCGTAAACACCGTTTCCAAAGCTTAGCACCGGCACTTGGAAAAGGCCTAACGCATGCAGTCAAGCGTGTAAAGACTGATGATAAACTGAGCAAATAAAGCAAGACTATAACTAGGCACGGGAGGTACTACAAACGTATGGGGCCCGTAAAGGCAGTCCATAAAGGGGAGGGCAGTCCTGGTCTGGCAACCATGGGGACGAAGCGAGAAAAAAAAAAACCCGGGCTCGAGCCCGAGCCCGCGGCGCGAGCGTGCAGGGGTTTGTAACCAGAGTGGGCTGACAGATCCGCTGCCTTTACGGATGATGCGAGCTAATCAACAGAGGGCAGTACTGGTCTGGCAACCATGGTAGCCCCGCGAAAAAAAATGGTGGGAAAATTGGCGGGTACGCCAGCCGAAATGCTACCCTGGTTCCTTTGTTTGCTGTTCGCTGATGCCGCCTGCCAGGCAGGTGCCGCCGAACATTGTTTGTCGACTTTTCGTCGCATATTCGCTCCATGTGTTCTGGATAGCAGTCGCTTTTAAGGTATATTTGGCTCCACATCGCTAGATGGGGTTCAACTACAGGAATATATTATCTTTATTCTTTGATGTGTTGTAGACCCGCAACCATGTAAAGATTTCGGTGGCCAAAATGGTTTTTGGCCACTTCAAATCGAAATTTAAATTCTTTCCTTCTTAGAGTATGGCTCATGCCATTTCACACGGGCACATACGAGCTCAGTCTCAAACTTGCACATTTGTCTGAACCCAGATGGGCCCAAGTGAAAGGACTTACGAGTCAACCGACCATCCGCTGCGGTGGCTCAGTTTGGTTAAAGGAGCCATGAAGACAAAATACAAGTTTGTTTTATTCAAAAGATTTCGTGTTTTATAGTGCCCTCAGTGCTTGTCCGGATACAAACGATGCTTTATTCACTGAGAAATTAATCAATTTAAGTTAAAATTTTGATTTTCCCGTTAAATCGTGTGGTTTCGTGGTCTGCAATGATGCAGGAACCGACCGCTCTGCAGCCTAGGGTGCCTTAATTCACGCGTCCGCCGTACGGGGTGGAGACACGTATACGCTGGCGCCGCCATTTTGGGTCACTCGCTCGCTGTCGAAGCAAGTCATTGTATCAAAACCGTGCTAAAATTATCGCCACAACGCGGTTTACTGGCGAAGTTTGAATCATCTTATCTGTTTCGCGTTGCTGGGTCTCGTGGGAAACGAAAAGAACAACGCGTTGAGCACGTTGACCCAATTGTGGCGGCACGGGACCATTCAAAGGGTGTCTCCACCCTGTACGGTGACGCTGGCATCGAGGTAGCCACGGCAGCATTCGCGCGTTTGTTTGTGTTACTGAACCTAGATGGCGCCACCCTACCGTGACAAGCCGTATTTAAACCTGGCTTGTTTTTGTTCTGGGAGAAAATAATCGTTTTGTGAAACATAGTGCTCGCTCGGCAAATATGGTCACGTAAGACACCGTTGCTTGCTTCAATCGACCAAGGTCATCCGAGACAACCCCAAAGCCCTGCAGTGCTGTGCAGCTAAACCAATCATAGTGTGCGCAGTACGCATCAGTACTTCTTTGTTTACTGTGCTTTCGTAACTTCCACTGTTTTTCCTACCATTCTTATTGCTTTAAAAAGAATGTGCCCTAAATTTAAGCACAAATAGCTCGTTCTGCAAGCTTATAAGCTCAGCCTAATTTGCGTTTGCTTTTGCCGGCCTCCTCCAATCGCAGAGCAGGCTGGTATGACATCACAGGTTCTGTTGCGGGAAATGAGCGAGTGGGTCGCATGGCCATTCCCTTTTTTCTTAATTATGTAGCTTATTTGAGCGAAGTTTACATTACAACTGGTGTCAATATGATTCTAACGAGGTCGTCTTTTGAATGAACCAAACTTGTGTTTTGTCTTCATGACTCCCTTAAGGCATTGTGCTGCTGAGTCCAAAGAACGCGAGTTTGACCCCAGCCGTGGTGGAATAAAAGCAAGAAAATGAAAAAGGCTGTGTGTTGAGATTTTGGCACACGGTAAAGATCCCCAAGTGGTCAAAATTAATCCAGAGCCCTTTACTACAGCACTTCTCGTAGCCCAAGTGTAGCTGCGCCTTGTAAAACCCATAAAATTTCAGTCAGCGCACCAACCTGTGCTCATGAGTTGATGTTTTTGTATGACACAGCTGGAAAGCAGGTCCTAAATGTCAATTGTCATTTCAGTAGCTTTTGGGGGACTAATTTATCGGCTGCTCATGTATGCCCAAATAAAGCGTTATGGGGGCTTTAGATGCAGGGTGTAATTTTAGTAGAGCTTACAGTAATAAACTCATGTCTTATAACTTTAATGTTAAGAGGGCATGAGTAGGGGCTAGTTGGTGCTGCATAGCTGGGGTGTCAAGCGCTTAAACTTGGGACAGTAACAACAGGGACCAGTAAGACAACGAAACAGACAAAGCACATTAAACCAGTCATATGCCTGTGACTTTGTGCACCGATTGTGAAGCTAGAGCTAATGTGCAAATTTGTGTCTAGTCTGCAAATGGGAAGCATTTGCTTTTTGGCAAGCAATATTTACAAGGTCTCATGCCTACAAGAACATTGCAGGCACATTGCCACTGCTTCCGATTGCCACAAACCGTGCTTTTGTGAATTGCTTTGTTTATGTTCCGTTTCCGGTGCCTGGCCACTCACCGTTATATTGTCCTGTACTGTACTGAAAGCGACACATCTATTTCCACCTCCTGGCCTTAGGCCCCGCCCGCAATCTTGCTTGATAGGGAAAGAGTGTAAACATCTTTGTAACTTACCCTAATGTTTCTGGAATGATCCACAGTGCTCTTGATTTGATTGCATGTTTCTGGAAACAGTTGCTCTCCAAGATAAATGCGTTTTGACCAAATGCCCTGGCATTCGATTCTCCAATGCGCGTGCAAGTCGCTTTGACTGCTTCTTTGGCATTCGGGCTTTTGTTACAGTTATTGCAGAGCACAAGTCTGCTGCTATAAGTTTTAATATCTGCAAGAACCTTGCATCGTCCTTGGGGACGTGCCACTGTGGTCTTTACTTTTGCATAACACTGACCCCGAAAACATACGTGCTACGGGGTGGTGGCCGTCTGCTTGATCATTAAATCTTGGGTTTACCTCATGACCTCCCAAGAATCTGGGGTAGGACATGCGGTATAGCAGCCCTGGCAACCAAACTGCCTGGCCCGGAACAACGCTTCTTACATTCGGCGTGTCAGAACTTGTAGTTGCAACCGTTGCAATGTTTTTGAGCATATGGCTCAAGTCGGCTTTGTTTCATATAGCTTTGCATTTCTGGGCAGCTTTGTGGAAAGAAGGCTTGTTATTCTTTTGCAATATCTGTCTTTAACTAATAACCTGTGGTAGCTGCGTCTCATGAAATAAGGTTCTCATTAGTGCCACGTATGTAAGGTATACTAAAATTGTGTAACACTTTTGGGGCAACGGGGGATTAATGCTTATCTTCGTTTGTCCCCTCGTCTGTATTCATACTGCCGCGAACCATACATTGGGTTTGTTTATTTGTGTTTTGCTTTTACCGCCCGGCTGCGCCGGTCTGTGTTATCTCTGCGCCAAGGGAAACGCGTGTTCCATTCTTTCTTTCTGTGCCGCATGTGTTATCTGTCGTGATAGGGAGAGCATTCCGATCTAACGTGAACAGCCCAGAATAATCTTCTTGGATCTACTATGTTCTCGATGTGAATCGACGTTTCGAGAACCACGCGCGCCGAAAGATAAAAAGCCTGCAGTGCGGACGCCGGAGCATTCGATTCTGTGACGCTCGCTGACGCAAGTCACTTTGTTGACCGCTGCTTCGCCGCCTCTGTATTCTTTTGAGTTGTTAGGGGAGCACAAGTTCGCTCCAATAAACTTGTTTCTCCTGCAAGACAACTGCGTCGTCCTTGGCTTCGTGACATCTGGTGGAGGTGCTGGGTACGCACCCTTCATGCCCACTACAACCTCGAAAAGCCGCCAAGCCAGTCCAACAAGAGCCAGCCCCCGCCTGCAAGATTTACCGCCCGAGTTCGGTTTGATGCCAGAAGGGCCCAAGAAAAAGAACGCTGCAACCAACGCCATGGTACAAGAAACAACGTCGCCAATCATGCTGCAGCAGCCCCGGGAACCGCCATCGTTCCGGGGAGCCCCCGCTGAAGATCCAGAGGAATGGTTGGAGAAGCTGGAGCGCGTGCGGATCTTCAACAGGTGGGACGATGAAGAAACCTTCCGGCATGTTTTCTTTTACTTGGAGGATGCAGCCCGAACTTGGTTTGAAAACCACGAGAGCGCCTTGACCGACTGGACGCAATTCAAAAGCGAGTTCCTTAAGACCTTCACGACCGTGGTGAGAAAAGAACGAGCTGCGATTTTACTGGAAACTCGAACGCAACACCCGAACGAAGGAGTCGTAATCTTCGTCGAGGAAATGAAGCGACTTTTCCGCCGTGCGGACCCAGGAATGACGGAAGAAAAGAAACTACGGTTTCTGATGCGAGGTGTGAAGCAAGAACTCTTCGCGTGCCTTGTTCGCAACCCCCCCAAGACCGTGTCCGAATTCGCGTCTGAGGCCGCCGCGATGGAGAAGACGCTCGAAATCCGAACGAGGCAGTACGACCGCCCAATCAATGCGCTGGTTTCGGAGACGCTTTGTGCCAGCGCTATCAACTCCGACTCACTACGTGACACTATCCGCGAAATAGTGAGGGAGGAGCTGCGGAAATTGCTCCCGACGCCGCCGCAACCACAAGTCGCTTCTCTTACCGACGTCATTAGAGAAGAAGTGCAGCAAGCGCTGGAAACTTCAACGACGCCAGTAGCACCTCGCGAGCCGCAAGCCATGACGTACGCGGCTGCTGTACATCGCCCTCGCCCACCTGCACCCTATCGTCACGAGGCTCCGTACCGTCGTCCTCTCTCGCCGGCCCGACCACCTGCGGCGCAACCCCCTGCCCCAAGGAAGACCGACGTGTGGCGAACGTCCGACAATCGTCCGCTGTGCTACCACTGCGGAGAGGCCGACCACGTCTACCGTCGCTGCCCCTACAGGAGGCTCGGTTTGCGAGGGTTCTCCGTCGACGCACCCCGCCCCCGAACTGGCCAGCGCCCATCGGAGATCGAAGAGTACCTGTCCAACACCAGCCGTCGACCAGCCCGTTTCAACCGTTCGCCGTCACCCTACCCATACCAGTCGCCGAACCGCCGTAGCAATGCTGAGTTCTCACGTGGAAGGTCCCCCAGCCCACGCGGGGGAAACTAAAAGATGCAACTTCTGGAGGTAAAGTTGCACGATCGCGGAAAAATGAAAACCCTCCAACGACGCAACGACTCGCGGAAGACAGTGACTCACAACATGCCCTCATCCCGACGACCCGACCCAGACCTGACGAGACTCCCGTACACGACGACAGCTATACGCCGCCACGCGCACCCGACCGCACCGAGACGTCCGCTGAGAAGACGATGACAACGACGACGCACAGTGCCCGACCGTCAACACGCACAAGCCGAGATGCGACGCCCCGACGCACCCGGAACTCGAGGAAGGCGGCATCCGACGTCAAGGTGTCCATCGACGGCTTTGATGTAGTCGCCCTCGTAGACACGGGAGCCGACTACTCCGTGTTGAGCGGACCATTTGCGTCTAAACTGAAGAAAGTTATGACCAGATGGGACGGTCCGCACATACGCACAGCAGGAGGCCACCTCGTGACGCCAAGTGGAACGTGCACATCGCGCGTCACCATAGACGGCACGACGTACCCTGCGGTGTTCGTCGTTTTGCCCAACTGCTCTCGCGACGTAATTCTCGGAATGAACTTTTTGACGGACAACGGCGCAATAATCGATCTGCAGACGAAGTCGATAACTTTTTCCTCCGACCACTCCATGACGCCGGAATCGAACCCCGAAATCCGTGCAGCTGTAAGGATCGCCGATGATCACGTCACCCTGCCACCCCGCGCAAGCTTGATGGTCGCAGTCTACTGTGAAGATGCTGCTCCTGACGTCGACGCTATCGTAGACACCGATCAAAGGGTGCTTCTCAACCGTGGTGTGTCGGTCGCAAGAGGCATTGCGCGCTTCAAGGAACACCAATCCCACATTTTGGTTACGAATTTCACCGAGGAGTACCAGCATTTAAACAAGGGCGCGGCAATTGCATTCCTCGAAGAAGCGCAAGAAGCAAGTGACGTGATCGCGGTCGCCGACTTTGAGCGCACACCCGTTGAAACCTTCAAGCTCCCGCAGCCTTTCGACGTGAATCCGGCGCTACCGCAAGAACAACGGAACAAGTTATCGGCTTTGCTGCGTCGCTATAGCGAATGTTTTTCGTCGAGCGCAAAACTACGTCAGACCCCTCTAGCGAAGCACCGAATAATAACCGAAGATGGAGCCCGACCCACCCGACAGTCACCGTACCGCGTCTCTTCACACGAACGGGAAGCCATCCGGACTCAAGTCGACGACATGCTCAGCGACGACATTATACAGCCCTCGAAAAGCCCCTCGGCTGCGCCCGTCGTACTCGTAAAGAAAAAAGACGGCACATTAAGGTTTTGTGTTGACTACCGGCGACTGAACAAAATCACGAAAAAGGACGTGTACCCCCTCCCCCGAATCGACGATGCCCTCGACCACCTCTGCCACGCGAAGTACTTCTCATCGATGGACCTGAAGACCGGCTACTGGCAAATTGAAGTGGACGAGAGAGACCGAGAGAAGACTGCATTTATAACCCCAGACGGCCTATACGAGTTCAAGGTGATGCCGTTTGGGCTGTGCACAGCACCAGCGACGTTTCAAAGAGTCATGGACACTGTGCTAGCTGGCCTTAAGTGGCACACCTGCCTCGTATACCTCGACGACGTAGTGTTATTCGCCCGGACTTTCGACGAACACCTTGCAAGGTTGGAGTCTGTACTCGAGGCCATTCGTACGTCGGGGTTGACGCTGAAGCCTGAAAAGTGCCGTTTCGCATACGAGGAACTCAAGTTCTTGGGCCACGTCGTCAACGCCGCGGGAGTCCTACCTGACCCGGCAAAAACTTCAGCCATTGCGAACTTCCCAAGGCCGAAAGACAAGAAGGGCGTGCGAAGATTTCTCGGGCTGTGCGCATACTACCGGCGCTTCGTCGCAAACTTCGCACGCATTGCAGAGCCACTCACGCGCTTGACGAAAGATAGCACCCCTTTTAGCTGGGAAAACGACCAAGAAAAAGCATTCTGCGAGCTGCAAAAACGCCTGCAAAGACCACCCGTGCTCGCTCATTTCGACGAAAATGCCGAAACGGAAATGCACACGGACGCCAGTGATATAGGCTTGGGTGCCGTCCTTGTCCAAAAGCAAAGCGGCTGCGAAAGGGTAATCGCCTATGCCAGCCGTGGTCTGTCGAAGGAGGAGAAAAACTATTCTGCCTCTGAGAAAGAGTGCCTGGCTATTATATGGGCGATTTCAAAATTTCGCCCATACGTGTATGGAAGGCCATTCAAGGTTGTAACAGACCACCATGCGCTGTGTTGGCTCGCCAATTTGAAGGACCCCTCTGGCCGTCTTGGGCGGTGGAGCTTGCGCCTGCAGGAGTTCGACGTTACAGTCGTTTATAAATCCGGCAGAAAACACTCCGACGCCGACTGCCTGTCCCGCGCCCCCGTCGACCCACCACCACAAGACCCTGACGAAGACAGCGCGTTCTTCGGGATCGTGACGGAGAGCGACCTAGCCGCCCAGCAGCGTGCCGACCCCGACTTACGCGTCATAATCGAGTACCTCGAGGGATGCAACGTTGCCGTTCCTAGGACCTTCAAACGCAGCTTATCAGCATTCAGCCTGAGAAACTCCGTCCTCGTGAAGAAGAATTTCAGCACCGCAACAAGAGCGAATTACCTTCTCGTCATCCCCACGGACCTTCGTGACGAAATTTTGGAAGCGTGCCACGACGACCCGTCTTCCGGACATCTCGGCACAGCGCGCACTATTGGAAAAATCAAGGCGAGGTACTACTGGCCCGGCCTTACCTCTGACGTCACCCACTACGTCCGGAGCTGTCGTGACTGCCAACGACGAAAAACGCCGCCGACAAGACCCGCCGGACTTCTGCAACCGATCGCCGTCCCATCGAGACCATTTCAACAGATTGGAATGGACCTTTTAGGCCCGTTCCCTACGTCACGATCACAGAACAAGTGGATTGTCGTAGCGACAGACTACATGACGCGCTACGCAGAGACCGCCGCTCTTCCGAGGGGGACTGCACAAGAAGTGGCAAAGTTCTTTATAAGCCAAGTTGTGCTGCGACATGGAGCCCCGGAAGTCCTAATCACCGACCGCGGAACGGCATTTACTGCGGAGCTGATGCAAGGAGTATTACGCTACAGCATCACCGAAGAACGACGGCGTACCACCCCCAAACGAACGGACTAACAGAACGTCTGAACAAGACAATCGCAGATATGCTGTCAATGTACGTTGACGTTGAACATAAGACTTGGGACGAAGTGCTCCCGTATGTCACGTTTGCGTACAACACGGCTATCCAGGAGACGACGCAGCTGACGCCGTTCGAGCTTGTCTACGGTAGAAGGCCGACTACGATGCTCGACGCCATGCTTCCGCATGTAGAAGACGACGACCTCAACGCCGACGTCCACGGATATCTTCAACGTGCGGAGGAGGCCCGCCAGCTCGCTCGAGTTCGTATAACGGACCAGCAGCTGGTGGATGCGGGCCGCTACAACCTCCGACGCCGAGACGCCGAGTACCAACCAGGGGATCGTGTGTGGGTTTGGACTCCCATCCGACGACGCGGACTCAGTGAGAAGCTCCTGCGACGGTATTTTGGACCCTACAAGATTCTACGACGTGTTGGCCAACTTACCTACGAAGTGATCCCCGATGGTGACTCCGGCACATCACGACGACACACGCGGCCTGAAGTCGTCCACGCGGTTCGCTTAAAACCTTTCTACGGACGATGACGAACTTTTATTTTCATTTGTTCGGACTGTCGCTTATGTTAGCATCGGGTCGATGCACTCTTAGAGGGGGGGTAATGCCGCGAACCATACATTGGGTTTGTTTATTTGTGTTTTGCTTTTACCGCCCGGCTGCGCCGGTCTGTGTTATCTCTGCGCCAAGGGAAACGCGTGTTCCATTCTTTCTTTCTGTGCCGCATGTGTTATCTGTCGTGATAGGGAGAGCATTCCGATCTAACGTGAACAGCCCAGAATAATCTTCTTGGATCTACTATGTTCTCGATGTGAATCGACGTTTCGAGAACCACGCGCGCCGAAAGATAAAAAGCCTGCAGTGCGGACGCCGGAGCATTCGATTCTGCGACGCTCGCTGACGCAAGTCACTTTGTTGACCGCTGCTTCGCCGCCTCTGTATTCTTTTGAGTTGTTAGGGGAGCACAAGTTCGCTCCAATAAACTTGTTTCTCCTGCAAGACAACTGCGTCGTCCTTGGCTTCGTGACAATACCGAAGCCCCTCTACCCACTGTGAACAAAACCCTGTTTGTAATGCTTCTAGCACTGAGTAGCAATATTGCGGTGAAGGGGGATGCTAAGGCCTGTTTTGCTGCCGCCCCCCAGGATGAAGAGAGGCAGCGCAAGCAGCAGCAGCAGCCCAAGGTGGCACCTGTCACCGAGGAAGTGAAGGAGAAAAAGCGACTCAAGGTGATGTCACCGGCTGCTTCTGTGGCTGCGGAGCAGCGCACGCCCAAGCAGCTGGCGCCTGTGAAGAAACCCAGCCGCAGGGGACGGAAACGCAAGATCCCGTGGATGACTCGGAAACCAACCAGGAGGTGAGTGCAGTAGACTCGGACAAGCAGCGTGTTCTCCCTCCTTCTGTTATTTAATGGAGCAGTGCTCTGAGTTTAATTTTTACTATTTTCAAAACTTGATGTGGCTTACGAAAGTTTCATAAGGGTGCGCCAATATTCAAAACTTCCAAATATCGGCGCGAATATTGTGATATTTGATTCAGCTTTGAATTAAATAGTACTATTTGAAAACTTGTAATATTTTCAAAATATTTTGAAGTTCGAAAATGCAGAAGAACAGTTTCAGTAAACTCTCGATACTTGAACTTATGCCTTGTTGAGAACTAGAAATGCCCAGTTAAAAACACATGAAAAATGCGTTCTTTACAACAAGATTTAGCTAGTTGGGTACCGGATGTATTGCATTTTGAGTGCCTGCAATCAACTGCTGCGAACATGCACCCCACTGGCTTTCCCACAATTTACCAGAAAGGCGAATTTCGGGTGACAGCAAATGACACGCCGTCATGATTTCTCCGCTTGAAATATTGTCCAGCTCAATGAGGGGCAGCATCTTTGTTCCTCTCCTCAAGGGGGCTACTCTTTTGCCTGCTTATCCAGTTCCGTCTTTAATGGGGGCAGGATTAGTGAGGAGCGAGGGGAACATGGCTGTCTCTGTGAATGTGCTCTTAATCCTGCTCAGTAGGCAAAACACAAGTTTGGTTCATTCGAAAGATTGCCTCCTTAGAATCATACGGACACCACTTGAAAAGGGTAGTGACACCAAATTTGTGTGTTTTGGTTTTTTGTGTCCAATGTGTCTGTACTGCCCCATAAAACACAACGTGCGAGTTAAAGGCCAACTGCACTCAAATTTCACCTCGACCAAATTTATTTTTAATGCGTACTAAGTACCCCAAATCAGCTGGGAAACAAGTGGTAGCCCCATGAAACGCCTCGTTAATAAGTTAGAAGCGTTTAAAAAAGCTCCGCCGCAGAGCACGCTGCACCTGCCGGCGGATCGGGTAAACACCCACGACGCGCCTGTGACGTTCCAGCCGACAGGGGATTCTTCCTCTGGCCAGCCACGAAGCTGGAGAACCGGTCGAGCTGTGCTGCGCCGCTTCACCCGTTCCCTGCTCCGTGCGCTCGTGGAGCTTGCGCGCAGACATTCGCCTGAGCTGTTGACCGTCCGGCCGCTCGCTGGACGGCTGTAACGTCGCTGCAATGGCCGCGCTCTTCTCGGTTTCGGTTTCAAAATCGCTGATTTTTGCTGGCCGTGTGCGGCGTCCACGCGCATATTTCAGCTGTTGTGTTTGGCATGTTGGTTTCTTTTTAAGCAGACTATAGGAAAATAACGTTTTCAAGAGGTCGAAATTTTGAGTGCAGTTGGCCTTTAAGAGGGGCCAGAGTGCTGCAAATTATGAATTCCCGCTGGAGCAAGCGCGGGGCTCTACAGCGGCCATGCCATCACATTTTCTGTTCAAGCCAGAAGGCAACCATTCACGACGCCGCTTCCCCCCTATTTCAATTAAAGATAAGTTCCGCTGCATTCAACCAGTTTGAAACTGCCCAGAGTTGTGTCCGGCAGGGCGAAACAGGACAAAAAACACCACAACCCCACCAAAATGTTTACTTTGTGTTGTTGTCGGTTTCGTTCTGACTAATATATGTGTCGCTCGCTGAGAGGGAAAGGACAGACCACTCCGAGGTAGACCGGCAGGACGCTTCTACGTCACACCCCTCCACCGGTGGTACTTATTATGTCACAGAGCGGCTGAGCCGGGCATTCCCAGGTCTCTCAAAACTGCGGCAATAATAGCCATTTAAAATTGGTTCCAAGCGACATTTGACGCCCAGAATAGTAGGAAGGCAACTTGGCAGCTCTATGAAGCGAACCATATCAGTTTTTAGAAATTGAACTTTGGTGTCGGTACAGTAGCCGACCAATTTTTCTGACCCGGAGGGGAATGAACAATAGTGCGAATAAAAGAGCAGCCCGAAAAATCCATGAGTCATTGCTCCTATGGGACAACTGGCGGTTCCTCGGAAAAGTCCGAAATATCCAGCAAGTCTGAATTTTCGGAGTCTAAAAAAACAGTCAGCTACTGTACTCCTTTAAAATAAACTTCGCTCAAATAAGCTATATAACTAGGAAAAAAGGGAATGTCCACGCGACTCGCTAACTCATTTCCCGCACTAGAACCTATGACATAATATGCACAGCCATGGGATTTGCTGAGGCTGGCAGTAGTAGACGCAAGTTAGGCAGGGTTTATAAGCTTGCAGAACGAGCTATTTGCACTTAAATCTAATGCATATTCATCTCATATCAGAAAGAATGGTGGGGTAAACAATGGAAGTTACAAAAGTGCACGTAAACAGAAGCACCAGTGTGTACTGCGCGCACTGCTTGTTATAGCTGCCAGCAGTTCGGCGCTTTGGGGTTGTATCATGCGAGACTGGCCTATTATTGGCGTAAGCGGCATTGTCTTACAGGCCCTGTTTGTCAGGCATACCCCATGTTTCACGAAATGATTACTATCTACCATATCAAAAACAAGCCAGGGGCAAATGCAGTCAGAAACAAAGCAAAGGCAGACAGCAGTCCTGCACAGTATGGTGCTGCCACCTAGGGGGACTGACGGTAAACAAGGCTGAGCAGTCAGCTGCTCAGTCTAATGCAGGGGTGAGACAGCTGCGCATATTGCGCAGTTTTGATACAAATTTGTTTTCCTGCGCCAGGCTGCTCCAAAAGCTTGAAAATTGAAAAAATTGCGCCAAACTGCTCCAAAACAGCCCAGGATTTTAACGCTCCCATCAGTTTCAGTGGGGAAAAATGCTTACTGATGGCATACTCTTCCAGCACCCCCAAGCTGATGCTGTTTGTGAAGGTTTAAGTGATTGATCATTTAATAAAAAAACTCATAAAATTGTCCCCAAAATAGTTTTTCCTAAAGTCACAATAATGTAGGGTTGGACATGTTTAATGTTATATTCCGTGAGTTTTTATAGTTTTCCCATCAACAAACATTGCAAAGTCCTGTAGAAAAAATGCTTATGTGTTGCACTGAGGCGACAAACTATCTCCGGAACGGCATTACTTGGCGCCGCCGTCTTGGTGTGGTGAAAATTGGAAAAAATAACCGCCGGGCGAAGGAAGCAGTTGCTCATGGTTCATCAGGCAGAGCGCTCTTTGCCTATTTCTACCGTGATTTTGGCTATTGGGGGGGACTGGGTTTACATTCAGTCGTTTGATCTGTTGCGGGAAGTTGTGTGACTCGAAAGACGGGAGTTCATCAAAAACAACGCGGTGCTCGCGAATTCGCCGTGTTTCGGCCTTGAGTGTGAGGCGCGGTGCGTGCTTGAAGTGAAATTTTGGAACCATTGCGGTGTTATAAAACGCGGAGTTATTGCTGCCTTTGACAGCGAGCTTGCGAGCAACAAGAATGGGACGATCGACACTGCAGAAGTGGCGGCGCAGGCTACATCGCCGCAAAATGTTGGAGCAGTGCCCGCGGGACAAGATATTATTGCACGCTAGTAATAATTGTTCATCTATCTGAAGTGGAAGTTAATGTCAAGAGGGAGGTGGCTAAACATACCAACATTACTCAAATTCGACCGTAATGAGCGTGCACCTTGGGGATTGAAATGGGAGGGCCGGTGGGGTGCGACGACTGTCACTTCGCTTTGCGAAACTTTTGTCATGGTTGTGTGTAAAGCCAAGTCTGGGATTACAAAAATGATAATTTAAGCATTAAATGCCTTACCATTGCTTAGGTTTTCTATTCGATATTTTCAGCGGCTTTATGCACTATTTATGCATAAGCCTAAGAATTTAAAAATAATTTCTAAAAAGGTAGTGCAGTTCGTACCTTGGGATAGTCTGGTTGAAAAAAACTTTATTGAAAGGCTGTTTCAATGCTATGTACGTTCAAAACTGTTTAAAAATTGCACTTTTCCCCCCCGAGTTGCCAAAAATGCGATTCATTAGGCTCCTAAGTTGACATAATAAATGTCGTTCTGCTCCAAATCAAGGTTCTTCTGCTCCAAAAATCGAGATTTCGCTGCTCCAGAAACTGCTCCCAAAGATGATTCAGCTGTCTCACCCCTGCTAATGGTGCACTAGGTTTCACTAGCAGACCTGTTCTTGTGATTTCATTGCGGGCGCCATCAAAACACATGATTTGGCCTGAGAATCAAAATTTTAACTTCGATTGATTAATTTTTCAGTGAATAAAGCATTGTTTGCTGTGGCACAAGCACTTGGGGCACTATAGAACACCAAATCTTGTGAATAAAACAATCTTGTATTTTGTCTGCATGGCTTCTTTAACTTTATTACGTACATATGTATGGAGAAATTTTTCCCTTGGAGCCAGGCACACGTCGTATTTTAACGTAAAAATCTTTTCTTTGAGAACATATCTACTAGTGGCTTATGTAACAGTGCAACTCTTCACAACACCCTGCAGTACTCTTTAGCATTCGCCACGACACCTTTGCTGGTGGGTATATAAAGGGGGTAAAGCTGTAATGGCAAGCTTTCGGATGTACATACACGTGCTGCGACAAATTTTTTTCTAGAGCTAGGCCTGCATCGCATTCTGTGGTTATCGCTATTCAGCCTTCAATGCATTTGAGATTTAGCCCCATGGTGATAATGCAAGATTTGGCCTCCAAAAGGGCCGTCATTTCCTGTTGCTTCAGTGTCCAAGACATTGTTCAATCAGATCTGTGGAACGTCGATAGCAAGGCTGAGGGGAACATTTCGAAGACGATGTGGTGTTTCTTGGGAGAGGGGCGGCTGACTCACCTTGTTGTCTCCCACCCCAGCGCACCACGGGTTCCCCAGGCGGCCCCCGCTGGGAAGGAGGAGGAGGAGAGTGTGCCGCAGGCTGCCCAGGAAGTGCCTCCTCGGCTGCCAGGCCGCAAGTTGAGGCGCCTCTCGGAGGCAGCCAAGGCAGCTGAGCCGGATGAAGCTCGAGAAGAGCCGCCCGTACGCAGGCTGAGGACCAAGGAGCCCGCCCAGGCACCCAGCACGGCAGCGGCCGAGCCAACGCCGCGTGCACCCAATGGTGACTGCCACTGCTTTCTTTTGCTGCCGTGTCTTTCTAGCAAGGGGACATCATGCTCATGATGGTCATTAGATAGTCATTAGAGAGCAGAAATTGTTCATTGCCCCCCACCGTTAAAAAATTGTGAGTGAAATGTGAAACAGTGTTCTCTTTGGCTATGCGCTGCCTGCTGCAGCCTTTTTTTTTTTTTTTTTTTTTTTTTTTTTTTTTTTTTTTTTTTTCCACATTTGTTGTCACATTGCTCTTGGAATAACCAGGTAGACACTCATCCAGTTCTGCAAACTTCCGCCTGTAGCCAAATTACTGATACGCTTGGCCTTCTTCCTCGTACAGTGAGCCGTGTGCTTGGCAGCCTGCTGTAGTGCGGACTCTCATAGTGAACCTAGCGGCAGGTACGCCTAACTTCTGTCATATGACTGGCAACACTGAGCTCTGGTCCGCCCACCCTCTCATTGGCCATTTTAAGGACTCAGCATCGACTCGATCGTTTTGCCAAGCCTTTCAGAATGTTCCAAAACTTTCTTTAAACGTTACTCCTTCCTTCCATCCACTGTTTCACCTACTTGACCACCTGTTGCCGTGGGGACCACGAGTCATCACCATGGAATGTCTTCTGAAATATAAGTACAAATAAGTCAATATTACTGACTCCAGCAGCAGAGTTTGCAAATATTTGGCCAAGAAATTACGAAGATTCAGAAAATTTTCCTTTTTGTGTTACAGGTCACTGAATTTACCGCAGCAGGCAAAATGGGACGCAACCCTGCCCAATCGCATCTATAATTTTTTCTACTAAATCAGCTGGGGTGTTTCTCACCAACATAATTGCAGGTCCATGGTGACGATAGTCTTTTTGACCTGATATTAAAGTTTCATCTCAAACAAAAAATGGTCATGGCACCATTTTGGCTGTCCTTATCGAACACACCCTTATGTGTCTTGATTGAAGTTTGTGGTCAAACTGGCATTAGCCCGAGTCTGAGAGGCAATCTTTCAGTTGGAGCGAAGTTGTGTGCTACCTTCATGGTCCATTTAAGGGTACACTAAAGGGTAAAAACAGGTTGGCCTGTATCGACCAATTATGGTGCCGAGAATCTAAATACACCGTTCTCGCGACTAGCAGTTTAGTAAGGCAGAAAATGCCAGAAACGGGAAAATGGGTGTCGACGCCCTGTACGCTTTTGGGTAGTACACTTTGTGACGTCTCAAAAGTTGTGAACAGCAAGAGCTCACTGGAGAAGCATCTATAAATGTTTTCCTGACATAAACAGTTCTCAAGTGGTTGAGCACATAAAATAAATGCAAATCAAAACTTGACGTGAGCTCATCTTATTTAAAAACACAGACTACTGCATTTATACATTGCGAGACAGGCTGCTTCCCTCACGCTTCAGAGTTGGCCACCAAGTTTTCAGTTTAGTTTTGGAAAAGACTGGCTGTACATTGGTGCACAACTAGCAACGTCAATAAACTGCGACGGTGAACGCCCAAGCTTCTACAAGCAATAACCCTGGCAGGAAGCGGCAAAAAAAACAAGATGTTTAAGCGACCTGCCTGAGCTTCTAATCTGATCTGCGGATGCTGCTATCGGTAAAGCATGCCCGCACCCAGTTCGAACCTTATGACCCGTGAAAGGTAGAGGGATGATTACCTTGTGCTTTTCCGTTCACCGCAAGCCGCTGTTATAATCCGTAAGCATCGCATAGGTCTACACTTGGGCTTTTTGGAGCCAAGCAGAACAACTCAATTGTAATGTTCACAGGCCAGAATATGTGGCCAGCGGTTTATTCAAGGAGTGCACAAAAAGACATCTTCACTGTCAGCTTATCAAGTTCGACTGCTCGAAGTGGAGAGCGCGGTCACAGCTGATTGCATTTCATTGACGCACTGTTTATGGCGCCGGGAGGACGCCAGCGCGGGAGCTTGCTTGAGCAGTGTCGGAGAAAGCTTGCGCGCCGTACCCGTTTCACATATCACCTCTCATGTGTGTGCGTTGGGCAGCAGTTGTTGCGATATTGTTGCCATGGGCATAGCTGACATGTCAAAAAGCGTTTCTCATTCCGTTGGGGCCAAATTATAAAAGTCCAAGCCAGCCCCCTCCGCCAGAGAAGCGCTTTCAGCGTTGGCCACGGCTTGCAGTTGAAAAGCTACCGTTGCCAGTGTGAGAGTGCCTAGACCACACTGGAGCCTCGCTCCTATTTTGTGATGCAATGGCTATGTTATGAAAAAATAAAAGGGAAATGGGAGAGAGAAATGCCAGCTTTATGCTTATTTCTCGGCAAATAACATTGTTGCTTGTCGAACAAAAGCCAAGAGAGCAATGAAACGTACCATCTTTCATTTAAAACAAAATTTCATCCAGCCTTTAGTGTCCCTTTAAAGGGGCCATGCAGACAAAATATGTTAGTTTAATTCGAAAGATTAAATGTTTTATAGTGCCTTCAGCGCTTGTCCGGCAGCAAACGATGCTTTATTTGTTGAGAAATTAAACATTTTAAGCCAAAATTTCAATTTTCTTGCTAATTCGCGTTACATGACGTCGACAATGACTTATCCAGAGCAGGGCCTTAAAACGAAAGATCGCCTGCTGAACAGGGCTGCTACCGTCTCAGAAACGTCCATTTGGTTATCTTATTTATCGCCCACTTTCATAGGTGGCGCTGCAATACTGCTGAAGTGCCAGTGTTTGCACTTTGCTTCTGGCCGGACTTTGATGCCTGCCGTATTTTTATTAGGGTTGATACTAATCGTTTCTGAAAACATAAGCTATGACTTGACAAACATGGTCACGTAGTGGCCGTGCCGCTTATGTCAGTTGGTCAGTGTTGTGTCAGACGAGTCCAACGCGTTCGACGGCTGCGTTAGGCAGTGTCAGCCGGCAAAGTGCCGCACTAGCTGCTTCGGTGTTTACGTGTTTGTTCGTAACTTTAATTGTTCAAGCCACATTCTTACTGCTATAAAAAAAATATGCCCTACAGCAGATAGCTCGTTTGGCAAGTATATAACCCTGCCTAATTTGCGTTTGCTTTTGCCAGCCTCAGCCAATCGCATAGTTGGGCATATGACATCATAGGTTCTGTTGCAGGAAGTGAGCCAGTGGGTCGCATGGCCATTCCCTTTTTTTTTTTTTTTTTTTCCTAATTATATAGCTTATTTGAGTGAATTCTACGTTAAAAGTGGGGCCAGTATGATTTTGAGGAGGCAATCTTTCGAATGAACCGAACTTGTGTTTTGTCTGCATGGCCCCTTTAAAGGTTGTTTGGTTAACCTGGGATATCAAAGTAGGCGCTTCATTATTTATAGATCCATTGTTGCTAAAGGACCTTCATTTTGCCAGACTGCACAGCCTGCTGTGTGTATGTGCTTGTCATATAGTTTTCATAAGCCTAGCAGACAATTAGTTACACTGCTTATGTTTCTGAAATACCTGGCATGTAAAATGAGTCCATGCTTACCTGACATATTTTAAATTATGCCCTGTCTCCTTTTTCAGGAAGCATGGAAGTGTGTAGTTAGTGAAGTAATCACTCGCTTTCACTGTAGTGATGAGTGGGGCAACTACCCTCTGTAAAAGAAAAAAAAAAAGCGCATATTTGTCGTCTTCTGTAGGGGATGCGCAAATATACTTGTGTGAGCTATCATATTGCGTGGTGGGTGAGCAGTTCTTTCTATGTTGCCGTACTGTGTGTGTGGAAGGCTCTTGCCGCACCAGACCCTTTGTGGGAGCAAGTCATCATTAAGGACAGAGGGGAAAACTTCTGAGTTATCTGCATATCTGCAGGCTTCTGGAATTGTGACACACTGCATTAGACGGTTACCACGCTGCTTGTGCCATTTTGTTTTGAATGGTTGCAGAACAGTTGGTTGTGGTAGGGTGCCACCACAATAGTAACGTAAGCATTTTTCTTTTTTTTTTCTTTTAAGAAATTTGGACTTGGTGGATCCAGGTTTAGCAACTTATGAATGTGGTGTGAGTGTGAGAAAAAGGGTGTGCCCGTAGAGGCTGCTCTGGATAATGGTGGGCATGCTTGACTGGTTGCTCTGCAGAAGCAGTGGTCAGCCAGCCCCGGAGCTCTGGCCACAAGGGAATGGTGCTGCCGCCCAAGAAGTCTCGCCGGGGGGTGCGCCTGATTGGCATGGAGCTGCATGAGCAGCAGGAGGCGCCCAGTGAGGCGGTGCTAGCGAAGGAGGCGGGTGGTGCGGGCGAGGCAGGCCAGCCTGCGGCCCTCCCTGCCCCCCCGCAGCCGGTGAGGACCATCCCCCGGCGCAGGAGCAGCCGGGTCGAGAGCCTGTCGCAGCTGCGGCCGCGGCGGATGCGCAGTGTGGAGGCAAGTCCTTCCTCAGAAATGCCCATTGTATGCAGGCTCAGGACAGCCTAAGGGGAGAAAATGTCGTAAAGACTTCGGGCGCCCCCCCCCCCCCCCCCCCCCCTTTTTTTTTTTTTTTTTTCCCCGAAAGTCGCATTTTCAGATTGCACATATTATAATCTGTGCGTTTCCAAAGTTTCTGCTTCCGAAACCATCGCAAGGTGCCAAAGAACAATACATTAGAGGCTCGATGATACAAATCTCGTGGGACCGCAAAAAATATTCGTATCATATGAAATTTGTATGAACAAGCACTGACCAAAAAATTGAGCCGTAAAAAAATTCGTTTGTTTCCTTTCTTACTGTCATGGGAAGAAATCCGCTATGTTTTTCTGATTTTTTTTAGCTTACATGTCGCCAAGCAGCCCTTTCTTTGCACTCGTCTCCTCACTTGCGGTGCCCAAGCGCACTGCACGCTGAAACAGTCAAGGCGTGAACCGCATAGCGCGTTCGTGCACGCAATTCATGTGCAGAAACGCGCCATACAGAAATGGCGTGAAAATAATCGCATGTTTTTCACGCTCGTGTCGACAATTCTGCACCCGCGGCAGCTTCTACCTCGGTCATAAAATGACGTGCGCGGCAGTGTGAGGAGCCCGACGACTTGCGCCAGTTGGGAGGCGCACGCCTCGTGGCAGCAGTTTTCAAGCGCTCGAGACAGCCAGCTGACTCCGCCGGAGATGTTTAGGCTTACCACCCCAGCAGATATTTCGTGGCCGCTTTCACAAGCGGAGCGTATGATGTTTTCTAGTACTGTTTTCGCCCACATAATCAGCTCCTTTACCGCACAAGCAACTTCGGTGTGCCTTGAGCGGCCTTTTAACTCTTTCGTTGCGGTGGAAAAACGGCCGATTTTGAGTGCTTCCACAAAACTTATTTTTTTGTCTTGAGCTACTGGACACACTTAGCCTTGCTATGCATGAAATTGTAGCTTATAGACTGCTCTTCCAAACACAAAGCAGCAGTTTTATTAAAGGTTTAATTTTTTACAGTTTATTCGTCAAGTAATCAGAAAAAAGCCCCCAAGAAAAGTATACGAAAAACACAAATCGGCACTGTTACCGAGACTAAAAATTATTTCAGGAATTTTAAGATATACAAATTGTTCCTACGTTCCTTGGCTATGATTCAATATATAAATCAACAGTGTACTCCAAGTTTTGGATTTTTGAGGGCCCGTCAACCTAGCGCAACTGACGGCTGTGCCTCGCCGCGAAGGCACTCAAGGGTGAGTGAGTCTCTGTAAAATGTCCATCCAAGTACCGTATTTACCCGATTCTAACACGCACTTTTTTTTCCGGAAAAATAGGTCCGAAAATCGCATGCACGTTAGAATCGGACACGAAACCAAAACCGAAACAGCGGAAATTTCGTCCCACCCATCATCATCGCCATCTCAAGATGGCGCTAAAGCTTTTAGCAACGATTTTTCGGACGCAGGAAGCATAGGCGCCTAGGCTCTTCTATCGGCGTTCACACAGATCGTCAAATCGTTCCACTTGCGCGCTTGATAACAGAAATGGCAGCAGCGGCTCTCACGCGTTCAAAACGAGCGGTCGGCTGAAGCGTGCGCCTCTGGAAAAGCTCGCGGGATGGGCGTGCATCGCGAACGTGCTTGACGGCACCGAGGACAAGATGTTGTGGTCAGCGGAGAGCGACGAGGAGTGAGATGAGTGAGATTACTTCGGAAAATAAATCACCCGTTTCTCTCACATTCGTTTTTCTTGCTCACACAATTCCGCGTGCGTTCCAATCGGAGGTGCAAGTTCTTTCGGTTTTTTTGTCAGGAAAATCGGGTGCGCGTTAGAATCAGGTAATTACGGTATACTATTTTGTGTCCTTGCACAAAATCCTTATCAGTTCGGTGGTAAAAAACAAGAAAAAAAAAATCCAACGCTCTCGACAAGCGTCGCACCTGAACCCTGCAGTGCTAATCTGACACGAGCGCCAGGTTATCTTGAAGGTGATAGTGCGATACGGCGTGGTGCATTTGGCAAAATATCCCGGCCGTACGTTGTCGAGACCCTGAACACAAAATTAAAACTGCAGTCGTCAGATAAGAAGCACGTTTTGTTTATATATACAGCGCGGAGTCGCAACGAAATTACCTGCCAGCGCTTGTTGAAGTGCGAAGCACCTGAACCGGAGCTTCGTCGTCCTAACTGACATTTGAAGATCCCACATCATTGCTTGACCCCTCACTGCTGCTGGAATTAGAAAAATCGACAGCAGGAAGTGCCGAAGTGCTTGCTACAGCAGTCCGATTATGCGGAGCGCACCGCGAACCCGACGCCATTTTTCCTCCTCCTCCCCTCTACCGTCGGTTCAAATTTCTCTTGCTACACCACCACCACACGAGACACATAAACAAACGAAACCGAAATTGAAAGAGAAGTTGCCAATGAACACACAAGATGGCGATAGTTGTCTGTGGAGCGCAGGTTTCAGATTTTGCGGGAGATTTAAAATCATCGGACGCCGGCTTCCGATTGCCTATGGCGCCGTCGTGAAAGAGTTAAAGAGCGATTAGAAGCGGTCACTCGATTGCCCCGCACCACTTCACGGCCGAAGCCGCCACCACGTTGCCACCGCCGGCCGCACCACACGCAGCGTGCGGGTGGCTCCGCGGTGATGTCAGCGTGCCTGTGGCGTGCGCTGCGCGTTTTCACGAGCAGAAAACAACAGCCCAGCCGTTCCTACATAAAGAGTAACAAAAAGGGGAAAGATAGCCCATACGTTGCCCTCGCTTGCTCGTTCGGCAGGGGGGCACCTCGCTGGCTTTTTCCTGTCATCCGCCGGGCCGTGCAGGTCCGTTCATAACAGCCGAAATTTTGCCCATTGCAAACAATGCAATTTCGCCAAGGCTTCTCAGAAATTCGTATCATCCCGAAATTCGTATCACCCAGAACCGTATCATCGAGATTCCACTGTATTTATGTCAGCTATTGCTATCAGTGATAATGCTTGAGAATCATTTGCCAGATTACAGGAAGTTCGCTACTTGAGAGATGCATCGAAAACATGCCCGACTTCACTGTGGTTCGTCCTTCAGTGTGAAATGCAGTGCATGCTTCTGCAATCGCGATTCATGCAGTGCACTTTGGACTCATTACGATGTTATAAAGCTGAGTTATTGCTGTGTTTCACGGGAAGCTCGTGAGATTCAGGAATGGAATGATTGACATGCCAGAAGTTGCAGTTCACGCTGCATTGTCGCGACATGTTTGGGCTGCGCCCAATAGTGGAATCGGTTGCTATTGCACCCAAGTAATAATAATTGGTGCATGTGAAGTAAAATATAGTGCCCAAAGCAAGGTGGCTAAGCCTAGCAATGTTACTCAAATTATGATTATGGTGGACTTGTGCGACAAGGATGTTGTAGTGGCTCTGCGCTAGGAAGTTCGTATAATGCCGATGTCCCTAGAAATCTCCTCCGAAACAGATTTGCTCCAAAACTTCCCTTTTCCTGCTCGAAAGCTGCTCCAAAACAGCGTTTTTTCTGCTGCCTTAAAGGGACACTGAAGTGAATTTGTCAAGCTCCCGTTTTTGCTTGCACTGCGTAGACTGGCTCAAATTAGCACACTTTTCATCGTTTATCCGGTTGGCAAATCGGTAATTATTTTACAAAGCGCGAAAGAAGAAAAACTACCATGCGCGGTTTGCGGCGGCCGCACCAACTAAGCTGTGACGTTGGGAGGAGGGGGCACCGTGATTGGACGATGCCCAAGGTTAGCAATCAAACAAGTTTCGGTTTCGGTTCTGTAAAACAACATGTTTGACATCCGATGGCGTCGTTGGATGGGCATTCTCAATATCCCAGTAATCGTAGTACCGCGCTTCTGCCATGTTGTCGGCTGTAAAATGTATAAGATAAGCCTCCCAGGACGGCTTGGAATCGTAGCATTCACTAGCCGAGGCCTACGCAGTGCATGAACGCCCTCCGCGTCTCCGCAGACGCACAAATGCATGCGCTTTTCCCCCATATTTGGAGCTTGCCTCACTCATGCCTGTATCGTAAAAAGCGTGTTCGCACCAGGCCAAGGATCTGTTGATTCTGGCCTGTGCTCACTGCCCGCAAGCAGTCGGTGCTTATGGCAACAGTACGCCAACGAGAACTCTCTAGCGCGCCAGTGCCAGGCTGCGCGAGTTCTGCGGACTAGTTCGTGGAGCAGTGAACTTTGCGGCCCAAAAAAAGGTGAACTCACTATAGAAAACATCGGCGAAAAACAAAAAAGTTACCTTATAAAAAAAAAAAAAAAAAGTCGCACCCGCGGGGATTCGAACTTGTGACGGGCGATGATATACCTTGCGATGATATACCTAGCACTCCAGACCACACGGCCACGGGCGAGAGCACTGCCAACAAAGGAAATATAAGGTATATAATGTATAACCAGTTTACACTTTTATTTAGTTTTAGCAGCTTAGGTGACTATTTGTTGTATTGCGCTCGTGCAGTAAGCGTCCCCCGAGTTTCCACAATAGCTCACATCTAGCAATTGCATTTCGTAGACGGGAAAGCGTTCGCAGATGCGTAGTCGTGCTGCTGACCGCTGTGCTTGTTCGCCCAGCGCAAAAAAGTGCTTCCCGCACCCTAGTTTACGCTGTACGGTAAAAATATCAGTTGATTTTATTTCCTTAGTACCTATATTGACTTCGCTAATTCTTCTACCCCTTCAAGAGGCCTTATATTTTCCTACTGGTGTACCAGTCAGCGAAGCGTCGCATGTGCGCTTGTGCAGCACTTGTGTGACGCGACCTTGACTTGGAGCTATATACAGTGTACAAACTAACAAAGTAAAGAAAGGCACATTCTTCCATTCACAAACGTGTCCTGGCTTCGTTTCAACTGAGCGAACGAATTGCGACGACCCGTCGGCGGCCGGCGGACGAAACGCTGGGCCGACTGACGCTGTCTGAAGGCCGGGGAGCCGTGCATTAGCGCAGCCAATTGCGAGCTCGGCTCCTCCCAGCGTCACAGGAAAACGCCACAGGAAATGGGCGGGAGCGCAGAGAGGAGGACAGCATTTTTTAATTGATATTTCTACTAAATAAATTCGCGATAACGCGCTCAGAGTGGTCGAAACAGGGCCTAGGGACTCCGGACTGCAATTTGCGCCCGTAATCCCGCTTTGTTTACAAATCACTTCAGTGTCCCTTTAAGGGGACGTGCTCCTCCAAACAACTTTTTTTTTAATAATGAAGTTAGGAGGCTGAAATTTTCACAGCTTATAGAGATTGAGCTCCTCTGGTCATATATGTAATCAGATTTTGAATAGCTGCTCCGGATAAAATGTTACGCTGCATGACTTTCAGAAAAAATGGCTTTTTTGTGCACACTTTTTTTTATAGTAAAAATTTTTTCTGAAACTTTTAAAATAGCCTAGGTGGTTCCTTATGAACTGCAGAGTGCACAAATCTACCTGAAAAAGCCTCATCATCATTTTCCTCACCACGAAAAAAAAATGACTGGTAGTGTGCCTTTTTTTGTTCTGTATATTTTTGTTTTATGACCGTCAGAAATATCTAAGGACACAAATTGCATAATGAACAAGATTTGTGCACTCTACGTGTTATAATGAACATCTGTGCAAAATTTCATCCTGATACGACAACTTTAAGTGGGAAAATAAGTGTGCACAAACTCAGAAAACGGACAAAAACAACAAGCTGAGAAAAACGCAATTGAAAGTTTATTTCTTTGGCAGATTCAGAAATTCTTGCTCGAACAACATGAAATTTGGTGGGGATACAGTCTGAAATGTCCACATTGAGGTACTAAAACTAGAATGCTCCTGCTGCATAAGTTGCACCCTCATGGTTTTTGCTGGGGTAGTCCTTGGTATGGGACCGTTTCACCAGGCTGCGGCAATGGGGCTAGCCTTAGCAGTCAGCTTTGCACACATCTGCCTGATCCTCCGCTGGTCACTTGCATTGCTTAGTCTGACCAGTTCTTCTGAAGGGAAGCTTCCCAGTTCTTGGAGAACTTGCTTAAAGCTAGTGTGGCCTCTGTTGAACCACAACCCTGTGAGGGCAGTGGCAGTCTCCACTACAGTGAACTGCAGGTTGTACGATAGCGTCCTGTGCCAGATGCGCAGTGCTGCTTCCGTCTCCATGGCATGGGATGAGCAGTCAACATTTTATTCACACACAAGAGGCATGAAAGGCTTGCCACACTTCCTCCTCTTGCTCATCAAGCTTTTGGTGGCGGCTACAAGTACAAGTAGTTTGACAGCACCTCAAAATCCAGGCAGAGACCAGTGTCAAGAGAAATGGCAGTGCCAACACTGTTGTGGCTCGTGTCTTTGCTTCTGCCAAGTACCATCAAAAATCACACTGAGATCAGTCTGACCAGCTTGCAACGCAGTTACTTGCCTTGCTTCAGCAAGGTTGTCAGAGACGCCTTTTGTGGCCGCAACATGAACTTTCTTGGCAGTGTTGTAGAACGCCTTTTGATGCTGTGGTTTTGGTAGACCAAGAATGGCACAAAACCTGCACAGCTGATCGTGTCCGATGCCAACCGCGCGTGCAGCGAGTACCGCTTTCACATTGACGGCGAAACTATCACGGGGAGGCCGCAAACCGGAACTGCAGTTCCAGTTTGCGGCCTCCGCGACCGACGTCGGCAGCGCGCTGCGACGAGTAAACAGAAGAAATCACTCCCGCAGCCACTCCCGCAGGGCACTTCTCGTTTTTGCACTTCAGTTCCAGTACCGATGCGAGGCCCTTCCGCTTGTTCGCAACCTCAACTACGACGAGTTCGCACTTCCCGCACGTCGCGCACACGGCGGCACTCAAGGTCAGTCTGAGCGCCGACTCCACAGATAACTGCACCGCTCCCGTGGCTGGCTGTCTCCTCACCTTGGAAGGCTGCCGACTTCTTCTCCGATGCGCTAATAAAGCTGATATCTTCGCTGATAAAATCAGCCCCGCCTGGTAGAGCCGCGCTTGCAACGCTTGAAGGCCCGGCGCCGTTAGGCCTCACGGTGCCGGTCGTGCCGGCATTGGCCGTGGTCGTCACGATGCTGCGCCGCTTGCGCTTTCCTTTGTACCGGCATGAAGTACGCTGCTTCCGGCGACAAAAGTCACGCTTCTCCTCACCGTTCACGATTAAAAACACACGATAAGGAAATAGAAAAGATAGCGCGAAGTAGCGAACGGAACGATGCGGGCGATGGCGGCTCACAAGCGGCAAGAGCCAATGGCGGTCCCGCTTTCGCGTCACGTGATTTAAATGCCCAGTGGGAGCTCGCAAAACAAGCGGGAAGAAACATTTTTTTATTTTTTTTTACGCGGAGATACGAAGCTGGCGAGCGGCTCAATCGAGAGAAGAAGGCTTGATCTACCTCTCTCAAGTGACCAAAATGGCGGCGAGCCACGCTGCCGTGCGGAATAAATTCTCAAACCTGGCCGAAATTTGGCTTGATTGCGCGATTTCTTGGGTCACCGCGAGTCATTCAGACACATTTTTCACTAAGTTCTCGTTCGTATTTCGTTTTCATTCTTTTACCCATGAAAGAAGGATAGTCAAAGATGCTAATGCAAGGGAAAACAAAAAATCGGTATATTTCGAAAAAATCGCGTTTTTTCGACCCGCGTGTCCCCTTAAGGGGGGACGCGGGTCTTAGAATGGTAAAAAATGGCCAAAATAGCGATTTTGAAAAAATCTAATTTTTGGAATTATTATACCTTCAAGCACCTGCCTTCAAAATATCAATGCAAAATTCCATCGGGAAATACTCTAAAATCATGTTTTGAAACGCCTTGGGGGCCACGAAATGCCCCGAATTGGGCAAAAGTTCGCCAGTTTTCCGAAGGCACCTTCTTGGCCGCCGATTGGCTAGAGTGGGCGTGCGCGGTTTGAGTTCGCCATACGACCCCTCCCATTGGTCAGCGCGACTGCTGTCATGGCGGTCGCCATCATGGCGTCTGCTATGTGCGTCTGATGGAGTCCGCTCTTCTGGCGCAGCGCGCGCTTAGCGCAGTTTTTTTTACAGTTTTTTCTAATTCTTCCATCGCGTACTTTCGTGACTGATGCCAGGAGACGTACGTTTGAAGAAGACGACCCGTCATGCGCACGGGAAGCGAAAGCGTCGTCCGCCTATCCCAAAGTCGCGTGGCGCGACTTCGGGCCGCTCGACTTTGCCGGATGAGAATCGTTCGCCGCCTCGTATTGCCTCGCCTGCCCCATCGCCTGACCAACCACCTCCGGAATCCATATCTGGTCCAAGCACGTCTTGCCGGCTTGACACGAGGTATTACACGGCGGAGGAGATCGCCGCACGTACGGAACACGCGGACGAGGTCAAGCGCGAAAATGGAGACCAAGTCAGCAACGCAGCGGAAATTCGACCTCCTTGAAGTGGATTTGGCGCACTCAGAGGAAGAATCCGGCAGATTTTGTCTTAGTGGATTTTGCAATGCTGAAGGACCTTTTTGCGCACGTCAGGTGCGGCAAGTGCGGGCTGGCGGCGCCGGATTTGAGGAAGGCTGACCGGCAGTACGGCCTCGCCGTGAAGCTCGGGGTCACGTGATCGGTTTGTGAACACCATGTGGAACGTTTTTCCTCACCAAGGACCGAAGGATCTGGCAATATCACTCCTTTTGAAGTGAATATGAGGGCTTTGAAAAGTATTCAAAGCATCGGGAAGGGGTTGACTGCTCTGTCAGATTTTTGTTCTGGCATGAACTTGTCCCACAGAGGCCTGCACCACAAGACATTCCAAGCGCACTTGAGGAAAGTGGTTCAGGTTTGCGAGGACACTACAGCAGCCTCTGAAGCTGATAGTGTGCGTGCCGTCAAGGACTTGTACTCGGACCTTGGTCAGCCGCCAAACAACATAGATATGATGTTTGATGGCACGTGGATGACAAGGGGACGGTTGTCAAACATTGGAGTGGGCTGCATCATTGAAGTGTACACCGGCTTGGTGATTGATCATGTAGTCCTCTCTAACTTTTGCTTAGGTTGCGCCATCGGACCCAAAGCTTCAGATGAGGACTACGAAAATTGGCTGGCAGAGCACGAGTGCCAGCGAAACATTGACTGTGGTGCAGGACGCATGAAGGTAAAGGCAGCCCTGATAATGTTCAAGCGCTCGCTCTCCAAGAATGGGCTGCGGTACACAACCGTGATGTCCGATGGAGATAGCCACACCATGCACGGCTTGAAGGAAGAAGGCGTCTATGGGTTTATCCCCACAGGCCAAGAAAGTTTGCCTTTCGGCTACATTTATTTTCCCCAAAAGGCTCTTTTGAGGGCCAACAACATGATGCATTTGCGGAAAACGCACTGCACAGTGTCCCACCCCTGTATCCTCTCAAACTTCCAGCATAAAAACCGCGAATGAAATAGCCTCACCAAAGAACGAAAAAAAAGGGGGGCACCTAAAGGAAGTTTCACCCTCACACTTCTGCCGTACCCAATATTCTGGGTACCGCAGTGCACTGTAATACAATACATGATGGCACTTTACAAAGGACTGTTGCAGTTTTCACGACGCCAGCAAGACACCACCAGATTTCACAACGCTAGCAAAATGCCAACTGATTCGAAGTCGATAAATTTTGCTAAATTCCTGATGGGGTCCGTTACTTGGCCTTTTGTATCTCCAGTTCTAGTTGACATTTTTGGAATCCAAAGTTCTAGTTGACATTTTTGGAATCCAAAGACAGATTTGAAAATGGGAAGAACATGTCTTTGTTACTGGGAAATTTTGAAGCTACACTACTGACGGTTCATCTCATTACACATGGCCAAACTTCAAATGCAGTTTTCTCAGTTTCATATTTTTGGTCACTTCCCTCAGCCTTACGCAGCTTTTTGGAAACTTCTTTTTGCTTCATAAGTTCAATCTTGGTACCATTTTTTTCAGTACAGCCTGAGGCAGCCGATGGCATTCTTAGTTTTTCTGTTTAGGCTTAAATAATGGCTTGCAGTTATTTTGATGGGCCAAAATTATCGAATACTGCCATCTTTTGTACTTGACATATTTTTTTAGGATGCCGTGATTTTAGAGAAAAACGAAAAAACGAACCCTAAAGTGGTTACTTTGATCGACATTGCATATGCATAGTACATACACTTTCGTCTTTCTAAACGCCTGCAACACCTCTGCACAGTGTTCGCACGAGGGCAAAGAATCGCGTAAACACGGTTTCCAGCTTAGCACCGGCACTTGGAGCCCCGGCACTTGGAGAAGGCCTAGCGCATGCGGTCAAAAAGACGCATGACAAGCTGAGCAAATAAAGCAAGAATATAACTAGGCGCAATTATTAACCAGCTATAAAACATCAGTCGTGGCCATCGACATTAGCTAGGCTCTTAAATCCCCTCATGACGAGGCAGGTTTTCCCGAAACCGTTCATCAAACAAATCGGATTGCTGCTTGACATTCCCTCAAGGCAGCTCCCACATTTTTAGCGATTTTAGTCTGGTCATTGAAACAGCTGTAATGAAATAATCTGATGATGGTCAGCTGTAAAAAATAAAGTTAGACTAGTTGGACTGCGCACGGTTACCGGCAGATTGCACACAATGGATGGGGAACAACCCCCCTACTTGAGGCATTTCTTACCTTTTTCAGTGAACGGAATGGGAACGATGCATGCGTGGGAATAATAAAAGCCGAACTTCACTGAACCCGAGTTTATTACATAAAAAAACTGACGAGGGCAGACTATCCTCCGAGTGCACCACTTCGAGTATTCGATAGCCCTGTTGTCAATCTCACCGGAGTCGCGTTTATCGGCAGTGGCCTTGTTCTTGACGGTAGAGCGGACTGTCTGCTTAGACAGGCCTGTACTTCTGGCGATGTTGGCCTGTTTTTCCCCATGTTCAACAGCGTTAATTACGCTTAATTTTTCCGACAGTGAAATCAGCTACCTTGGCGCTCATGGCATGCCGCTAGTCGCACAAGAAAAAGCTACTGGCACTGGCTTGGCTTGGCTGCGCCAATGACCCGGCTGCCAGCAATGTTGCCAGACATAACAGTTTTCTTGCAAAAATAAACAAAGAAAAAGCACATCGGGTGCCGGCATCGCGGAAGTCCACTATAAACTTTCAGTCCAAACAATTTTTGCCTAAAACTTAGTCTGTTGTAGCCGATAGTCTACTCTAGCCGGGTCCGTTGTGAGCGGAGCGGACTCCATTTAAAATGCATGGGGACCAGACAAACCAAAAGAAATAGTCTGTTGTAACCGAAAGTCCGTTGTTGCCGGATCCGCTGTAACGAGCGTAGACTGTATCTTGTCTAGAAAAAAAAGATATGGCTTAAAGGAGCCATGAAGACAAAATACAAGTTTGTTTTGTTTGAAAGATTTCATGTTTTATAGTGCCCCCAGTGCTTGTCCGGATACAAATGATGCTTCATTCACTGAGAAATTAATCAATTTAAGTTAAAATTAAAATTTGAATTAAATTAAAGTTAGACTTTTGCGAAGTAGCAGACTTCTCCGCCAAGGAAGCATTCATGTTATCGGCAACAGCTTTTTGCTCCAGCAACTCTTCTTCAGTGTAAAACACTGTCAATTTGGTTTGTGCACGAAATAGATCCAGCCACGTGCAGCGTCGAACTCACTTGCGTTGGTGCAGATGTCGACAATATCGGAGAGCTTCGCTCGTTCGAAGTAACCGGAAATGAAACGATGTCCTGTGTTTGACGTTTTCGATGATGCAACTCCCTTTACGCGTGTTCACTTTATAGTGGCCGCCCCGTGCCATTGAAACGTGCAAGAGTTCAAAGCAGAATATATGCACATGAAATGTAAAGCTAAAATACGCTGAAGTGAGTAAAACATAGAATTATCGTCGAGTACACTTATAACGATACCGTTTATAACAATATATCGGCTAAAACGATGGACAGCTAGGGCACCGTCTGCTTTTGTATGCTTTCCATGGGAAAATAAACCGCTTATTACAATGATCCAGTGCCGCGATATCGGATATAACGATTGAATCGGGTTACAGCAAGCACCTAAAATGCGAGGTGCCGCCGGCTCTCCACATCAACCACGCAGACACCATGCTCCGCGATGCGCCTCGCATCCCGTCCACCCCTCAAAAAACGAGTCAACTGCGCTGCGCACAAGGAAGCGAGAGGAGGGGGGGAACAGTCCTCCTTCTAAACACCCCTCCAAATGCCGCCGCTTTGGCCCCGTCCCCGTTCCTGCTGCTTTGAACTTGACTGGGTGCCTCTTCAACTACCTCTGTTTTCCCGCGGAACAGATGTCAGGGCCGGTGTTTTGGAAACGTCTGAGTGCCTCACTAAAGAGGCGATCGTTGCGCGGATACGTGCTGCGGATAGCGGTGGCAGTGACAGCTCTGATGACGCGGTTGCACAGCCTACTGGGGTAGGACTTTTGCAGGAGGCCCAACGCATGATAGTCCCTCAGGGACTTCGTTTCCACCAAGGACCCTTCGCTCAGTGGGGTGAAGCACCTATAGATGCCCTTGAAAAAGATGTGCGCCAGCTTCATGTGCAGCAAACAAAGCTGACCGACTATGGCTATTTTTCCACAAATATGTAGCAGTACAACGCTGCTTGCCGGAAAATAAAATGTTTTGAGCTCTGCTACGTCTTTTTATTTAGCAACCCACATATAACAATCATCGGTTATAATGATGGGATTTCCTTGGCACTTAGATATTGGTATAAGTGGACTAGACTGTATATACAAGAACAGTGCGAAAAATAAGTAAGGGGAACGAGAAACACTAGAAATACGAAGAGAAGAAAAATTCCAGCGCGGAGGCAGAATGGCGGACCGAGTAGTAGCAGATGCCGCAGACAGAGCCGCGCCGGTAGGCCGGGAACGAAGGTGCGCAGCGCAGCCAATTGGAAGGCTGCGGAATGGAGAAGCGCGCGCTTTATCCAATCAGCGCCCTTCTCGTGATGTTTGTGACCCTCGAAACGACGCCATTTGCCGCGCCGCTGTTATATGCACGTCCTTCTGAAATCGCCAAAATGAAGTGGGAAGAAGCAGCTTTCCTACGAGTCCAAGATGGCGCCGATCGCTTGTTGTGTGGCGGCGCTATCGCAACTTGAAGTGGGGTCAAATTTTCATGTTTTTGCTCGAAGTTGGATGCTCTGACGCTTGCTAATTGTAATTTTTTTAATTATTCTTAGAGGCGTAATTGGACGGTGAAATTTTGTCAGATGATACTTCACACTATAGGGACTTCGAAATTCGGATTTGCGAAAATCGACTTTTTGGGTCATTTTTCGCCATTTCAAGACCCACATCCCCCCTTAACTGCTTCGAAAGGCTCAAGTCCACTTCCACCCCTGCCTTAAGGTTGTGTTTTACAATTTGATATCCTTAAGAGCACCTTACTTAAAGGGGCACTGACACAAAATTTTGAAGGCGAGATAACTCCGGAGATAGACTGGTGGGATCTGCAAAATATCAGCGGCGAATACAGCCTAGAACTTATTTAAAATCAATTTTAAAGTGTGCGGAATGCAACCGAGCAGCCAATCGACATCCCGAAGATATTGTGTAAATAAACAACATCCAAACACGTCACGAGTTTGTGTTTGCCGCTTCCGCACTGCCGGCGTTTTTCGCCATCTCGCCCGGCTCGCCGCTCCAATCGGAGGGCTGGAGGGCGGAGCTTCTGCTCTCGAGAATGAACGACCCGATCGTTGGCGGCGGAGTCACCGTGATTTCGTCAGCTCATCGGGCAGCTGGCCGCGACCAAAGTTCTACAGCGATTCCAGGCACTCTGTTTCCATTACTGTTTATTACCATTGGATGCGAAAACGCGCCGGAGGCACGAAAAGCCCACTGAGCTAGCCGCACAGTCGCTGTGCAGGCGGCGGCCACGGCCGCAAAGTGGCCCAGGCCGCGAAGTGGCCCAGGCAGCTCGAGTAATAGCTTGTTACCGCTGCACGAAATTGTCCCCAAGTCCCGACCATGGTGGCTTACATGAGAAAGGAGTTAATGATGCGATGGCGGGTTGCATTAAAAATTGTCATCTGCACCGCTTACGCGAGCGGCGCTCGAATATCCGCCGCAGTGCTAAGCCGAACAGATCTGTAGGCGGACCTGTAGGCAGACCGGCCGGCCGGCCGACTGCCCCCAGCGCGTGTCTTGCCACCCACCGTCTCGAGCGTTGCGCGTCGTTCTTTAGCCGCAGTAGCATTTGCACTCGCAGCGCCTGCGTCACATCCACGGTCGCTTTTTTATTAAGCGCCTCACGAGATCAGTACGTGGGCGCACTCGCAGAAACTGCCGTCGATGCAGATTCGACAGTGCTACGGCGGCTCTGCTCTGTGACTGTGATATCCTTCCGACGGTCACGTGGTCAGCTTTGTTCATACAAAATCCACAAAATCCATCGTTTCGCGGCACTCGCTGAAACCGAAACTGCGACTGGCCGCATAAAATGCCTCTAATTAAACAACTGTCGCACGCTGAAGCAAATTAGGTTTCTACAGGTTATAAGTAGGTTACTAGCTACTTATCGCAACAAAAAAAAACAAGATGCAAAATTTTTGTGTCAGTGCCCCTTTAAATGGCAGTTCATGCTTTATTTTGTTTATGGGCTGGCAGAGACTCGGGAAGCTGGAAAACTTGTAATTTGGTGCCAGTGCTCCTTTGTGTATTCGTTTTCGGGCATTGCAGATTGAAGTGCATCCTGTGCTGCACCTTGTGTGCTGTCTGCCTGCTGCAGGCAACTTGCCCTGATTTGCTGGCAGAGATCTTTTGGTCACTGCTTGGTAGAGGCGCTTTTCTTGGAGCCACTCTCTTTTCAGCAGTGTCATGAGTGGCTCTCTTGGCTGTTTTCAGGTGGCCAAGGAAGAGTCTGCGCCACCTGTGCTAGCTCCGGAGGATGCGCATCCACCCGCAGCCGGCGCCCACAAGGGCCCCGTTGCTGAAGAAGCTCCCAAGCCACCCGTGTTGGAGGCCTTCGAGAATGGGAACCCCAGTGGGCCAGCCACCAGAAGGGGCACAAAGCGGCTGAAAAAGGTGCAGCGCAGAGGCCGGCCCCCAAAGGTAATTTTTTTTTATTATTATTATTATTTATTCATTTGTTGCCGTGCCTTATTGCTGGCCTGTAGAGGAGCATTGTATCCCAGAAAATGTCCTTACCATATTTACACGATTGTAAGTCGACTCGAATGTACGTTGTCGTCGTCGTCGTCTTCCCCCCCCCCGAAAGCAAAGCGCGCCAGAAAGCAAAGGCGGCAATTTCATGATCGCTGATCGACGAGAGACTGCTTACGGTGTAAATAATAATAAAAAAAAAGCTGCTGTTGGCAACACTGAGCTTACATATACAAAAAACGACCGCTCCATTTAGCGGGATTGGCAGGAGGCAGATTGGCAACACTGTGCACCGAATTTTTTTTCCCCGCATAATTCTCGCACCCCTAACTTAGCATTGATTTTTCCGAAAAAAAAGTGCGAGGATTATGCGAGTAAATACGGTATTTGGTTTGTATGTCATAAACTAGCTTTTCTGAAATTATCAGCTCTTAATTCATCGTAAAAATGTCAAAAAACGAATATATAACCAGCCGCGGCATCTCCCGAGGAGCGAGCAAACGCGAAACGGACCTAAATTTTGCGCGAACGCAGCCGCCATGCTGCTTTTCCACCATTTTTATCTTGTTTTGTTTGTAAATTCTTGCGCTTTTTTTTTTTTTTTTTTTCCTTCTCCCGCCATTTTTGCTGGCAGCCGAGGCGTGGCCAAGGCGTTGATACACTTGTTATTGGGGGACTTGCAGTGCTTTCGAGTTTCCCGCGTCCCGTGTGCGAAGCTATGATTGGACCGTGCATGCGCTGCTCGGGCAAGCGAGCTGACGCGCGAATGCTATTGGCTACTGCGCGTGATGACATGCGCTTCTTCCCGGCCGGCGGCCTGCGCCGCTTGCATCCACCGGATTCCCTGCGCCATCGTCTGCTTTTCGCCGCTCCTTTGTTGTTCTGCTTCACTGTTTACCACCTTTTCGTTCGCTTGTCCGCTCATTCTACTTACTTTTTTGCCGTGCTCACAATCACTGACGTACATCAATAGTTCGGAGTAGCCTGCCAGATCGTGTACGTGATCGGACACGATGCGCGGAGTGAAGTTCAGGACGCTACATGCGTTCGGTGCGCGGAAGCATTCCATGAAGCTCGTTCGCATGGCCAAGAAGAAGGTGGCGCAAAACATCGCTAATGAGGGTGTCCACGCTTCCAACGACGTATCTCCTGCCCTGTCTGTGCAAGGCTTCGATGCTGCGAGTGTGTCCGGCGTCTCGAGTGCATCGACCTCGGCGACCGCGGCTGTCGTCTCCGGTCTCACATCAACCTCAACAAGTGGGAACGTGTCGCGTACAGTTCACTTGGAGACACATTTCCTGACACGCGAGGAGGTCAGGAAATGTCAGGAAAAGGCCTCCAGGTGTCCTGCGAGGACATTCAGGCAAAAGCTGATGGGCTGCTCTCCTCATGACTTCTCCATGGACGCCAGCAGCCTCAAGTAGCCAGTTGGCGCAGCGAGATGGGATCAGCCGCACTATGTTTAACCCTTTGAGGGTTTTTGCCGTACGTGTACTGCGGCGGTTTTCCGTCCCGCAAGGTCTTTGCCGTACGGGTACGATTTCGAGCATCCGTTTGAAATTTCGCACCATATAAATGATGCATGCTCCCTGGGAGGTGCTGCCACCTCCTGGGACTTACAAGAAGTGTTTGAAATTTGATTGTGCTACCTTCTTGCGGTGAAAAACAGAACTCTCTGGCTTCGGCGCGTTACGGCATCTGTACGTGTCAACGCGTTTCGTGGTTTCAGTTTCGCCACGTGATCGCATCAGAGGCGCGTGAAACTTGATCGGCGCTCGCTATCAGGGGCGGCGGAAGTTGATTTCGATCTATATTGGCGCTGGTCTTATCTTGTTTATTACCCACGCTCACTAGGTATTCTTGCCCTCCTTGCTTGGAACTGAATTAACCTAATCGGAGACTCCGTTGCGGGGGCGGCGGAAGTTGATTTCTATCTATATTGGCGCCGCTATTAGCTTGTTTATCACCGGCGCGCATGAGTTATTCTTGCTCTCCTCGTTTACTGGGTTGCCTTCGAGTTCTTCAGATGCACGGCAAAGCGGCGATATGGCCCAACGAACTGCCCGCTCTAATGACACCGACCGCGATGACTCTTCCGACTCTGAGTTTGCTCCTTTCACCGAGTCTGAATCAGAAGACAGTCTTTCTTCGGAAGACGACAGCTCATTTTCGGACATGCGCTTTATGCGTGCAGACTGCGATAAGGCACTGTGTGTAGACCTGTGTTTTAAGGAATACCACACTCTGAAATACTATTGAGCATTTTTCAGTTCTAAGTGATGCTGACCCCAAAATGCTGTTCCTGATAATTTTTTACCATTTAATCTTGACTTTAGACATTTTGTACATTCCAAATCCGCAATAAACTAATTTGACCACCAGGGAAAGTTTTCTTCAAAAAAATTCGACCCTCAAAGGGTTAAAGCGAGTCGGGCTTGGGTCCAGAAGTTTATGCGACGCAACGGACTGTCTGTTCGTCATAGAATGACCATCTGCCAGCATTTGCCAGCTGAATATGAGGAACGGCTGGTGGAGTTTCAGCGGTACATAATCAAGCTCCGGTGTGAGACGGATTACATTCCTGGCTAGATTGGGAGTGCTGATCAGACCCCGGTCCACTTTGACATGCCAAGCCGCATGACTGTCACAGCAAAAGGGTCCAAGGACGTGCGTGCGGTTGCTGACGACAGGCCATGAGCACGCGGTTCACTGCAATGCTGTGCTGTACTGCAGATGGAAGGAAGCTGCTGCCATACATAGTGTTTCGGCAGAAAACCATCCTGTAGAATGAGGAGTTCCCGAAGTGATCATTCGCATGAATGAGAAAGATTCATGAACGAGGCAATGGTCAAGGAATGGTGTTTCAGCTGGTTTGGATGCGGCAACCGGACACACACTTGCGCCTTCCCAACATGCTGGTCCTTGATTCGTTCAGGGACCATACCTCCCCAGGCGTCAAGGGGGCCCTAAAAAAGACCGACACGGACCTGGTTGTCACACCTGGCGGCATGACGCCTCAACTCCAACATTTAGACGTCGCCGGGAATAAACCCTTCAAGGACCGCGCAGCAAAGTACTACCGGGAGTGGCTGGCGAAGGACGCCACCATCATGACACCGACGGGGCGCCGCGAGAAGGCCCCCCTCAGTGAAGTTGCAACATGGGTCGCAGCTGCGTGGGATGACCTGCTAGAGGAAATCATCCTCATTGGCTTCAAGAAACGCTGCATTTCCAATGCACTCGACGGCACCGAGGACGACGCCATTTGGTATGCCGACGACGCCAGCGAAGCGTCCGAGAACAGCTTCCCCAGCTCCTTCAACGATGAGACTTATGGCTAGTGAAATACAGTGGCTATGGTGCTCATGCTAATTGTTAATAAAAGTTTGCAATGTTAAAATTTTTCTGCTTCTCAAAAAAATATTGGTCGACCTATACAGTTAAACCTCAATGTAACGAACGAACTTCAATGTAACGAAACCCTCGATGTAACGAACCACGGAAGTTTTTGTAACTTCAAGTGTATGCACACCATGTATTTTCACCCTCTGTGTAACGAAGTCCCGTTTGCCGGAATTTCAATGTAACGAAGTTTCATGGAGAACTAGGCACGAAATTTAAGTTGTAGAAGTAGATTTTGGGAGACGCAAGCGCCGAAATGAGGCCCCAATAAAACGCGAACGGCGACACGGGTCGCCCAATGCCGCGGATGCAGCCGGAGTCTGAGTAAGCCCCTTGCCTACAAACTGCGTGGCGTGCATACACGGCTGGCGCCCTGTTTCTGTTTCTGTCGGAGCTTAATCGTCTACGGCGTGAACCGCGTGAACCGCACGGAGCGTTTTCTCCCCACAAGCCAGAGGCGCGCCGACGCAGCCGCGGAGACCACCCGCGCGATGCAGGTAGCTCCAGCGACCGCTTCTAACCGCTCGCTGAAACGCAACTCGAGGGGCAAATGAGAGGGGCATGCGAGAAAAAAAGCGGATAACGTGGGCGAAATTTTCATTGTAAAACGTGACACGCCCCGCTTACGGAAGCGCCCATCAAATATCCTCCGCGGTGGTAAGCCTAATCACCTCTGGCGTTGCCGCCGCCGCATGCCGCTGCTTTGCACTTCGTTAGAGTTCGCTCATGCTTGTTGGGTTTCATCGTCCCAGCAAGCATTTGTGAATCTTTATGAGCCTTGCACGCACGTTTTTTTCACACTAGCGTTCACGATTGCGTGCCGGCGACGGGAAGTGATTCGCGCTGCGCGCGGCAGTGGGAGGAGCCTGAGCAGTTTCGCCATGGTTTCGCCAATGGGGAGGAGCGCACCCTATGGCGGGAGCTTCGAAGCGCTTGGGGATGCCGGCTGTCTCGACGAAAAGGCTTACCGCCGTGGATGATATTTGATGGGCGCTCTCGTAAGCGGTGCATATGACGTTTTACAGTGAAAATTTTGCCCACGTTATCTGCTTTTTTTCTCTCATGCCCCTCTCATTTGCCCCTCGAGTTGCGTTTCAGCGAGCGGTTAGAAGCGGTCGCTGGAGCTACCCGCATCGTGCGGGTGGTCTCCGCGGCTGCGTCAGCGCGCCTGTGGCTTGCGGGGCGCGTTTTTGCGGGAAGAAAACGCTCCATGCGGTTCACGCTGATACCCGCGTAGACGATTAAGCACCGATAGAAACAGAAACAGTGCGCTGGCCGTGTATGCACGCCACGTTTTCTTTCTCAGGGAACGCTTCACGGGATGAACACTTCACTATAACCGCGAATTTCAATGTAACGAAGTAAATTACGAATTTTACCAACTTCGTTACATCGAGGTTTAACTGTATTTGAATAATTTTTTTTATTTCTCGAAGAGCACTATATATAAAAGTCAACCTATATTCGTGGTCAACCTGTTTTTGAATAAATACGGCACTTGTGCCAATGGTGGTGGTTTGGAAGCGTTTGGAGAAGCCAGTGCCCCATCGCAGTTGATATTTGATGGCCGCTTTTAGTAGCAGCGTGTATAACAATTTGGAGCAGAATTTTTACCCATGTTATGAGCAATTTTCCTGTGCTCGTTTTGGCATTGAAGTTCTATTCTGGTGGGCAAACAGGCAGAAAGCATTTGTAATAAGCAGGAAGCATTTGTAAAGGACGTGTTGCAAATGGGTGCTTCAGTAAGCGCTTTCATCATTAGTAGAATGCAGCCTGTGCCTTTTCGGATTGTTTGCGTTGGTAAATTAGCCGTGAGTAAGCAGCGCCGTGTCCTTTTTGTGACCTTTTGTATTTTGCTTGTTTCAGAAACAGTACATTCCTGTTGAGTCCCCCAAGGGAGATGAAGCTGTGCACTCGGATAGTAATGACCCCACCAGTGGACTGGAGGAGCTGGCCGAGGATGCGCATGCACCGGCCATTTCTGAAGGAGAGAACGTGTGCAGCACTGTGCAGCCAGCTCCCAAGCCCCCGTCACCGCCTGAGAACCCAGTGGACGAGGAGCAGGGCCCCGAACGGCCTGCCTCCACCGGCAGTGTCGAAGCCAGTCGTGAGGAGAAGGAAGCAGGCAGTGACCTTGGGGACAAGTTGTATCCCGAAGAGCGCGTGTCTGGAGAAACCGAGGCGGTGGGCTCGAGCGGACAGCCTGGGGAGGCTGTGTGTGAGGAAGGAGCAGTAGCTGACCAGGACACCGGGCACGAGGGTGGTGAGGCCCCAGCGGCTACAGAGCAGGTCGTCACGGCAGAGGCTAGGACAGCAGCAAGTCCCGGGGAGCTTGCACCAGAAGAGAAGCAAGAGCCGTCCGCCGCAGTGGAGAAGAGCCCCCTTGGGCTGGACAGAGCAACTGTGGCTACACCCGAGGCAGCCCCAGTGGAGGAGAACGATGCGGGAACAGATATTGCGGAATCGTCTGTTCCCGCGGAGCAGCTGCAGGAGAAAAGCGCCACCATTGAAAGCTGCCGCTTTGAACAGAGTCCTAGAGAAGCCGGCAGCCACCAGGACAACCCAAGTGTGCCCGAGTGTATTGAAAATGACCTTGTGGACCCGCTTGAACCACGGCCTCAAGTGACACTTCTCCCGAGTGATGTGATAGTGAACAGTGCCTCTGTGGTGAGCACCAGCAGCCAAGAGAGCCAGGACATAGTGGTGGACAACCCATCACCGCTGGTGCAGATGCCTCCGACGCCCATCACGCCACAGACCCCCGGCTCCAACCCACCGTCCCAGCAGACCTGCCTGTCCAACCAGTCCAGCTGTGGCGTGGAGGAGAGTGGCCACGCAGGCAGCTACGACTCCATGCTGGGCCACAGCCCCGCTAGCATGATGGGCTGCTCTCCTCATGACCTCTCCATGGACGCCAGCAGCCTCAAGGCCACCCCGCCTGTGGAGCCCCACCGGTACCAGGAGCCGAGGGAAGTGGCCAGGGCTTCCCGGGGGGACCCCATGGAGACGGCGCGCATGGAGATGATGCGGCCGGGCAGGCTCACTGCCCCGCCAAAGCCCGATCTGAGCTGCCTTGGCATCTACACCCCGGACTCTTCCAGCAGCAGTGTGATGTCCAGTAGTGGCTATACTCCAATGGATGTGGAACAATTGCGAGAGGCCAGCCAGCTCCGTGAAGTGAACCAGCTGCGCGACATGAACTCGTTGAGGGAGCCCAATCAGCTGAGAGAAGTCAGTCAGTTACGAGAAGTCAACCACCTAAGAGAGGCAAACCAATTGAGAGACATTAATCAGCTGCGTGATGTGAATCATATTCGGGATATGAACCAGTTGCGTGACATGAACCTGCGCGAGATGAACCAAATTCGCGAGATCCGCGAGATAAACCAGCTGCGCGAGGCAAACCAGCTGCGCGAGATGAGTCAGATGCGCGAAGTTAACCAGATGCGCGAAATGAGTCAGATGCGGGAAGTGAACCAGATGCGCGAAGTGAGTCAGATGCGCGAAGTGGGCCAGCAGATGCGGGAAGTGGGCCAGATGCGCGAGGTTAACCAGTTGCGCGATGTCAACAAATTGCGTGATGCTGCGCGTGACCAGCTGCGCGAAGCCACTCAGCTGCGCGAAGCCACTCAGCTGCGTGAATTGAGCCAGTTGCGTGACATGACCAGGCACGAAGTGAACCAGTTGCGTGACATGAGCCAGCTGCGCGACATAAACCAGTTGCGCGAGGCCAGTCCCCTGTGCGATGTAAACCAGCTGCGGGAGATGGGCCAGCGGCGCCTGGACTCTTCTCCGGCCGCCAGCCTGTCCGCAGGGGAAGGGGGCCCCCTGGAGCACCTCGGCGCCCCGGTGGGCAGCCCATACGCCGACTGCTCGCACACGCGGCCGCCGCAGGCGCACCACCGGCCGCCACCGGCCCAGCCCCCGCACCGGCAGGCCCTGCCCTCCTCCTCCGCGGGTGGGGTGCAGGCGCAGCAGGCATACTGCCGGCCCGTGACGAGCACGCCCCTGTCGCAGGGCGCATTTGTGGCGGCCCAGGCGGCCGTGGCGCAGGCCCAGGCGCAGGCCTCGGCCGGCGTGCCCCCCGGCATGATGCAGGGCATGGTGCTCATGCCGCCGGCCTCCAACTACATGAGCATCTCGGGGCCCGGGGGGCCCGCCCCCTCCTACGTGATGGGCGTCCCCGTGGGCGGCATGATGGCGGCGGGGCCCCCCCAGCGGGGCTTCTCGCACGGCTATGCCTACGGGCCGGCCGCCAACGCCTCGTGCAGCCTCGCCAAGCTGCAGCAGCTGACCAACGGCATCATGGACATAGCGCCGGGCTCCCCGGGGCAGAGTGCCGCCGCAGCTGCCGCAGCCTGCGCCATGACGCCCCCGGCGGCGCCGGCCGCCTCGCGGGCGCCCCCGCATGGTCAGCCCTACGGGCCGCCCGCGCCCACTGCGGGGGGCCCCGGCTCGGCCAAGTACGCAGCACCACGCTACCCGCGGGGGGCGCCCCTCCTGCCGGCCTACCAGGGGGCGCTCAACGGCTACCGGCAGGGAGCACCCACGGGGCCCTACCTGCAGCAGCCGGCACCCATGCAGATGCCCCAGTACCAGGAGCCCTCCCAGAACCCCATGTACACCTACGGCTATCTCAGCGGAAGCCTGCCCCCACAGACTCTCAACTCCATGATGCGCCGCTGAGGCCCCCCACCCCACCCCCTGTACATAAATGCCTGTGATTTCTCCGGCTGGCTCCTTCGGTGTGCGTAGATGTACATACGTGTAGATGTCTGCTCTGTAGTAAGCGGTTGGCAGCTTTGTTCGGACGGACCAACCACCTCCTCTGTGCGTGCGATTTGGCCCGGGCAGGTGCCGCGATGGGGCTGGGATAAGGGCTTGTGCGTGTATTTTGTGGGCAGGAAAGCTGTCCACTGGCTAGGCGCCCCTTGCTTGAAAGACATCTGGCTTGTTCTCCTTTGCTCCCTGCGCTTGCATTGGTTTGGACCGCAGCAGGCTAACCAGCCGTTGTTCCAGCTCTTTCATTTTTCATGAGCAGCCACATCTAGTACTGTTTCAATTTTACCGCTTTATTACTTAATACAGCCGATTTTAATTTACCTCTATGTTAGTCCTGTCCGTTGTGTTGTATCAGTCCCGCTCTAAAACTGGCACTTTCAAATTGCACGCTCTCTCGTGCCGATGAAGGTCATAACACAGTTCTGCACACAAGCATGGGTCATTTCAATTTGCCGATGCTTTCGTGGGTGATATCTACCTCTCTCGTAGACAGCAGTGTCTCATTATGACACCACACTTACTTGTTTACTGACTGGGCACCTAGTTTGCTGTCGCTTTTCGCTTCGTTTGTGTTAGCCAGATTCCTCGAATTCGACTTTTGTTTCTGGTGGAAGGAACAAGGATACAGTTTTCGCTTGCTAAAGTACACCACAAGTGCCTTGTTGATTTTTGCATTTCTTCTTTTCCAGAGAAAAACCTAGATATGGACAAGCGTACGATTTGATTGGATGTGATTATGTATTGGTCAGGAATTGTTAAAGCTCCCTCTGGCATCTATACTAATTAGTCTTCATCATGTTTGTGTAGTGTGAAACGCTAAAAACCTGCATATTTGAATAGCCTTGTGGTGTTGGATTTAAGTTATCGAATAACATTTTGGGGGGTCACCAGGATGCATAGTTAACGCTCGTACATATGTTACTATTCGTACAACGGTAACTTAGCACGTCACTCTAAGTCTACAGCCTATTATATTCTTTAGTTAATAAACTCATCTGTAGTGAGAGATTAATATTTGTATATAATTGTATGCTAGCCATAGAGAACAGTAAGCCAAAATGTGACGTAGATGGTTGGTCCACCTAAAGAATGCGAGGGGAAAAAAGTCTGTTTTTGTTTTGGTTGTTGTAGGCTCTGTTGAGGCAGTTGCTGCTTTGTGACTTATTTATTTTTAGCTTTCACGATGCTTGTAGTTTGCTTGCATTAAACCTGTAAACTGCTTTGTTGGCCTTTTCTTTTTCAAGTATAATTTAATGCTTTTTGCCTCGTTCCCCTATTGCACTGTGACTGTTATGCTCTAGAACGTATTGAAAGTATTAATTCTTGGAAGTGAAAGAGCCTAGAAAGTGTCAAGTTGTTGAAACAGATCTAACGGTGTGGCTGTCATATCTATTTGTTCTCAGTGCAAATGTGTTGCTATGTGTCATTTGCACTTCATCTGTCCTAAACAAGTTTGCCCGTCACCCAGACTTCCAAAAAAAATATTGTTGCGTAGCCTGTTTCTTATACCAGGGTTTTGCTGTAATAGCACAGCTACTACAGTTCAAATGAAATAAAAGCAAATGAGGAAGCATTTTGGTTTGAAAGCGCTGTTGGTGTTCAAAACTGTACAATAGGCTTGACTACCGAAACATGCACCGGCCAGCAGTGAAATGAAGTATGAAAGTCGAGGCTGAAATGCATCTTGGCTAGCACCACAGAGGTGCGTTCGCAACGTTGGCCGGAGTGGCTGCGCACCTCAACGTTCAGACTACAGCCAGGAGTGGTGGTGCGGGCATTGCAGTGTTGGCCTGTACGCCTTTGTGAAATTACGGCAGCTGTTCGTGCCCGCTGAAGCTTGCTTGCCTGCGGTCCAGGGTCCAGGCACACCCTGATTTATACCAGTTGCACTTACTGGCACCTTATCCTTAGGTGCATTCTAACTTCAGTGCTGTTTGGAAGCTCTGCTTACTCCTCCCTCCCCTTGCATGGTGGCGTAGGTCTTCCACTCTTCTCAGCTATACGAGGGCTGTGCCAATATCACTTTGCTGTTGCTGTGGAGCACATTTCTGCAAAAGCATTTTTCATTGTGAAATGAGGGGCTGCACGGAGTAGTACATGCACACATTTTTTAGTGCTGGCATTAGTCCCTCTTTTACCCTCACTGACATCCAGTTTGTTCCCACCAGTCTTGTGGCTAACAAATTCCCTGGGCTGCAACCCCTATCAAGCTCCACTCAGGAGAAGCTTGGCGTCATTATAGTGCAGAGAGTGCGTGTATACCACTGAATTAGCATTCGACTAGGGGATGCCATGTGGTCTCTACCTTAGGAGCGAGCATCTTATCATAGGCATGTTAAAGGAACTGTGTGTTAAAGGAGCACACAGCTCTGCTTAATTTTTTTTTTTTTAATTGCATGGTGGATGAACAAATATGCAAGGTTTAATGCCAACGGTGTGAAAAATTTTCCAGTTGCAAGTCGCAGAGAAAAGTGGCTGTACTGCCGTAGGAGTGGCGGACCTTAAGCTTAGTATGCCAGAGGCATGTCTTGTTCCTGCGCTGAGCACTAAGAGCGCATTGAATTTCCGATTTCTTGCTGTGCGGGCAGACCCTCTGCTGACACTACATAGTTTGGCATTCTTATACCCCAACTACACTAAGGCCCGAATGTCATTTGAACCAAATGCCATTTGACTCAAATGGGGTGCTTCGAATGCCATTCAGAATCCGCCGTGCTACATTACAATTTCAATGGCATTTGAAAGCTTTAGCATTCGCAAGCCATGCTGCATGGCGCTGCTGCTGTTGAGTTCTGTTTTTACACAATAATGCAACAATCAAATTTAGCTGCAGTCTTTCGTATTAAAATATGAAATTACTAATAACGTAAACTGACACGGTTTTTGCTTAATTCTGAATCCCAATCAAGGTTTTTTGTGCTGTCTGGCCACACTGGTTCGTTGCTTGCTCGCGCTGGAGCTGAGAGTACGGTATTATTACATCTTGATATCACGATTTAAGTGAACGAAAAGTAAACAAAGTCCCACAATTAAGAATATTTTGCTCGTTTTAAGTACGCCAATAATATATTTGTTTATGCTGACTTGGAATGCTGTGCGCGAGAGTGCTAGAAATGGCATTTCAAAACCTAGTGTAGAAGCACAACTTGGCATTTGGTTCAAATGACATTCGGACACTAGTGTAGCAGGGGTATTATCCTGCAGTAGTCGTATCCTGCAAAATTTTGACGAATTGAAATAAAATATGCTGCACTGTTTGCCTGCACCAGCCGTGGAATATTGGGTGAATGTTGCCAGGCTCATTTCTGCACCTAAATGGACCTAAAAGGTTCTAAGCCACTCTTAATAACAAAAAGAAGGCTTAGAACAGATCTGAGGGAACATTTTTTCAATTGCAAAGATTCTGGCAATAAAAAAGGTAGAATTGCTTGGAACGACGACGCTCGGACCCAGGATATACGCACTAGACACGCTGATTCTACTTGCTAGACCAAACGGCCAGCTTGTTTTAGCTGTTAATCAAGAAGAATGCAGTAGTACGCAAAGGTAGCCACCAGATGGCACTAGGTGCAAGAGGAAGTGCCGGGTGTGCACCATCTCGGAAACGGATTATCACTTGCGCGAAAGCGTATGTATGGTGGGTATATAACACTTCGGTAGGCTTTGGAGTGTGGACTCAGATTTCTTTTGGTTCACCCATCTAGAGCTGAGTGAGCCATTCATTGCTTGATGCATGCCCTAGCTTGTGTCTTGGGTGACAGTGGAGGAGGAGGAACACCGATTGGGAGGGGAGGCTCTAGGCCCTTCTGGAGAGACGGGTGGAAATAGCGGGAATGAGTTTGTTTGAAAGGAGTTTTGATTTGTGTTCCCAAGGAGGGCTATGTGCTGGATGAGTGGGCTGGGTTTAACATGGGGAGCAGACCATCGTCTCTGGACTGCTTGTGCATGACCACTATTCATGGAGTCTTATGCAGCGAGTAGGGGTGTAAGGGCGTCTAAAGTATAAGGGCTTGTGGAGGCTGAGGGGTCATTTGTAGGGGGTGTAAATGTGCGATGACGTGTTAATTTGGCGCAGAACTAGGTGAGGTGGTGGAATAGGCTTTGGTGGCATCGAGGGCATTTAGGCAACGACAGAGGAGCGTACCATTGTCTGAAAGTTTCAGGGACATAGGTGGCATCAGCGGTGTATTTATTGATGAAGAGTTTGGGGAGGAAGCCAGGCTAAGTAAGGTTTTGCAGGTGAGGTTTTGTCCTTTTTGTATAAAATAATTTGTAACACTGGCAATGAAAAGGCCACAGGGAGGTTGTCAAAAAGGGAGAAGCAATGGAGGAGTGTAAAGACTCGTGAGCTGCCTGATTTCCTGATGAGCACTGCTCGTGGCTGAGCAATTATTCAATAACGTGGAAAACTGGGCGTGTTAGTACATAATCTAGGCAAAACAGCGCAAAAATAGACAAAGACGGAGAAAGATGCACGACAAGGAAGCGCAGTCCTTGTCGTGTATCTCTGCCTGTCTTTTTTTGCGCTCTTTTGCCCAGTTATTCAATGTGAATGCTTATGTTGCAGCCGAAGGTAGTGGTAGGTCGATGAAGTGCTTCGAGCTTTGAAAGAATTGGTAAGGCCCCGAATTTGGGGTGGGATGGTTGACAAATTGGCATGAGGAAGTTGAGTGCGTGAGTGATGTTGGTAGCACATAGAGTTCAGCTTCAAAGGTAGCAGCATGTGGTATGTGGAGGGTGTGAGAGCCATGGGAGGTCAAGGCAGGTCCGTGCCAGTGCATGGACTTGCCTTGGTGCAAATTGGGACCGGCATTGGTGCAGACACCAATTTATTGGGCTTGCTTGTCGTGATGAGGGTGGTGATTCGATTGGTGCATGGGGGTTGAGTTTCACAAGGAATGGGGTGAGAGATGGGAGAAATGACCAGTGGACAGTTCCGTGGGGGTAAGGCAGTGGGAATGGTCAAGGACCATTGAGATTTTAGTCTCCAAGGCCAAGAGGCAGATGCCATGGTGGGTGAGGGGGCATTTGAACGTTGATTGACTGATTTACTTTTGGGTAGCCTCCAGGAGAGGGGGGGGGGGGGGGGGGGGGGGAAGGGGAATGGTGGCTTCAGTTGGTCAAGGTGGGTGTGTCAGGGTAGTCCACTAATGGTGTGGAGAGTGGCTCAGTGCAGGCTTTGAAGTGTGCAGAAGTGAGTGTGGCTGAGATAGGAAGCATGAACCCCATAGATTGGAAGCATGAACCTCATATGTGATTGCACTGAAGGCACGTACTAGGGTTTAGATGGCTTTTCGGCTTGCCGTGCCAAATTTCTTGGAACAGCGGTGAATAGTGTGAAGTGTCATTTTCCATTGAGTTTTGATTTGGTAAGCCCACGGTGGCAGGCATTTTTTTGTCCTATTGGAACGCCAAGAGGTCAGATGGGATCTAACAGGGCGATAATGGGACTACCAGCAACGAGGAGGGTTGGGGGTTGATAGTTGGGGCGTTTATGGCCAAATACGGCAAGAATTGAGCTATGTTTTTCTGGAGCAAGCTTGAGACCGAGAGAGGTGAGCGAGATCTCTCGACTAATGACGCCTGTTTGGAGCTTCACTGCCTTTGGAGAAGCAAAGTCGCTTAACGCGGCCTATAGGGTGATGTCAGCTTAAATTGTTGTGAGCAACATTTGTCGCAATGCGCGCTGCAGCAGCATACATCCCTGCTTATGAAGTATCCGATAGAAACTCTATGTATATCGCTGCTATAATAACAGCACTAATTCTGTTGGGTATGTACCGACCGGAGCTTAGTCCTACTGTTTCAATTTGAGGTCTTATGACATCAATTGGCACCCACATCTCGACGTACAATGAGTACTTTTTCCAATGGGTAAAGGTTAACTACACGTGACATTGGGTCTAATGGCTTACGTCATCCTGTATGTATATGCATTTTGAATACATGTACATATATAGTCATATACTAGCATAAACATCATACATAGGCACATATACAAGGCATGAATGTTGAATATAAACAAATTATGGAAGGTCCCCTCACTTGACCTGGTGTGAGGGCCTTACTTCGGCTTTCGATTGAGGCACCCGCAACACGGCGATTCTTGGACGCCTCAGGTCCCAACCATCTTTTCGTTCTAACCTGCTCAGTGGTCACGTTTGCTCACTTTATCAGCAGCATTGCGAGTGGCTACCTGTCACTCTGTTTGTTGTCCACCAGCAATGGAATTTGGTCGCTGTCATTCCCATATTACATCCTCTTTTGCCACTTACTTGGCCCTGCAATCGCTAATCATTCCGTACTTGCATTGCGTAGAAACGGTGATGGGACGTACATGGCAAGACGCTGCACGACGGCGTGTGTGTCACTGGTTCAACTTGACGTCCCTCTAGCAATGGGGTCTGCAGCGATGCAAACGCAATGCACCGCAGCCAATCCGTGTCTGGCTTGGCTTATAATTTTATACATTCGCTCAATTCGTTGTCTGTACCTCTATCACTCCGTCCATGGATCGATGGCACAATTTTTTCCCTGCTCTGCTCCTCCTACTGCTTATGCAATAATTAAAGACTGGCCCCTCAGACACCTGTTTCAGACCTTGCCACAACAGAACTGTGCACTGAAATTGACTGAAGTAACAACAAAGGTGTTCATTCAGGTAAAGAAGTGTACGTGCTTCTCGGTCACCGATTTTTTTTTTTATGTACATGCGTGAAAGCCAAACTTGTTCTCGCTATTAAAGCAAACTTTCACTAATCTCTTCGAGCGGTTTCGCCGTCGCGGTAAATTTGACCTTCGATCATTTGACCGCACTGCGCCGTACCCTTGGCAACGCATCACATGACTCGCCGGGTCGAGCTCCGCCGACGGCCACGTTCCCAGCAGCCGCCGCTGCGCTGCCAGAGTCTGGCTATTCTAGTTCACTCTAGTCTGGCCGCTGCTGCAGGCTTGGGCACTGCATGCGTTCTCCGCAGCTGGTTCGCGCCTAACGACGTGTACTCGCCGCGTGCAGGCGAGCTTGGCCATGAATGAGAGCGATACCGGGGCCGTCTTCTCTGAGCGTTGCGCGGGAGCTGGAGACTGCGCCTGTCGCTTACCGGGTACTGTACCAGGACCGGTTCTCCACTCTGCTATCACTCTGGACAGCCGTAGACTTGTGCAGATTACGGAAATTACACCGACCGAGCCCTAAAAGAAAACGCGTTAATCGTATCCGTATCGTCTGCTACACCTTAGCCGCCGTCAGTGGCGCCGCCGGTCCTCGCAACGTCCTCGCCTGTTTTGCGTCATGTCCGCTTCAGCCGTTGTCCAATGGCAGCAAGCCAACCAGAAGCACAAACTGCACAAACGTTGCGTGCGACACCTACCTTCCGCCCAACCGGTCCGGCTGGTCCGGCCACTCGTTAAGTTTGTGCCGCAACAGTTTGTCAGTGCGTGCGTTTCATCCTATCGGGTTTGTGCCGTCTATGGTAAACTAAAGTTAGAGGTGCGGCCTTGTACATTAATACCTGTTCACCGGAGGCTTTATTAAATTCGCGGGAAGCTTCAGTGGAGGCACGATGAGCTCCGAACTAAGGTAAAGCAATTGTTTGATCCGCTTTCCTTTCGAGTGCACGTGTGCGGCAAGGTTTACGCGCCAAGTTCGTGCTCCTTGAGGGCCCAGAGCTCTGCAGTCATGTTTTGCTACCATAATACAGGTTTCGGCGACAATCAGTAACGTAATTTGAGCATCAAAGGTGTTTCAAAAGAAGTGCTTATCTGCTCCTTCGATTACAAATGCGTTCCGCTTTCCTGGCGGTATCAGTGGAAGCTGAAATAGACCCTTGAGTGCACAGAGCCGTACCTTTTGAAGTTGTGTCATGTGGTATCTTCGTGACGTTTGTCATGCGACTCTGGTGATTCTCAATTGCGATGTCAACTACTTTGACCTTTCCAGGAAAGGAATGCTTTTGGGCATGGGAAACCCACTTCTGGACATATCCGCCTCGGTGGACAACGATTTCTTGCAAAAGTGAGTTTCTGTACTCGCTTATACTTGTTTATCTGCGCCTCACAGTGTTGTAGAAATTCGCTTTGCCGTTAATCTTATCCACTGGCTCCAATTGTGCCATTGACATCAAGTTTTGCGCTTTTACACTCCCGAGGTTGGGAGAAAAAAAAAACTTCGAGGCAGAGAAGTAGCTCTGTGATAGAAGTTCCAGCGTCGATAGCTCAGCGCAGACGCACACCAGAGGCCATTGTTTTCACACACAGGGAAGAAATGAGGTGTATAGTAATTAGGAACGATTAATGCTAGACCAGAAATACGCGCTGGAGTGGAAATAAATCTCCACGTTTTTCGGGGGGAATTCTTGAAGCGTCATTCTGGCTCTGAAAACGAAAGTATCAATGAAGGCCGTCCGTATTGTTAACGTGAGCATTGTAGAAGCAAAATGAAATGATGTGTTTACCCCGTTTAATTTTTTTTGTGCACATATTCGTCCCCAAGGTATTCCCTCAAACCGAATGATGCTATTCTTGCTGGTGAGAAGCACATCTCACTGTGAGTAACGGTAGACTTTCTTCCTACTTTTTCGTGTCTGTTTCCCCACATTGTAAAAAGCTGATCTTTCCCACCTTTTTAAATATGCTGATGAGGCGAGCATTGACGTGTTGCAGATATACAGAACTCGTGGAAAAGTATGAATGTAGCTACACAGCTGGAGGTGCAACGCAGAACGCACTCAGAGCTCTTCAGGTGTGTATGTATGGAATGTTTTGTAGCTCTACCTGCATAGCCATACTTACCACTTTCTTAGATTGTTTAGGTGTCTCCTGAATTCTGATCCTGTCTATTGATTGTCTGAATGTGACTTCTGTCTCTTGAAACGACTAGCTTACCAGAGCATAGCGTCTCATTTCCTCAGGCAAAGAACGTTAAGTTGTTGGGGGGGTCTGCCATTTGTTTATTTGTTTAGTGAGGCAGCCCACTCCTGGTGATAGCTCGCACAAAGCTAAATTAAATGGCAGAGGTGAGGTGGTGCATGTGCCCTACAGAAGTTGCACATAGGTGCCGATGCAAAGGATGCACCTCTGTGGGTGCACTCCAAGTGCCATCCCACTATCTCTTCTTTGTAATCATCTCCCACTCTGGGCTGTGAGCACTCTCTCTCTCAAAAACTAGACCCAACTTTGTCAAGCAGTGTTTTTTTTTTTTCAACATTTCTGCAAAAATAACGCTCACTTCCCAGTTTTGCACTATTTGGTGTAGCATCTCTGGGGTTGGTTATGAAGTTGAACATTTCAGTAGAGTTGTGCGAATATCAAACTTGGGACTGCCAATAGTAAAAACTGACTGTGAATCAAATATTTTCAAATACAGATATTTTTGGTCTGGTGGGTATATAGCTGTTAAATACAGCTATAAAGAAAGATAGACAGCGAGGGCTTAGTACATGTGAGTGTCCATGTGCTAGTGCTCGATAAGAAAATGGTGCAAAATAAAAAAAGACAAGAACCTATTTGGGTTCCTAAACTGTAAGACTGGGGGTAATAATAATAATAATAATAATAATAATCACTAAGTGTTACGGATGTCTAGTTTGTCTGTTTGGATGTTATAACAAAGGAGCATGAGGCACTTTTGCACGGATTATTCAGTGTGCTATAAAAGCTCACACAGCCTGTTAACTCAGACCTGTCCACTTACGTAGGAAATTGCATCCACATATGAAGCACAAAAAATGAAGGAAGCTCACGCTAACACGTAAGACTTGAAGGTAGCAAAGCTAAACGCAGCCTTCACGACCATTACAATGGTTTAAGTCCACAATTGCAACTGATTTGCTTCTTCTTCGCTGCCGCAACAACCTTTACTCCATCATTGTTGCTAGAAATGTGAGCTTCCTTCATTCTTTTGGTAGTGATAGTCATTGGACATTACGTTGGAGGGGCGTATGCTATGACGCGTCTTTCTCGTGCCGAGCAAGTGTTACCATGATTATGGCGAGCATTAGTCTTTCTCATTCCGAGCAAGTGTTGCCCCGATTACGGCAAACACTAGAGGTTTTTTTTTTTTTTTTTTTTTTTCTCTCTCTCTCTCTCTCCTCAGTCTTGTCCAATTTTCCTAAGTGAGTGTGCTTGGCTTGACAAACGTGTGCCGGGGACGCTGGGCGGTCGCCGCGAGGCACTCACACACGAGCACTCGGCATTTTCTTGGTATTTTTAACTGCGGACATGAAAAAATACGATTTGCTAAACAGCTTCGCTTTTAAAATGCCTGACAGCAAAATGCACTGCACTTTTTTTTTTTTCCCCTTTTTGTCACTCAAGTGGGTGGTGCAGACTCCCGAGGTGACCACATTTATGGGCTGCGTTGGCAGGGACCAATTTGGCAACATCCTTGAGCAGAAAGCGAGAGAATCTGGTGTCAATGTAAGGTACCAATACTCGGACAAGGAGCCCACCGGCACATGTGCTGTGCTGCTGACAGAACGGGGCAAGTATCGGTAAGTTTATTCTCAATTCTGGCTTTTGCAGGAAACCAATCTTCATGGTAAGGGTGCCTACGTACACTGTGACGTATTTAACAAAGGAGCAATCAAGAAATACTCTGTGCTACTTTCGGGTGTTCCAAGTGCTTGCCACTCTAAAAAATGGTGCTGCATCTCCCAAAAACAATGGCAGAAAAATTGGCCAGAATTTTCTCCCTCAGTGACTTGTTTGGTTAGAAATAGGATGTTCCGATCCTCCTATTTGCTAAAAAAGGGATAAGCATTTATAAATGGAAGGACGTTTTATCTTTGAGCCAGTCTAACCAAGCTCTTCGGGATGCACTCTGTGCTTTATCATCTGAACATCACAGAAAAACGTGCAAAAGGTGCCGTGCAGAATGTCTGGAAAGAAACATTTTACATCAGATCTGCACCGTTGCATTTTCTGTGGGTGCCCACATTGTGATTGGACAAGTATAGATGTGTGATAATGCAAAGGACATTAAATTTGATCAAATTTAATATCCGGTGTTAAGTTTTTCGGTCCATAAACCGCTAAATAAAAAGGCATTAGCAATAATCAAAGTTCGACTTCCCAAATTGAGCATAATAATTGCTGCTTATAAACAGTATAGAATCACATAAGAAAGTAATGCATGCATAACGGGTAGCTTGAAACAGTTGAAAATGGGTGGACAGATGTAAATTGTCTATTTCATTTCTTGCGTTAGGCTCGCTTGTGTGGGGCTAATCAATGCTTGTTATGTGTGTGACACTAACTTTCATGGACGCTACCTCCCACGTTTTTCTCAGTTTTAGTAAACAAGCAAGGGTGCACTATCTAGTTTGATTAGACAAGTTTGTACCAGTCAAGCTTACGAGTTCACGTGCCCAGCACAGTGCTCGTGAAGCAGGTCAGCGCCTCACATGCTGAAATGTATTCCAGGTCTCTGTGTGCTAACCTGGCTGCTGCACAGGTTTATTCAGTGGATCACCTCGTGGGGCCTGAAAATAAGAAAGTGATGGAAGAGGCCAGCCACTTCTACATATCTGTGAGTGACGGATGCTCGTGCACATTTGTGAGCATGTGGCTCATGTCTGTACGAGCTTCCTGCATTAACTAACTCGGACCCGTTTTTGAACTTCACTTTGCAGGGCTTCTTCCTGAATGTCAGCCTGGACAGCATACTGACTGTGGCCAAGCATGCGTGCAGCACGAGGAAGGTTTTCTGCATGAACCTCAGTGCGCAGTTCTTGTGTCGCATTTTTAAGGACAACATGATGGCCGCCTTTCCGTACATTGACATTCTTTTCGGCAATGATGAGGTAAGTTTGTTGGGGAAAGGCTTTGCTGGAAGCGTCATGAAAAACATTACTTTGTAGTGTGTGTGTGAGTTAATCTGACACAACAGGCTTGCCCTTAAGTGTAAATACAGGGCTGTACTCGGGATGGTTTTGGGGGGTTGGGCCACATGAGCTGAAACATTTCCCTCTGATTTTTTTTTTCCCCTCACAATATTTATGACGTGATCGTTGTAGAAGCTATCGCAAGTAGACCCCAAGCCCTAGACAGAGCAACCGTGCTTCTTTATTGTCTTCGACCGGACAACTCTTCAATGATGATAATGCTCTGCATGCCCCTGTCCGCTTCCCTGTCTTCTTCCTTTTCAACGGTGATCAATAATACAAAATGTTTTCTAGGTATGCTCCTATACAAATGTGTAGGAAATAACCACATCTGATACACACGTGGTGACTGTAGCCGTTAGTTCAGCAAATTTCTGCCTTTATTGCTAAAATGGAGTGTTCTTGATTTGTGTAAAAATGCTGGTAGGTTCAAGAACTTCAAAGAATCCTTTTTTTTTTTTTTTTTAAACTCATATTAGGAAGCAAGAGAGTTTGCTGACGTTCATAACTTCAAGGTAAGCTACATGGTCTGGCATGGGCTTTTAGTTTTCGTGGTTTGTGCTTGCAAGATGGTCGAGCAATGGAATTTTGCAGACCAAGGACACCACCGAGATTGCCAAGCTGATCAGCAAGTTCCCCAAGGAGAACAGGGAGTTTGAAAGAATGGTGATTATCACCCAGGGTGCTGGAGATGTGGTTCTAGCCCAAGGTGTGTACAGTGTTTTCTTGTTTTAGTTTCAGCTAGCTAGTTTACCTCCAACGGTGGCTGCAATTTACAACGGGATGCAGGCATTCTTTATAAAACGTTTCTTCGTGAGTGAATCTGGTCAAGAATGTTCATTTGAAAACGGAAGAAAAGGGTCCCTGATGCAGCAGTTTTCATAAAAATTCCGTTAGTGTATAAAATTTTTCACTGCTTTGTGAGAATGTGCCAAATTCAAGTGGGTGGCTGGTGGAGCGCATTATCAAGCGCTGTGCGCAAATGTATTTATCACCAGGCTCGTGTACGTGCTGTTTCATGGTACACCTGGATGTTTTTATGTTTCACTCGAGCGCCATAAATTATCTGCCATTTTTATGGAATTTCATAATCAGTATACATACTTTGGTTGGACCTACATTGTTGTGGTTGAATGCTCTTGGCTGGGTTTAATCATTGAAAAGTTTAATATTTTATTGTAGCTCATTCTTATTAATGAAGCTAATGATAGTACGATGTGGTCCACGGCACCAGGAATTATTAAAACTTCACACCAAGCTCAATGCAGAGAGAGAAGGAGAGAATAAACATCCTTGTGCACGAGCTCATCGGTGTGTGATGGTGGCGTAGGTGGCCACAGGATGAATGGTACTGGTGCCTGCCTCTTGCGAATGTCGTGCCTTCACCTTTTTTTACCAGGTATCACAACCAATTTGCCCAGCAGCGGCTTTACCCATCTTAGTTGGCTACGTGGAACTCTGTTTATAAAGTGCAGCCAAGGCACCATGCTCACCTGCTCAGCACACTTGTCCAAAGAAAGCATAAGCCCTAGTCGGGGTGTGCCCAGCTGCAAATGATAACATACCGAGTTATCTTTTTCTCTCTCCAGCTTAGACTACGCTACAGTGAAGGTCATAGTGTATGTGCTAGTGACGTTCCCAGGCGGAGAATGTCTGTAGGAGTGTAGTAGTTCAGGAGCTGATGCATTGAAGTACAAAACATTCATGAAGTAGCTTTTCTGGTGGACCTGGCATTCTCTCTGCGGGTTAGGAGCTCTGATTCATTCAATGATGCCTGTGTTGTTGCAAGTACGACACAACAGCGCTTGAAAATGCTGTCTGCTGTTCCTCGCTGTGAAACACTGCATAACTGTGCACGTACTTGGCTAGCGCTAAAAGAGAACCCTGCCTCAGCAGTGCGGTTGTGCCTCATGTAGGTGACACCACTCGGAGCTTTCCTGTTCCTCAGCTGCCGCCTGAGGCTGTTGTTGACACTAACGGAGCTGGTGACGCCTTTGTTGGAGGTAGGTTGCCTAAGATTCAGGGATTTTGGTGTTGGGCCTACATCTGGCCTGAAAATGACTAGTGCAGAAATTTCTAAAATTCCAGAAACCCTGAGTTGCTTGTAACAGATTTTCCATCAGAACAGTGGGGAAGGGGAAGAATTGAGAAAGTTTGGTAGTTTATATTTCATAAAATCTTTACAGGCAATTTGGTTGGTTTGGTTTTAAATAAATTTTTGTAAGCCAATCTAAACAGCAGCACTGAAGGCTTAAGCCCATTTCTCAGGAGAAACGTGAAGTTACTACCCAGTGTTGAATTCTAGTGGCAGATTCGGGGCGGTCACCGAGCTCTGCCGCAGGGCATGCTGCCCCTCGAAGAGATGGTGCTCCAAAATTGCCTTCGGAATGCACCCGCTCCCACTGGAGCTTAATGCCAAAGCATGACGGGAACAGGAATTTCCCGGCAGCCTTTACATCAGGCCCAGCCAAAAGCATCTGCTTTCCCTAAAGCGTCTTCTCTTTTCCTGTCTCAACTGAAGTCCCTTTGTCGGCGAAAAGCCGATGAAGGGACTGTAGTCCCAACGGCGTTTATCACCACACATGATAAGCTTTATCGGCCTTTTCACAGGCAGGTGACAAAGAAAAACGCTGACTTTTTTTTTGTCCAGTTGTCAGTGGAGCTGAGCTTCTCTTTGCTTGATTCAGAGTTTTAGCAGTCTGAGTCGCGCTTGCTTTCCTGAAGGAGCAAGCATGAGCGCGGCACTGCGTGCAGCATCCATTTTCCTTTTGTTGACATGGCGCGCATTAACCGGAGCCATGGCCAGATTGGACGCGGCGGTTCAAAAAGGAGAATATACCAGAAGCAGACCACAACGTCATGGGACAAAAAGAAATACCCAGCGGCATATAAGCGTGTCCTAGTCAGCACAGCCAAGTAACACATGGCACCATCTAGGGGCATGTTTGAAGCTATATCCACGTGCTTGTGGCGCTCAGTTTGATCGCTAAAAACTGTTGGGTCTCGTAGTGTAGTGGTTCCGGAACTCTCATGCAGAGCAAACATCCAAACCTGGGTTCGATTCCCGTTGTCACTGCCCTTTCCCCCCCCCCTCCCCCTTTTTTTTCCCCATTTATAATAATGGTTTTGTCATACTTGAAGGTTGATTTTTTTTATCACACATAATGTATTTACAACACCGTTATGCATTATATAAATTGGATTTCGGGTAGTGTCATTACCTTTAGGTCAGTTTCTGCTACTGTTTTTTGTATGTTATTGTGGTTTTGCCTCTTTTAGGTTGCTCTTGGTTATTTCTGTTGAATATTTTTAAACACCGTAGTTGTTTCTTGTTGGGTAGGTTCACTTTTTTATTTTGGTGATTTTGTCCACTCAGGTTGGTTTTGCCTCTACATGTAGGTCAGCAAAGGGCTGACTGAACTAGCTGTAGTGAGCATTTACATACGTTGTTTTTTACAATTGCATTGCTTCATCCATTTCAGGTTCATTTTTGTGCTTATTTATTTCAGTTCAGTTTGGGTGGTTTTGGGTGCTTTAGGCAAATTTCTGCTGTGATGAAACCCCTCTGGCAAGCTCAGATGATGGCTGGCTGTGCCGATTAGGAAACGCTTTACGCATACGCCACCCGGCGTGTTCTTGCTCACTCTGCCGATTTCGGAGGCACAACATTTCGTGCTCCATGGATCAACCTTGGCTACGATGGCACTTATCTGCCATTGGAACAGAATTCGATTGCTCCCGATCTGCCTTTGGAACATGCTTGCTCCAAACGAAGCACAAATATTGTGGCAAAGTGCTCTGGATATACTAGGAATTCAACATGAGACTGTGCCTTGTTTCTCCTGCGTGTGTGCATGTGACCATGATTAGGTACAGGTGCCGTCAAAAGTAATTAGAACGTGGTCTCGTAAATTTACAATAATTTCGTCTTCCATAAACTCCCTGGCTTCCTGTAAGCCGGTAATGACTGTCATAAAGCCAGCAAGACAAATATTTTGCGACATTCACAAAGCCTTGTTCCGATTACTTACGACGGCACCTGTACCTGCTGCAGAATAAACGTGGCATCTCCAAATATGCATTGTCTACAACTGTGTAGCATGAGCCCAACACTTTTCTTTGCAGGTTTTCTGGCCATGTATCTGCAGGGCAAGCCCATTGAGACGTGCATCCAGTGTGGCATCAAAGTGTCCGTGGAGGTAGTCAAGAATTCTGGCTGTACACTGCCCCCTAGGGAAAGCATTCAAGTGATTTGAACAAATACCTCTATTTTGCGAGAGTGTTTTGACGAAATAAAAGGGAAAAGGGCATTCTTTGTATGAAAACGCTTGGTTCTGTGCTGCATAATTTCGATTGGTGGTGCAGTTAAACCCTGCTCTACAGTGAAACCATGCAAACTGTGGAGCCTACTGGCCCAGCTAGCCCCAAGAGATAGCTGTGGCAATGCATGGGGCCAAGCTGGCTGGAAAAGCAGTAGTTGACAGAGTAGGAACTGCGGTAGCGTTGCACTGTTGCAAGGTAATCAGTTGACAGGTTCATCTGCTTTCCCAGAAGAAGTGCCAGAGCACACAGAGTACCCAGTCAGTTTTTTGCGAACTGGTTCCACAACAACTGGCAGGATGGAATGGGCCAAGGGCTGTGCGGGATGGTGAGACAAGGTAAGTAATGCCCTTTTCACTACACAACGTTGCAGAGGTGTGCTGATAGTGGTGTCTGTAACGACTGCCATCAATGCAGTGATGACTGGAAAAGAGAAGGTATTATGGTAGTGAATGCCTGCTGGAGGATCTCCTAAGTTTACAAACGGGTGAAAGTGCGTCAATACAAAGTGTTATCAGAAGCTGGCATTCCGCCATAGCAATACAGAGGCTTGACCCGCCACGGTGGCTCAGTGGCTAAGGCGTTTCGCTGCTGAGCACGAGGTCGCGGGTTCGATTCCCGGACGCGGCGGCCGCTTGGAGGCAAAAAGCAAAAACGCCCGTGTGTTCGAGATTTCGGCGCACGTTAAAGATCCCCAGGTGGTCGAAATTAATCCGGAGCCCTCCACTACGGTGCGCCTCATCGCCTGTGTTGCGTCGGCACGTTAAACCCTACAACCATCAATACAGAGGCTTGCATTATTAGCCCCGAACTGGCCTTGCTGTCTGCGGTGCCAGCGTAGTGTTTGAAGGGACCATCAAGGGACCATGAAGACCAATATCCCTGACAGTCTGCGGTGCCAATGTAGTGTTTGAAGGGACCATGAAGACTAATAGCACGTTTGGTTCATACAAAAGAGTGGTTTGTCCCAATAATAATGTGGCTTTCAATGCAAACTTCCAGTAACCAGCGATTCATGTGGAAGGCAACGTGCGGGTACACGAGAGGGCTTGGACTAAGGTTTTCACGGCCAAATAAGGTAAACAAGAATAACGTGTAGTGGCAATTCACTAGCAACTTTCTTGCCCAGCTCTCTTGACGTCACGGGGACTAGTTTCTGCGACAGGTGGCTGCCAACCAAAGCCACTGCCTGGAAACAACTACACGATAGTAATGATGCTGTTACTTCTGTCTGATCACATCACGAAGGCTAACATGTGCCTCACCAAATGATATGTTCTGTTTATTGTGTCACTGCTGAAGGGTTGCACAAAATTTCAACATTTTGTCTTTGTTGTAGAGTCCTTTCAAATGAAACAAGGCTGTATTTTGCCTTCATGGATTGCGTTCAGTTGTTTACCAGGTTCTCATTCAAGGTGTTCGAAACACACGCTGGCCGTCTTGTGCCCATTCACCGGTTTGGCACTACTGTTACATGGCCTATTAAAAGTGAAAGCGGCAGCACCAGATTTGCATCTTTAAATTTGAAAGATGGTGCTGCTACGCACTCCAGAAAAAGCAGTTTCAGCATTGGCCAGCCAAACCTAATAAAAAAAAGATATAGTCATGGGGCTGCACTGAATTCCTTACTGTGCATGTTTAACAGCCTTCTATATGACTTCAAGATGGTGCATACACGGCTTTTATGGGGCGGGGGAGCAGCTGCAAAATTCTGAACAGGTATTGTAATCACCTAAGCAACAGCCTGTGCATTCTGTAAATGAGCTTGGAAAGGTGCAAGGTGCAGTGCGGAGGATAAAATTTCACTTTATTTCCAACACTGGTGCAGCATACAAAAAAAATACTTCATTGTCCATTTTTGCCCCGAGCAACCCACATGCTGTTATTCCCATGGTCAAAGTAAGGCTTAAACATGTCCTTGATCTTGGTAGCGTACGATGTAGCCAGTGGCTTGGCCTTGCTAACAAACAACCACTTGGAGTTGATATCCGATGTCTTGCTAGCCACCACATCATTCTTTGCAGCAACAGTGTCTTTTGGTGCAAGCAGCCAGTTTGGTTCTTCAGCCTCCTCTTCAGTGTTTTTGCAGTCTGTAGTCACAATTTCACTTAGTGCCTTTGCAAGCTTGTCAAGCCGAGTGTTCCTGTCGTATCCACCAGTTGATGAAAGCAGCCATGGAGACGAGTCCGGTGAGCGAGAACTTTTTGGATCAGCAGTCTGCAAGCAAGAGCAGAGAACATTGCCACAAAATTAAGGCACCCACAAGTTCTGAAGAAATTCTGGAAAGGAAGAAATAAAGTAACAGCAAAAAAATGTTTGAGCACCATGGCAATTTGACGTTTAGTCATTGTTTTTAGCTCCACTAGTCGGACAAAAATGGCGCTGTAGACAGTTTTGGGCCAGTTGGAGCAGAATTCCAGAGCCGCTGAGCACAAGGTCGCGGGTTCGATTCCCGGCCGCGGTGGCCGCTTTTCTGATGGAGGCGAAAAGCAAAAACGCCCGTGTGTACAAGATTTCGGCGCACGTTAAAGATCCCCAGGTGGTCAAAATTAATCCGGAGCCCTCCACTACGGCGCGCCTCATCGCCTGCGTTGCGTTGGCGCGTTAAACCCCACAATCAATCAATCAGAATTCCAGAGCCACAAAGCCACCACAGCAAACATGGGAGGTGTTCATATTACTGCCACTGGAATCGGCAAGTAGACTCTGGTGGGAGTTTAATCTTTATATTTCCACCATGGCCATGTATTTTTTGCTCCCAATGGAGGAGCTGCCACTAACCATCACTGGAACTTCATTCTAAAAGTTCAGGTTGAGCTCCGCCCATGCAATCACTTCCTGGTCGTCCCAGAAAATCTTGCACAGGGGCCTCTTCATGCAAGGGGTGAGGGGAAAGTGTGGGTGCGCGTTCCGGTACAAATGAGGAGGGGTAAAATTTTGTAGCCACAGAACGTGTATCGTAATGACTCATGCCGATTGAGCTGCTGCATTGTAGAGCTAAGTGGACCTTTCTGGTGGACTTCGCCTTGATACATCTCACAACTTGGTGAGCTCAGCAAAACACGTTCAGTACAACCTTTCCCCGATGGCAGCACAGTCCTGGCTTTTGTTGGCACTGGCAAGTTCAAATGCCGCCACTGTGTGCTTTGCGATTTTGATTCTGGATCATCATGGTGGCCCAACCATGGTTGTGTCGGCCTTGCAAAGCATCAATATTTTTGTGTGTGTGTGTGCAGCTGCTTCCTTCAAGACTGCATTGGCTCCAGTAGAACCCAGTGCATGGCAAGCTTTGTCATGTGCACTGAGCTTGCACTCTTTACCTGCTCCACTATTTGTTCAAGAGATATCTGCCAGTCAGCAAGCACTAGAGCCTCCACTTAGAGATTTGTGGTTCACTATTGAGCAACTATCGGCCACTCTGTTCATTGTAGTCCATACTTGTTCAGCCACATTGAAATGCTCTGTGATTTCACAACACTGTTGTTGGCTGTGTTGGCATTATGCCCCTTCAAATGCAGGAATATATGCTTATCTCGTTTTCAGCCAAAAATTTGAAGTTCTGGTTTTACTGTTACTCAGAGCTACAGTCAAGACTCGTAGCAGAGGAAGTGTCATCTTGCAGTGTCAGTATGCTGCTTCTTGTTTCCATAGGTGCCATTTTGGTCATGCCAACTTTGTGAGGCTGTTGCATGAGAATCAGCTTTATGTGTGAAAAAGTATATTGCATGATGATGGGGTCTTGGAAGATCCCAGCATAAATTACAAACCCGCCATGTCTGCCAAGAGCACAAACAGAAAGGTGGTAAGGAGCCAGGCTTGCTTCAGCCCATTGTGAGCAAGAAATCAGGAGATCCTGGTGGGCCATCTGATGGACCTACTGCAACGCAGCAAACGACGGTACGAGTCTGTATCGTAGTGACATGACATTTCAGAGAGATCACTGAAATCCTGCTGCGCGAAGCGACAGCATAAGGGATCCTGCAAAAGTTGTCTGAGGTGTTCTATTACAAGTTTCCAGAGCGTCCAATTACTGACAATGCCATGTAATTGACATCGGTTGTTTTGTGAAGTGTGCACAGCCAAAGGTGTCCTGCAGCAAACAACACCATGTTATCACCCCCAATCCAACATGATGGAACACAATGGTCCGTGACACGAGGCCATGGCTTGGGGTGTATGTCCAGTGACAAGACGGACGAGCACTTTACCTCCATCTCCTCCTCATTGTGCTCAAGCATGGTTTCACAACAGCGTCACTGATGCTGAACACACCAAGAACACTGTTTTGGCCAGGTGGTCGAATGAAGCCCCGCGAAAGCAGCAGATGCCACTCATGCACTGTGTCATGAATAAGGCAAACAGCGGTCATTTTAAGTCAAGGGCCAACCAGAAGCCAGCCTACGGCCGAGCTTACCGGGACGTGAGGTATGAAGCGGGCGACGCCGTCTTGAAACAGCCACACACTTAGCAATGCGAGCACGGGGTTCGCGGCCAGTCTCGCACTCAGGTGGGCCAGACTGTTCATAGTCGCCAAGAGGATCCCTCGAACTACAAGCCGAGAGACCTTGGATCAGGATGAATCGGTGGTCCCACTCATGTGGCCGAGCTGAAGCAGTACTTATGCTGCACACACACACTTCAGGCTTGCGAGATCATGAGCCCATGGGAGCTGCGGAAGGAAGCTTCCCAATGCACCACTATAGCACCTGTAGTCGATGAGATTGCTGACCAGGTGGGCTGGGCACCTCCAAACGGTTCAACCCTAAACACCCATGGTCAGAGTGACCCACAAGCCACGCAGCCACCATGCGAGGCCTGATGCACGTCAGCAAGGCCTGCCACCACCTGACCAGCGAGCGAGCCGAGTAGCGGTGTGGCTCCCGTGATCAGCTGATCAGGCTGCTCCCCCATGTAAGCGGCGGAGGCCGTGTGCCCAGCAAAAGCCATCATCAGCCTGTGGCTAACCAGTCCCTTGGAGACAGCACCATGAAGGTGGCCTCCAGTGGTGCAGGCAAGCATACACACCGTCGGTGCACTTGCTGACCTACTCAAAAAGTTGTGGGGACCAGGGTTCCGGCCGCAAGGCTAGCTCGGCTGAACTCCGCCACGGACCGCCGTCCGGCGTAGCGGTAGAGAGCAGCAAGGAACACACAAACACAGCGAAACGGCGAAACACTCGTTTATTGGCGTGCCACCAATTCACGTAGCCGACTCTCGCTCGTCCCGACCCAGCCGTCCGGCGAGGATCAGGAGGCAGGCGCAAGGGGGTAGACAAAGGAAGGTGGGGAAGCCGGATCTCCGGTACTCACGTCTCGCCTAGTTGACCGCTGGAACCCAAGAGAGCCTTCCTTCGTCCCGCGCGCCGAGACCGGCCCACCGGGGCCCCGAAGAACCGGTCACGTGACAACGATCGCCGCGCCACGACACGCCAGCGGCGCGGCGCGAGCGACGCATCTGCCGAGGGGAGAGAGGGAGTCTTCCCCCCTCGCCTCGGCTGCGCGCGGCGAGGAATGGGGAACGCACCAGGACTCCGGGTTTCCCACAAAGTATGCAAGGTGGCAAAACACATGACAAGATCATTGTCAGCTGGTGAGCGGCTCCAGTCTAAAGGGGGAGTTGGTCTTGACAGTGATCAAGTGACGCGCCAGTTTTTTGGGACATCCCAAATGAATGGCTGTGCTTTGGCACTACTAACTATGATGTCATCGCATCGGCGAACCTCGAACTTCTATAGGTACAGCAGCGACATGGTTAACGTGCCGAGTGCTAGCGCGGTGGCCTATGCCGGAGAGCCAGCCAGTCGCCGTAACAGCACCATCTCCCCATGGGTCTTGCAGCTAATATGTCAACGCCATCAGCTTTGAGTGCCCTCATGAGCATATCGTTATCAGGGCCAAGGCGGATCACACGGATCACAAGGTGTTATCACACGGCGGATAACACCTAGAATAGGAATATGATATACACGCACTCAAAGGCACCCATTGTGCACAATGGGGCTTACATCTAATCATGGCAGTCGGTCTGCGTGCGTAGTGCCGCAAGTGCTGACCGTAATGCTGTTAAAACTGTTAGTTTTCAAAAAACACTAGTTAAATGTGGACAGCAGGGTGGTAGACAGCTTGTTGCATTACTTGACCAGGCAACGTTGTAGCACCAGCGTGTTCCATCTGTTGAATTTTGAACACGTATGTGCCCAGCTCGCGGCATTTGTCACTGGTACGTTAAGGCGAGGGCATGGTGAGGGGCCCGTTTCGTGGCCCGACATTGCCAATGGCTCTGGGCTACTCCCACATGCTGCTGGCAGTGATGCCCGCATTGCCAATGCATTGGCGCTTGGGCTCATGAAAAGCACGTGGTCTGTGCCAGTGTTGTCTGGGCATCGAAAGTCCAGCCCGCTGCCACAGGTTATCGGAAGAGGACTCCACTCCTTCCCACGGGCACAGATACCGAAAGGTGACAGCCAACTCATCGACAAGTGTACACAATGCACAACCTGTTTTCCAAAAGGCTCACGTGGCAGTGGCCTTCCCCGTTGGTCTCTTGCTGGCATCCTCCTCTCACGAGGATCCTTCCCTCCCAATCAACATGACAAGCACTGAGGAAAGCATCTCTTGGGGAGTTTACTGGTCTGCCCACGTTGCCTGTACAATGGCCTGCACGGCGTTGGTTAAACAAGGAGCCCTGACTCCATGTGATTGAGGAGACAAGGCGAGACTTCCGTTCGCACACAGACTTAGCCTGGACGGCAAGCCCAAGATTGCGACAGCCATTAAGTGTATGTAATACAATGTGCATTCGAACTAAGCATTAAAGCATTTTCCCTGACTTTGCCTCCAGTAGCATCCTTGGCACCTTCCAGTGGGTCAACCAAACCCTAAGCAGAGTGTCCGTGGCACCGTGAAGCGGAATTGTGTCGCTGGTTTTCAAACTCCAGCTTGCAAGCTAAAGTCAAGATTTCCGAGGCTGAATGTATGCACTACCACTCCTCGTTGCTGCAAGCGACACCTACAACAGCCAGCAACGTAAGTGCAAAAATATTACTGCAGGCTGCTGGGCAACCAGGCCAGCCAAAGGCCTTACCATGCACTATTCCAAATAATGGCACTTAGTTTTTACGCTTTGTTAGATGGTACTACTGCACAGCTACCTTGTTGGATATCTGGAATGTTTCCGTTTGTCACAAAAAAAAAAAGATGGGAAGGGGGGGGGGGGGCGATCAGGGGAGATACACAGCTTTGGTAAAACAAAAGCATGGCCTTTCCATCTAAGAGCTCAAATTGGGATTTTTGCTGAAACTAAACCTCAGCTATGAGGTCCGCTGTAGTGAAGGGCTACATTTTTAGACCATGTGGGGATATTCAACGTACGAACTCTGAACACATAGGCATTCTTGTTTTTTTGCCTTTACAAGAAAAATGCCCAGTGCAGCTATGAACCAAATGCGTGACCTCGTGCTTAGAGCAACACTGTAGCCACTGATCCACCACAGTGGGTAACGACCCTTTAGGAGAAGCTTTATGAAAATTGTAGGCCTTATTAGCAAGGTTTCATTTCCATGGACAACTCATTTTAATCCCCTATTGTGCGAGGGAAGAGCACTTGTTTCATTTGTAGCCTGGATCCTACACTGCACTTTAGCAACAGTCAGTCATGTCAATGGGCCCATGCAAAAGGATAGTGCAAGCAGGTGGGTGAGAAGCCAAGAAGAGCCCCACAGTGAGAAGAATAAACGCACCAGCCTATTCAGCGTGCCACATACATCCTCTTCATCCATAGAGACTGCTTCAATAGAGCTGGACGTTGCAGAAGACAAAGACTTTGGCAAGGAGGTTGCCACAATTTCATCTTCACCATTGCCGATTTCCTGCCATCAAGGGGGGAGGGCCCAAAAGGAGTTATAGTTAACACTGTTTTAGAACAGCACAATGAAGAGGACAAATAAAGCAACACGGTGGGAAAATGTCCTAACCAGGTTAACGATAGCCTGAGCAAGAAGAGCAGGCATAATGGCAGCAGGAAATGTCCAAAATAAAAATTAGCCCGCAGACAGAACCAGAAAGTTGACTACCACCACCACAATGAAATGTGTGGAAACAAGTTGCAGGCAATTTCAGAGAGTTGCCACCATTGAGTCTAGTTGCAAACGTACAAGCTTAAAGGGCTGGTGAAGTGGTTTTGAAAGTGGGTAAATGTTTGTTTTTTACAATTAGTATGTTGGATAGTTTATGACTGTAAAAAAATTTTCTTCATATCTCGGTTGGGGACAGATATTTGTCGATAAAGTTGACCCGACGCCCCGCCCACCGCTCGCGGCTGTGCCGCCGGAAGAGCGAGAAACCGAGAGGCAGCGACCGGAAGTAGCGTCATATTCGGAAGACGGCCAGCGGCGTGCGCCGCCGCTTCGCTGTGTCCCAGTTTTCTCAGCGAAGTTCCGAATTAAGCAGACGTGCAATGTGCCCTTTATTAATCTCAATTGTGTAGATTTGCTACCGCGTCGATTTTCAACCGTAATGCTGCTGTGTGCTTCCCTAAAGCGACTCCTAGATACCAGAGATTTCCTACCCAAGCGCCCGTGGCTACTACATTGCCTTCACGAGTAGTCGCAGGGCCGGCCGTGTCGTCGGGTGCTCTGTGCTTCATACGCGAAGAGACGGGCTCGAACAAATATGCAGGTACCCCTAGTTCCTGACCCATTATTATAAGGGGATTAAAAAATTCGTGGGACCGCAGCGCTCAGGGCTTCGCGAACTTCTTGCTCGTTTTGCCGATCGACGTTGTTGGCTGTGACGGAAACTGAGCTGAGTAGCTAGATTTTAAGAAGAAATCAAGCCAGGTGAAAGCATGAAGCGTTTTCTGCGCGCGGAAGCGCTCCGCACACTCGCCGGTCGTGCATTCCCGTACGGCGCACGAAACGGCTCGCACGCACCGTGCACGCATGCCGCGGCAGCGACCGCTCTTCGCTGCCGGCCAGAATCAAGGCCGTCGCCAAAAGCAAGTGAACGTGCGAGAGAGTGGATGAATAGTGTGGTGAAAAATTGTGCTAGGGATTGTCATCCAAGGTGATTTTGAAAGAGGTGATCGAATTTGTATCGCGATGCGGAGCGCCGACCGGTCGCGCAGCGCGTCGTCGGCAGCAACCTGCCCGAGCACGAGATGCGGCGAGAGGCCGTCGGATGGCGTTACCTGCGCGCAAGAATGAACATAGCACCGATGGCTAGAATGACTATCAACGTGAAAATAAGGTTCGCACGCGAGAAATGGGATGATAGTGCGGTGAAAAACTGTTTTAAGGATAGTCATTCGCGATTGTAGAGGTAGCAGTGACCCAATATCGGTCTCGGTGCTAAGCATAAAGTTCCCAACCTCCGAGGCGATCCGTGCAACCGAAGCTGGCTGGAGCTGTTCGGGAAGGTGTTTTTCTAAAGTTCGTCGGCGACAAGTGTGTTGCGTTTTGGTTCCGCTACCTTTCGGGTGACCACAACAGTTCGGTTCTCCTATTTTAAAACTGCGTTTGTGCAGCACTGACACGTTCCGCTGACCGGCCGCGCAGCGACCCGGCACCAGCACCTCCACGCGACGCAGCGACCGGCCGCTCGCTAGCTGCTGCTTGTACGCATCGCAGGCCGCTGCACACAGCTTGTTGTACCGCCTGCCCGAATGCAAAAACAAAGTCGCACATGCGAAGAAAGGGATGATGGTGTGTCAAAAAAATGTGCCAGGAGTTGTGACTAGCGCTGGTGGTAAAAGCGGCGAACCAATATCTGCACAACTTCCCTGCACCCGAGAAGCATAAGTCGGCCATGAGTCGTCGGGGGAGAACCTCTTTCTCAAGCTCGCCGCGAGCGAACTTGTTGCGCTTATACTTCCCTCAAGCTCTCATATTCTAAGGAAAGATTGTGTGAACATTCTAAGGAAAGATTGTGTGAACCCTCCATTCACCAGAGGTCCTTCGGGCCCGTATCTGAACGGGAACAGAATGAGATCGATGAGATCTTCAGGCCGAGCAGTCACGGCAGCGCCGGTATTTCCGAATATGACGTCATCTGAAGCCGGCCAATCCTGAAAGGCAGCCAGCGCTCTGACCGCGCCGCCGGGCAGGCGTCGTTTATTTTGACGAAAAAAGATGGTTTGGGTGTATTTACACATAAAATAAACACGTTTTTCGAATTCAGCGTCAAGAAAACCATAAAGTAATGCCCCCAACAAAATTTTTTTGAAAAGCTCTTCACCAGCCCTTTAACTTCCACAAGTCTGTCTGAGCAGACTGCACGCCATCCTTTAACGGCCCTTTCATCAAGCTCTCTGATCCAACAAGGCACTCCAAGGCACTGATTCAAGAGGCACTCTGATCCAATAACACAGCCCTCGTGTGTTCTGACACTGAATTTTTCCATGGCCTCGAATGGATGTGGTGCAGCCAACGAGGCCGCCATCAATGCATCAAGAGCGCAAACACTTTTGATGACTGCGTTTAATAGGCGCCTGTACCATGCTTACCTCGGTGCACCTATGACTTATGTCCCGAGCCGTAGAGCAGCTAAATCATTTCCATACTAGTATTGCATCCGTCATGACAGCGGCGATACCTCCTCGGGGCTCTGGTTTCATACTGATATGCGCAAAGGATAGTTTCTCAGATTTTAATGCGAGAGCAGCCAGTGCCTCGCATAAGTCTGCCCCAAGTTATCAAGGCGAGTGGCACCTGCTGAGAATTTCGAAGCCAGCAGGAGCAGTGACATTGGCAGCCTCCACGATGTGGGTGTGAAGGCAGTGGTCGCTGTGCGTGCAACAGGTGTTGTGAGCGATCTGATTGCACCACAACAAGACCTCTAGAAGAACCAGTAAAACGGTGCACGCTGCGACTCTCAGTGGCATCAGTCAAGTCTTCAAGAAGAAAATGCTGACAGAGAAAGAAGTTGGCAGAAGTGATGCGCAACTCACGTTCGATAGCATACCGGAAAAAGGGCCACAAAAGGTACCCCTCAAACCAGGGCTGTGCCCAGACTTTGATGACTGCACTTAGTAAGCTTGAATACTTTGCGGATTAGGAGGAAGACTTCTGGTAAGCATATCCAGGCCCGGTTGGCAAGAAAAATGTCAAGGGCTTTTTCCACTCGAAGGAGACTGAGGCACTACGAATTTGGGACAAGTCTCTATTCAGTCCATGCCTGCTTAGCAAACTTCAAGAGGGAGATCCCCCTCTTGCGGCATGACCAAAACGTTTTGGGTGGAGGACTCTAGAGCTAAACGTACCCAGAGGACACACTATGCACTGCACAACAATTCTAATGACTAAGAATAGATTGTACACATTTCAGCTGCATTGTCTGATTTCATTAGAGTTTTAATTGATATTTTATGAATACACATGCTGTCTAAAAGTCTTGAGGTTTCAAATGTGTTCTCAGATTGAACGTTTTTCGCTACCATCCATCCCACTGCACTCACATTTTTGATGTACAGTTGGCGTGGCGGAATGACATTTTGCAGGCACACACAAAGACCACGTAGCATGTCGATGTTTTAAAACCGAAAATCCAGAAGGTTTCTGACTGATGCCTGAAACACTAACATTACAGAACCTCCAGATTTTTCCATACTCAAAACTTTCGAATACAAATGATGCCTAGTTTCCAAGGCTCAACAACTCAGAGGAAATAAACTGATCTTTAAGTCTTCATGCCTCAAAACAAATTACTATACAAAAGCATGCACACAAAAGTTTGTAAACTTTTGCAAAACAAAACATCCATGAGAGTTGCATCAAATCTAATTACATTTTGGGAACCAGTAGAAACAACTACATAGGCAGCTTAAATTTCATTACCCTAGAGTAAACATTAAACAACTCTTTCTTTGAGGAGCATCTTCTTTGAGTAGATAGTGTTGCACGAGTGTTTGTTCATCTTACCAGAAGTCTACTGCACTTCACTGGAGTAGACATTTTGTTTTAGAAGGCCTCGGACGAGCTCCCTGTCGGGGAAGATGATGTTCATACCAACAGCCATGCCTGTTCTGCACCCTCAAATTTACGGCCTCTCGTTTACTGTTCTACCATTGCCCGCACTGACCATATTCACGATGCCAGCTGCAAGTTTTCCAGCACTCCAGCAGGCAGAAGCTGACTTTACTGACATGTGCCCACTATCTAGTCGAGTACACAAGCAACCCCAGCACCATGTGAACCAATATCCTACATGGACGTGGCAACTGTCGTGATGCGCTTTCTGTCGCCACCATTATTTCATACTTCGCAAACCATTTGGAAAACTCCACTTGGACGGTTCAAAGGACTGACCTTGTGCAACAGGACCCTTTTTTCAGAACGCTTTAAGTGAATTTCCGGAGAAAATTTAGAGGCAAATAATGGACTCTGGTAGCGTAGGACAGGAGCAGGTGCAGGTCAATGGGAGATGCCTTCGTCCTGGAGTGCTAAGTAGGTAGTCCATGACGATAAGTGAGCCACCGTACATTTGCCCCCACAGCCCCAACTACGTCAGCATAAGGCAGACATTTTCAGTTCAAATTTTTTTCTGCACTCCGACATTCACCGATAAGAATGCATTCACGAGCATAGTGGAGTGCCCACGGTTGTCAAGGAGGAGGTAGCAGTAAGGAGAGAGGCAATGCATAATTCTCCCTTCACTTTCTCACCATCTTGCACAAGCTGGTCCAAGGGGAAGTGGATCAAGAACCATGTTACGGGAGCCCTGTTAGGGCTAGTGCATTTAAAAACCGAGAATGGGAGTTTGCCCCAGGAAACAACAAGTGCTTAAGTAGCATGCCCTGCAAGCAGTTCAGCCAGCGCCTGCTGGCCACACCCCGGTGTTGCCCCCACGTACCATGTCACACAGCAGCCAAGAGTCGTTGGAGTCGGAGCCTTCGCACCGCAGCCAGGACTCCGTGCCGTCAGAGCCCTTCGAGGCTGCCCCGCTGCCACTACTGGTCTGGCCATCCTTCAGGCGGACTGGCTCCTGCAGGTGGGCACGGCCAAAGCCGCACACAGCCTGCTCCAGCTCGGCTGCCCCCGTTTTTGCAAACTCCAGCTGCGGCACCGTGGTGCTCACACGTGGCCTGCAGGGAGCGCCATGTGCCAAACGTCAATTAGAGTTTATGCGGGAAGCCCAATTAATGACTGAAATGGACAAAAAAAAAAAAGTTCACTACGAAACAACATACCCCACCAGTGCTTGGCTAAGTTCTTTCACACCTGCTTAACTTTTTTTCTGGTTCCCCACTTTCCTTCCATACACAGCATGCTAAGGCGAGTGCGCCAAAACAGGCTATACTTGGCTTAACATGCTGTAGCATCTGGTGGCTGTATATCGTGGGGTTTGCCAGTGCCTCGATGAAAAATTTAGTATAAGGAAAGCACGCTCCATATAATTCTTCTACCCTCCCACAAACAAGAGTACATATTGTGCAAGCTGTGAAATGCAAGTATGAGCAGAAAGCAGAGTCTAGTTGTCAGTTTCCTTTATGCTAGTAAGCATACGGTTCTTGAAAAATTTCTGCTTTCCCAAGACTAAAACCGAAAAAGGTGAAGTTCCCCGAGATATCTCAGTAAGCAACTGCCCAGGGATACGGGCTGGTGGCCTTACTGAGCTACTTCTCACAGATGCTTGGCAAGTGTTTGCATCTCCGTATGGCATACTGAGGGGTCATGGCCCCTTTCCTGTCAGGCTACACTGGAGGGGGACCATGTCAGGGAACCATGTCACAATGAACCAGGGAACGTTTCTGCTCTGGCACAACACCAAGGCCTGCAGTTTTTTTTTTCTTTCCCCTAGGCTTCTTAAAATGATTAAATATGAGGAGTAATGCGCTGGCACTACACAGACGATGAGGCACACCTTACTGGAGGGCTCCAGATTAATTGTGACCACCTGGGGATTTTTAACGTGCATTGAAGTGTCGAACACGGGCGTTTTCACTTTTCGACCCCATGAGAAAAGCAGTTGCAGCGGCCAGGAATTGAACCCGCTTTTAAGAATAACCTACACAGCACTGTCAACCAGCCACTGTGAAGGGTGGCTCGCTGCACTTACAGCTCAAGGTCCTTCAAACAAGTCAGATCCTTGCCGTCATCTTTCAGAGTTCCCGCACTGTAGAGCTGCAGCAGGGACAGGACGCTGCCCTGGTACTGGTGCAATCTTGCCAAGTCTGCCTGAAGCAGCCTCTCTTGCTCAGCAGCCAGAAACTCAGCCTGCCGATACAGCTGGTCCTTTCGCTGGCAAATAGAGGTTATCTGCTGGTTACAGGCTATGTCCACATCATCCTTGAGCTGGAAGGGAGAAGGGAATGAGACCTGTAGTGGTATGCCAAACACGCACGACTAAGCAGACCTTTCCCGCATTTTGCAGCAAGCTAGCCAGCACATGCAACACAGAAGTCACAATGTCAGACTGCTGAAATTATATCAATCAAAGAGTGACAAACTGCAGAAAGCAGGAGGAACAACAAAAAGGGCACTGGCTCCGGACAAACAAACAAACACACACACACACAACAAACTACCAAACACATGGCAGACCTGTAAAAACAGACTAGAGAATGTACTGGTCATCCCCTACTGGCTTCTTTATCACTACGATTATGTGTTTTTGGTGACTTTTCTTTTGCTTCTATTCTCTAACCTCCCCTGAAATCTGTTTTTCAATGCAATGTTACTCCACAAACAAATCAGCGCTTATGGTTGCTTGTGTTGCACGTCTATGTGAGCAGCACAAGTGCGCTTGCTAGATATTCAAAACGTCAAATCGAATATCCAGCAACCGCACCGGACACCTGTCCCCTCACCTCTTCAGGCAATCACGGCCATCTCATTCTCTTCTCTCGCGCATATCTCGCGTGAAATAAGCCCTTTCTCTTCAGGGCACCCTCGGTCTTCCCAGGCCCCAACATAGCAGTTATAAATAAAGGGGTAACCACAGGCTACGATTTGGTGCGCAACAGCGACGAAGGAAATGATACACTGCTGCCAGGCTCCCCTGTCGCTGTCACTCGCGTCTGGCCAGCCACAAGCAAGCGACAGAGGGCCCCAGCAGCAGTTTATTCATTTTTCACTCATCACTGAACCCCGACTGCCACAGGGCCCAAAAAAAAGAGCAGCAGCACTCTTGAATTTGGGGGCCACGTGTATCCCCATGCCATGCTGTGCAGCGCCAGTAGGGCTCTTCAATGCTGCCAATGCGGCCGCCGCCTTTACGGCAAGGGTGCGCCAGCTTTGGTTCTTGCGCTCTAGCTTTCCAACCGGGTAATACAACCTCTTCACAACTGCATGATGTACTGCCACGCCATGTACTAGAAGTTCTGCGGCACAATATGCCCTAAATGTGTCCACAAACATTAGACTATTTGCTTCTACAATATAAAACGTTTAGGACACGGTTTTATCACGCTGTCAATTGCACATACTACTGGTAACAGAAGGCAAATGCCAACATGACTGAACTCATTTTTTCGTGCATGCTTCTATAATTGACGCATCGGGAGTGTGCAAGTCAGAGCAACTGGTGCACAGCAGACACTACTTATTTTAGAGGCAAGTGACATGTGCCCCCTCGCCTGCAACTTCTGCCATGGTCCTTGAAGAGCAAGCCCAAGTTTCACACCTTGCCCAAATGCAGGGGTTACATTTGGAGTTTTTGGCAGTTCACTTCCCACTGGGCTAATTTTGGGGGGCTATTCAACTTTACAATGAATGTGAGTGAAAACAACTCTTGAAGGTAATCTTTGTGTACAGCCCCGGATGGTCATTTGGTCAAAACCACACTCGTTTTGGAGACAAGGTGCACATCAGTGAAAAGAAAGAATCCCACATGCCCATGAGCACAGAAAGCAGGGCAGCACAGGTCTGAAAAGCAGGTGCGCACCAACAGATCCTACAGAAAGGGTGGCTGAGACAACAATGTTTTGCTGTTCACTTTGATGCTGTTCAGACTACGGCTCGCAGCATGAATCTAATGGCATCATACCATAAGCAAACAGGAGCAAAAAGAAAAAAAATCTGCTACTAGAGCTCCCAACTATGCCATCTGAGTAAGGATTGCATAACGCTGTGCGAATGCTACCATTAGTCCACTAGTTGCCACTACAAGCACTATATATGCGCCACCTCAATTTTATAAAGCTCGTCTACGGAATACAATTACGACGGCTGCATATGAACCTTACATGCTACGAGTTTTCCGAAAAGCCCTCAGCGCTATGCTGTACTGCCTATAAAAAAGGAGTGGGGATTTCTTTTAATATAGGCCATCCAAACGACAAGTACCACATTGTTTTAGTTTCTTTTTTGTAGCATTTACAAGCACTACGACAGCAAGGAAATGTTTGCGATGAAACATCCACACTTTACCAGTTTACCAGGCGCTATTAGTGTGAACTAGATTTCTTTAAGTAATCATGTCAACGCAGAGGGGTCCCTATTTGATAAGCCACCGATAGCTTAACAGCCACGCTGTTTTTACAGGGCCGTAAAAAATGGAACAGTTCGCCTCGCCCAACCCAGCGGCAGACAAAAGTTCACAAGATTATACTCACACGTTCACAGTTTTCTTGCAAATTCCTTCTGATGGCCTCGATTTCGTTAATTATTTGCTGAGCTTTCTGAACTTGACCTTTAAGGGTTTCAGTAAAATCCATGTTGCCGCGTCGTGTCCTGGAAACAAGCAAATACATACAGAAGTAAAATTTTCTACACTGTTCACTTCAAACGCCGACTCAGTGCGATTGAAGATGCGTTACGAATCGCTCTTTAAACGGTAAGCAAATATGTCCAAGGGGAAACAAAATAAAACGCTTCCACTAGAAACGTCAGAGCGCGTACAGGGTTTCAGCACAGCGCCAGTACGTACTCGCAAAACGAAAGTACACTCGGTATCCTCGTTTTACCAGTCCTGGACCATCCGCGGGTAATCCCAGGACTTCCATCAGACCGTTAGTTCCACAAAAATACACGGAAAACAAAAACGCCGGGCGAACTGACCTACTGTTTCTCCGTAGGCGATTCCTCAGCGGGTGAAGGAATGGAACGCTAGGCCTAGCAATGACCACGGGTGGTTTGAACTAGGACTGCAGCGAATTCGAGGTCTCAAAGCGTCGAAAATCCCACCCATGCGGCTAACAAGCATGCCGGCCACCGGTCGCGCAAAGAATCAGGCTAGACTACACACGAAACAAGCACGAATCGCAGGTCAGTCAGTACACTTGGCAAACGCGCGTGTCTACGACTGCCTAATGGTAGACGTAATCAGGCACATAACACAGTGTCCCCTGAAAGCCTCAAAACTTATTTTTCACTCCAGTTAACAGTGTAAACTCACCTTACATAGCCTGACCAGAACAGAAGGGTACCACAGAAATGGCACCAGAAGAGTGAGGCTGCACACCAGCCCACAGAACAGGGAGGACCAGCCGCCCAGCAGTAGAACGAGCAGAACGCTAGTCGCAGCACGTGCCGCCAGGGGGCAACACACGAACCCGAACTTTCCCGAACGCGCCGAACGCACCCGAACAGCGACTCATGCTGATGATGGTGACTTCAGGCTTCCCCTCTAAATCGGGATGACTAGCCGGACGTTCGGTGTTGCAGGAAAAAAATACCAAGAAAATGCCGTGCGCTCGTGAGCGCTTGCCTCGCGGCGACGTCCGAGCGTTCCCGGGCCGCGCAATGGCCAAAAAAAAAAAAAAAATGTGGTTGATCGGTAAAACGCGGCAGACCCGCGCAGCTCTGGGCGGTCCCGCCGCGCCTACCGCCTTCAGCCACTTCAGCGCCCGTGAACGCACCTTAGCAAAACGTGTGCCATAACGTTATTTGCGTGCGTATCTACTACAAATTGCAATGAAGTCATGCAGAAATGTTATATCGTAGGGGGAAGCCTTCAAATAAAACGGGGTGCACTGGATAGAATACCACGCGCGGAAACAGCGACAAAACCTCCTCGTTTGTGGAGTTGAAAAATATAAATTACGTTTTCTTTTGAAGTAAAACGCAGATTTTGAGAAAGTTGTGCGCGCAGGCAGGCTGTACGAGCGTTTCTCTTGTGGGCGTCACGCCCATACGGCCTTTATGTGCCTCCCCATACGCAAGTTCCACCGACTCATACGCTTCATCCGCCCTGCAAAGAGAGGAGCGCGCCCCAGCCATGAACGTATTGGCTTGCGGGGACCGACCCAGTTTTTTGCGTATCTGCCAAAGGTGGTGCTGCTGGGTGTCGCGGGCTCCGTGTCGCCCTCTGGGCGCTGTCCGGTACCTATTGTGCATCAATATGAACTTGCACATCGCTATTTATATTTTGTCGGTATGGCACCGTTAGAAGCATCAACATTAGACACTGAATTACACGCACCGGAGCATTGCGTAAATTCAATTTTCCCCCAGGCGCTCGCAAACCATGCGAACGAAACAGAACGGGTTGTGAGCAAATCGTTTGGTGAAGTCACAGTACGCAAAAGGAGCATTATTTGCGGGTAAGCAGCAGTTTTGTGGGTGTGCTTGACGAGCGGCGTCCTGCTGGTGGGTCGCTTTGGCAAAGGTGCGACCACATTAATCCTGCTCCGTGGCGTGTACGCCAGACGCTTTTGTCGCGACGAGGTCAGCTTGTGGAACGTGGCGGTGGTGTTTCACATAGGCGGTAGATGGCTAAACACAGCAGCTTCCGCTGCTACACGCTGCCCCATCAAGGCGTTAACTATGGGCGCTCATTAGTGTCACGACGCACTACTTCACTTCACCTCTCCTAGACGGCAGCACCACCTGAATGGACAAGTTAGAGGAAAGGACATAAGGCGCGTTCGTACAGGTATCAGGGCATAACTTCATGGCTCAGTTGGTAGAGCATTTCTCACCTCCCGTTGCCAGAGTGATTGTGGGCTCGAAACCTAGCACCACCGCGCCAATGGAACTTTTTCTGGTGATGTCATTTCCGTGATGGATATGACGTCGGTGAGGTACTATACCCTGGCATAAAATACTTTCGTGTTAAAAAAAAACAAACTGGCAAAGACTTAGAGGAGCGAGGCAATGCTGAGTCCCCGGCTCGCGCAGTGGCTTCAGAAAAAAAAAATCCAGCATTCACCGTCATCATGGCAACACTTGCTTGGAATGAGAAAGTCGCATCATAGCATATGCCCCTCGTTCGTTCGTCCTCGCGTTGTCGTGTGCATGCGTTCGGTACCGTAGAAGAGCCATCACACACAGCATAGAGGTTACTGCGGCCACCGCATTCTCTAAAAGCCATTATGGATAACATGGCTATGAGTGTGCCACTCCTTCCCAAGACGACTTTCAGATCCCGTCACCGCTGCCTCAAGTCGATGATGAAGAGCTGGTGGAAGTCTACAATGCTGAGAATGACTTTGCATACACTCGCCGCGAAGAAGTCGATGACTTCTTCGATGCATATGATGACGATTACTAGCACCACAAGCATGCAAATAAACAATGATAGTGAAATATAACTATGTGTCTGGCAATGCTCACCTAGCTTCGCCATTCAAGTCGTGCGTGTGAGTGCAAGCTTCCCTGAATTTTTTTATAGTGAGATTTGTGTTTTCTTTTAAATTTTGACCTGGCACTACATACTTTTAAGGCGAAGCTTTATATGTCTAGGTGAAAGGAAAATACGGTGGTCCCATGGAAGTCAGGACTGCATCAATTAGCATCATATTGCAAATGCGAGTAGTTACTCTCAACGGCTGCTCCAAGAACTATGTGTACGCGCTCATACTGCTTGCAGAAGTTGTTAGTGTCATCAAGAAGTAGAGAAAAATGGGATGTGTCCCGGTGAAACATAACTTTAAAATAAACCAGGCCCTTGATGCACTATTCGAGCAAGGTCAAAGATCTAATGTCCCTGGCCAGCATGATCCAGCATGTCTTCCCTGTCCAGCATGAGGTCATGATCCAGTAGGATCATGACCTCATCGTTTCGCTTTCACATTCACTCGTGCACTGTGGCCATGGGCGTTGGCAGGTGGGTGCAAAGGGGGCACTCGCACCCCCCAAGCCACCCAAGAACAATTGCCCCGCCCCCTCGCCCTCTCCCTATTTCCCCTCAATAAAATAAAATCCTGCTGACCCATGACTGTGGTCACTGTTAGCTCGTTATTTTTTTAGACCCATTTACCGTAAAGTTCCGAAAGAATGACCACCCAAAGTCCAGAGATATCAAATGAAAAATACGAGATGGGCGATCTTTCGGGTCAGATGCAAAACACTAAAAAAAAGTGGCCGCACCGCCAACCAAAACTGCGGAGATGTTAAGAAAAAATACCAGATGGGCAAACTTTCGGCTCAAGTGCGGAAAAAACAAATAAGTGACCGCATCAACACATGAATAGATGATTCACGTTTATGTTGTTCACTCATCGGCCCTAAAGCCATCGAATTTAGGGGGTGGGCGATCTTTGGGTTCATTTAGTAAATTGAATAAACGTGGGTGGGCGATGTTTCGGAGTGGGCGTTCACTTCGAACTTTACGATATGCTCTTTTTCTTCATTTTGTGCCAGAAGAAAAGACCACCGCAGAGGCCGGTCCCCCGCATGTGTATGCAATTTCTTCAGGTAGCCAGTATGTGTGCGCAGGATTTTTCAACTAGTGCAACTACCGCTGATGCGCTGACTGAGGAAGTAGAGTGTGCTGCAACCAATTCCAGAGGTGATAAAGAAGAGCTATAAATCCAAAGGTTTCTATTTTTGTGCCTGTCCTCCCATCTCCAATGCACCGAAAAAGTTTCCTGAGCCACCTGCACATATGTGAAACCAGACCGAGACAAAATCATGGACAGCACATGAATGGTCGCGGTATAGCAATTTATAACCTGATCAATGAAAACAGACATCGGCTAGGCAAAACAGCACCCACAGGTTGCCTATTTTCAAGCTGCATTCCAAGATGATATTCTTTTCCATGTGTCTTGCTGGCAGGGGGAGCACATTTCTGTACCTTGACACCATTCAAGCAGAAATTAACCCGATCCCAGTCATAGGTGAAATAACAGCCCACCTATAAACAAGCATTTTACTGAAGTTAATTAAAGGAGACCCTAGGAGATGCTTAAACGTTTCTTAGTAGATAGCTAGTACGTTCAAAGTGTCAAATAAAGCAAACACGGAGTGATAACAAAAAGAAATGTGAACAAAACTAAGATCATTTGCAGCAGCAATTTTTCCCTCATGATGGTTTGAGGACCAGTGTACAGAATTTATGCTCAACAAAGCTTAAAAGTTGGCTAGGCTAGTTGGTGCTGTAAAAATTTTAATCTAAGAGAACCATGAAGCACAAAAAATGTAGTACACATAAAGATAAGGAATTCGGCACTGTGTGGCGCAAACTAATAGCTGTTTATGTGCACAAAGGGAGGCGGTGTATATACAAGGCATAATACATCAAAGGTAAAAAGAAATGAATAGTCAGAAAACAGGGCACAAGCGATAAAGATATGAATCCACAATGTACTCTCTGCTCTGAAATGTCCACTCACTGATGGGGGGCTGATGCATTTGCTATAGGCGTACAAATGCCAAGTCTTTGAACAGCAGGACTGCAGCCTGCTCAAACTCTCGCAAACAGATCGTGGTGGTCCCATATTCTGTCATTCAGGCAGCGACGTGACTGAGCCGCATAGCACCTCACTACAGGGCAGGGGGTATTCAGTAAACCATACCTTGAGTGCACTTCCCTTTTCTCTTATCATTGCTTGCCTTGAACAATTCCCTCTGCTTCTCTGGAACTGAAAACACAATTGAGATGTAGTGTATCCAGTCCATTTTTATGCGCCCACGTCAAACTCTGGAATATAACTGTGGACCACAGGCCACTGCTCAAGTTTTGAATTTCACTCCTTGGGACAGTTAGCTTTTACCACACTCTGTACCACCCTATCTCATGTGGAAGCTAACATTTCAGGTAGCTGCCACTTTTCAGATCAGTACACTGGCAACCTAGACTACTTCCACCTGTCTGGGCACATGATTTTTTGATGACCTGTGTAATCCAGGTGCCTGTTCATGCATTGGCTTGGAATGCAAAGAGTCAAAAGGCAGCAGTCCCGTCTACCCTCATGCAATGGGCACAACAAGTGTAAAATTTTCCTTCCACCAAGCACAGGTCTAGAAAGAGTACGTTGGTCTCAACCTTTTTTTGCATGAATGTACTTTAGTGTATAATTAAACTACTCCAAAATGGCCCGAACATAAGTTTCGAGATCCATTTCCAAATGCAAGACGATTAAAGAATCTCTAAAGGCTAACAAAAGTGGGCAGCAACCACAACATTCCCGTATGTTCAGTTCCACAAAAGCTGCAGGGAACAAGCAAAAGAAAAAAATGCAAGAGCTTACATGCTACATGCACACAAATTTGTGAACGGTGCTGAAGATATAATTCAAAAACTTCCCTCCCGCGCAGTAGGTGCTATGTGGGTCAATCCGGCTGCTGCCCGAGATAGTATTACAAAGTTTACAACTTTTGAGAGCAGATTGCAGCACATCGCAACTGGACCACCATGGAACAGAAGTGGTCACAGCGCTGCACCGAGTGCCCCCGCTCACTGGTGACTTCTGCACCACTGAATGAGGCCAGCACATACCCGGCTCCTCAACATCCACTGCGCTGCCAGCAGTTTGATGACCTCTTAGCAGCCGTTGGGGACGTCAAGCCGGTGGCACATACCTACATTCACAGCAAGTTGGGAATTTAGGTGCCACTTTGCTGCTACAGGCGCCGGCTTTTTCACTCAATGAGCCATTTGTTGCTTTTGCATTAGAAAGGAAGTGCTCAGGATAGTAGACACACACTGGTTGTGTCTGCAAACTGCACCATTAAGTAAACAGGTTGGCTTGCTTATCCACTTTGTTTCGTCATGGCACCTTGTCCTCTCACTGTCAGTTCACTTCAGCTCCAAATTAAGGTTTCATTCAAGATGCCATGTCACAAAGACTGAGCAAAGGGGTGAAACCTGTACACAGTAGTTGTAAGCTTCTTTGTAACGTGGATGTATCACACGGCCCCATTAAGCAAAAATGCCGACGTTGCGTTGCTGTCAACATGGGTATGCACCTGCCAGACGAACCCACTGGCTGGAAATGCAGGCACTGCCTGGCCGGAGGTCCCCATTGGCTGCAAAAGGTTGTTACTCCATAGCAATGGTGTTATTGCTGTGTGGGGGACACAGGTAGCACTAGCCTCAACCAGCAGAGCAGCAGTCACCAGCAAGCCAGGGCACTCTGTGCAGTGCGCTTACTGCCAGTGCTGCAGCTGTTTTTGCTCTATGGCCGCACCCTCATTATGAGCACGTCTGCATGAGGCCACATCATTCTCAGAGTGTTCAATTGGAAATTATTGCTTTCACATTCAGAACTCTTAAGTGCTTAGTGTCCTCAAGAGTTTTTATCTCTAACCAAATGCAACTCCTTTAAATGAATGCCAGTACAATGAACCTGGTGGCTTTAGTTTTGGCCACTTAAATTTTAGGGCAACTGAGGTTTGGTTACAATGAACTGGATAGATTGGGATAAGTTTTCGGTGAAATTCGGGTTACAGCAATTTTTATGACTGACATTTGCAACACCCACTAAAATGACTTCAAACCTTAATTTAACGAGAGAAGATAAGCTTGCAACTTTGCCAACATTCTAGTTGAGGATAGTGAACAATTCTTGAAAAACTCGGGGCACTTCCACAATTCCACACACTATTTTATGCATGCATGTGACCAAGCCAATTAAACAAGTTTGGTACTGATTGATATTGTAGAAGAAAAATAAGTTTTGTCTGACAGTAATTTAAAATAATGAGCACTGTGAACCCTATTTGTCACTTCACCAGTTTTGTTTGTTCTAGGCAGCAAGAAGCTGACAGTCAACGGCACTGCAACAACAAAGAAGCTCTCCGAGGCCAATTCAAGACCAATAAAGCAACAAACCACCAATTACGCTGAGCTTATAGGTCACATGGATAGTTGAGGCAGACAAGGGATAGAATTCCTCCAACTTCAAAATTACTCTTCTTGAGTTTTAGAGGAACCGAAATGCAGCGAGAAGTTCTCTGCAACCCCTGAATTCATTTTAAATAACACTAAAGGTTCAGCAAATTGAATTGCAAACACATTTTGTAATTATTCTACAGGTTTTCCCCCTAATTTCAGACAACGAACGTTATTTTGCAAGTTATTGAGGCCCACTAGGCCAACCGACTGACTGCATTGTAAAATCAAATTCAGGCGATTGTAGCTGTATTTGTACGACTTTAAATGGTAACAAAAGTGCCGTAAAAAGATCTTTTCGCTTGATGTTTATTTGCACATCAACTTCACACATGATGTTCATATGCAAGGAAAAAATATAAAAACAAAAAGTGACCTGACAAAAAATGGGCGGCAACACCACCAGAAATGAATATCAGGCATGACCTCAAAACAGGTGATAGCATAGCCAAGTTACACAGTGCTAATATTTCAGCCGCCAGCAATACACACCCCTTTGACACTTTACAGCTTGCAAAACGAGATGAAACAATCCAGCCCAACGTTACCAGATTCTAGTAACGTTCTGGCAACGTTGGTCCAGCCTGCAATACACTCTCATTTGGCTCTTTGCGAGTTACAACTTACAAAACAACGCCTGCTATGGTACACCAAAAAATGGGCCCATGCACGCATGGTCACAGACCCATTGCCCAGTGGCATGGAGACCAGGACACTGGACAAGCAAACTCGAATGCAACGAAAAAAGAAATAAAAATGTCTCAATGTGCAGTTCCATTTGTGAAAAGCTATGCCAACAAGGCTGGCTTTTTGCTACACCAGGAGGGGAATGTTCCCAGTGCAAAGGGCCGGCAGCCCTGCAAGACACATGCACCTGCTGGCACAGTCCACAATGGCTGGCACTGTAAAATAAGCATGTGCTGCTACTCCTTGCGCTTTTTCGCCTTGTCTTTCTGCTGGTCCTGGTCTTCTGTGGGCCGTTTGCTGGCTTTCTTCGCTTCCGTTAAGAACTTGTCCAAGCCGAAGGGATCTTCTTCCTCGATCCGTTCGAACTGAACTGGGCCATCCCGCCGCGAAGAGCGGTCTGTGCCGGAGAACTCCTTGTCGGGCACAAAGCGCTGGGTCTTCATCAGCTTCTCCAGGTCTTCCCCGTACACATCCTTGTCCTGGTTCTTTGGTCGGTAGACGCCCGGCTGGGCGCTGCGCCAAGGCTTGTCGTACACATCGTAGGCATCGTCATGGCCAAAGCCACTGCTCAGGCCCTTGCTCTGGTTGAAGAGTCTCTGGTCGAACTGGACCTCCGAGGGGCGTGCACCGGGCATGCCGAGTGCAATCTGCTCGCTGATGTCGCGCTCTCGCTGCTTCTCCAGCTTGGAGCGCTTTTCCGGGGCGGCGCGGGCAATGTTGCGCTCGCGCTGGCGGTCCTTGTGTCTCTCGTAGCGCATCTGGTCCCTCTCGCGCACGTCCTCGTCCATGCCGGCGGCCGCCACTTGCGTCCGGATGCCGGCGCGTTCCTCGCGGGCCCTCTGGGCCAGCTGGCGAAGGTGCTCCTCCTTCTTCTCCTTCTCCTTCTGGGCCAGCTTCTTCTCTAGCTGCGCCCGCATCTCGACTGCTTCACGCGCCTTCCTGTCAGCAATGTACAGAGCTTCAGCCAGCTTGGCGAAGTTCTCGTTGATGTGCACCTGCTGCATGCCGCGCCCGTCAGCGGCCAGCCGCTTGTCTAGAGGGACGGTGTAGCCCTTTGCGTTTTTCCAGTTCGAGATGCAGGGAGGGATGCGCCACTCCTGCTGCTCTTTGACGGTCACCTTTCGCGTCGGCGAGTGCATCACGGGCGCTGGCGGAGACGGCGGACCCCGTGGAATCTTCTTGTTTATCTTGAACCTTGGCGGCTCCATGGGGTCTTTCTGCACTTCGACCATCCGGATGATCCTCTGCTTGGCGCCTGAATTGAACGACATGCCTTGTTGCGACGGTGTGTACCGAATGTACTGAGCAGGGGCTGTTTTTTCAGCTGCCCGCACCGGCATCGCAGCCGATATCTTGGACTGGGTGAGTTTCTCCAGCGCCAGCCGGGTCTCCTCCGTGGTTTTCTGTATCTCCTCTTCGTCCGGTTTCTGCAGCGTGGGGTCGTCTTCGGTGGTGATCTCCGACGGCAGCATGTCTTGAAACCGGTGGTAAATCACCTTGTCTTTTGACTGCCCTTGTCTTACAATGACATCGTACTTAATCTTCCCCTGCGCGTCAATCTGAACTGGAAGCGCGTTTGAAGTCGTTTTCTCTTTTTTCTTCCCCATGTCCATCGGGTACTGCGCGACATGGATCTCTGGAAAGGCGCCTCCATCACCGAAGTCTTCAAGACTTCTGGGCACCCAGCCTTTTCGCATACCGTAAGGTGGAGCAGACCGCGTAGTAACAGCGAGATGCGTAGACGATGCGGCAAGTTTCTTTGCACGATCTTCATTTTGTCGGTCGAAAACAGACTGTGTTGGAGCAGGTAGCAGCGTCTGTAACGACGCCATTGTGCCTGTGCTGCCTGTGCGGAGCGATGCGTGGCTGCGGCCCTGACTTCCTTTCCCACAATAATAAAATTCATGCAATAACCTTATCTTAAAATTCACAAAATTTCGCTGTTTAAAATCTATAATTATGTGAATATTGCGATTAATACAATTTAGTTTAGTGGCACCATATTCACATCAAAAAAGGTGCGGAGTAGTTTTACATGGTTTCCATCGGTCTTATTGTAAATGTGTGAGACCTGTGACAGTTGCAATTAATTAAGAAATGCTTGATGTAGATAAATGGATAGAGATCGCGAAAGAATGCAAGTATTTGCCAGAAAACGATCTAAAGGTGGGCATAATTTTACAAAAAGTTAACACGCTTTTGGCATAGCTGTGAACTGAGCATGAAGGGTCGTGAGACCTTGTTTGCCCGGGAACCGATCCGTGTACTCGGTGGGTGGATGTCAGATACCGCGGGCACACGCTTTTTATTTATGTCGCCGTTTCATATTTTCCTCCCAGAGTAGTTTGATGGCTGTGCGTGTTATAACTTCTGCTGAACCAACTGTCATACGTGCGTGCATAAGAACCGACGCATTAGCTGAAGTGACAGGCTAGGCTGTTTGAACTCGTAACGTTTTTGCCTTTGGTGGCTTTGGTTGTCTGAGATCCTTGCAAGCTATTGTCAGTTTACGTTGCCGTTTTTTAGCCTTGCAGGAACCTAGGGTAAATTGTATATGATCAGCTGTATGATACGATTTTAGTTTGAGTCGCATATGGCGGTCAGTCATGCGTAAGTTCTGACGCGCGAGGTTTTTAGTAGCACAGAGAGGCGGTGCTTTCATACGGTTGAAGGCGTTGGAAAATGTCGTAAAACAATACCTTTGTGCTTCTGCGCGCTAAAATGTACTGTAGGGGCATGTTCGTTGGCACTTAATAAACGCAGGTGTGTTTTGTAAGCGTTTGCGCCGTATTTGCCGGCACCGTCGGTAAGCGATTTTTATGTATAAAGACCAACATATATGTCAAGCGTATCGGCAGTCTTTGCAAGGCACTTGGGACATCCGCTGGGGTGCTTGTAATATGGTTGTGCTATTTCAAACCACCGGTAATAAGCATCACAGATATACAATCGGCGTCAGCGTGACGGGCCTAGCACACAAAATCAAACCACTATCTTGCTGGAAGAATATTCCTTCGCAATTTTTTGGTGGTATGGTGAATATTTTTCAGCCAACTGCTGCTTGTGTTGGAAGTTACACTGACCCCTAAGTCTATTCAGCTCAAGGCACGTACCCCGCGGCAGTTAAACATAATATTCTGGGCTATTTACTGCTTCAAGAAGTTCAGGGTAGCACTGTGTTTTCAAGTAACCTGAGCACTCCTGCTGGCTCTGTGTAAAATGTATGTAATGGTCTAAGTTTAATGATTATTTGATAACCAACATCCTTCCGAGTTGCTTGTCATGGGAAGATGTAGTCAAGCCTTCCAGGTTACTCTTCTTGGTGGAACACACACTCCAAGTTGTTTTACCCCAGGAAAAGTAACCTTAAAAATTGTGCAAGTTTGATTGTTTTTAGGGTACTGTAATTGTAACAGTGGGCCCCCTTGATATGCCAGTGCTGGACAGTCTGCTGGTAGTGTGCGGACTCTGCTCAGGTAAAAAGTGCCACCAGAATACGCAAGAAAAACGAATACATAGCTTGCACTGACGTCACTGTAGCGGCCATGTTGGAGCACTGGTTGCCAGGTGAAAGGCTGTGAACTTACCTGCTGCTCTTATCTCAAGCAGTCGTGGGATAGCTAGGAGCAGTACTCCAGAAGGGACTGTGGTGGCATCACATGCAAGCTATGTATAAAGGATTGCGTATCATTCAGTCCAAGACTGGTAATTGAATAAGCCTCGAGTGTAAAGCTGTTTCTGGCTTTCTCTGTCTCTTCCTTTTTTTGTTTGTTTGTTAGAGTATAATAAGCCCCTTACATGGCATTTATAGACTATGGAAAAGCATTTGATTTAGTAAAAACTGCAGCTTTGCTGGAAGCATTGAAAGACCAGGGACTAGAGACTAGAGGAGGCCTACATAAGACTCCTAGACGACGTATATATATATATATATATATATATATATATATATATATATATATATATATATATATATATATATATATATATATATATATATATATATATATGTATATATATATGTATAAAAGGGATGTATGGGTGGGATAATCCTCCACAAGACAAGTGAAAAGTTCCCGATAATAAAGAAGGTACGACAGGGAGATACCATCTTGCCAAAACTGTTAACAGCGTGTCTGGAGGGAGCTTGACTGGGACAACGCAGGATAAATGGAGAATACCTGAGCCATTTGAGGTTTGCTGACGACATAGTCTTGCTCAGTGAGTCGGCAGAGCACCTGCAAAAGCTTGAGGAACTACAATCGGAAAAATTGGCCGTGGGGCTACAAATAAATATGAATAAATGTAAAGTAATGATGAATAAACATGCCTAATTTTTCCCAGTTTCCCTATAATTTTTTTGTCAGGTTATGAGACTGAAACTTGGCAGCAGTAGTGATTCCAGAACATGGTGGGTGAACACAGAAACTTTCAACCACCTTTGAGAATTATCGGGTAGATCAGTGGAACTCCTCGCATTTTGAATAACATTGGAGATCTCTGGGGCTGTCCTGACGATCTCAACTTTAGTGCAAATGTGTGACAGTTATTTGAAATATTAAGGGAAGCAGATGGAGCAGTGGTAACTCACCAGACACTTACTTGCCAGGCCCTTATGACATCACAGAGACCAAAGCCATCACCAAGAAACATGTCTGTGCCATTGTGGTGGTGTTTCGCGCTCAGTTTGGTCTCATTACTCAAATGCTAACGTGCAGTTAGTTCACTGGTAACTGTGTTTTCAGTATTTCTTCTATTGCGTCACTGCTGATGCCGGGCAGTGGGAAATTTTGAATTTTTTCAGTACTTTTGATCTTTTTTTGTTTAGAAAAACACCTTTCAAGGCTGGTATGGAGTTTAGCGACTTACAGAAAGCTAGTTATTTCTAATTAAACATTGTATTTTGTCTGCGTGGCGCTTAATGAAGTGAAAAGTCAATTCGGCTTGGAAGTTTGACCTTTTGTTCAAACTGGGGGGCACCTCCAGTGGTCTTGTATTTGTTAATTCTAAAAAGTAACTTTTCCCCCTTTTTAGAAACTGTGTGGCATGGTATGCCGCCTGCTTCTGGAGGAATGCAACATCCAGCCTGTCTCCACACCTGTCACTGTTTGCGGGGATATTCATGGGCAGGTATGGCCAAGCTTTGTGGGTTCTTCTCGGCGCTGGGTGCTGTGCCTAGATAGGACCAGATGTTAAGTTTTCTGGTGGCAAGGTAACTGGCAGTCATTGTTCATGATGAGTTATGGTATCGCTTGTCATGCACTTGTTTGGGCTCCCAACTGGAAAAGGAGCATCATGGTGCGTGTCGTTTGCATGGGGTCACCGTCAGCAGTCCGCCTCATAAAGCATGGTCCATGTAGTTTCGAGGCAAGAATTAGGGTAGTACAGGGGTAGTCTTGCCGCGACAAGTGGTAGTGGCACCACCTCCTGCGTTTTACTGTGATTACAAATTTACCAAACGGGGGTGGCAGGTGATGCCTATTGGTGTGTCTCATTGATCTAGTGGGCGTAAGTTCAGTAAATGTGTCAAGCCTCATTCTAAGCAATTTGAGAAGGAACAGGGTGTGTGTCAAAGTCTAGCTAAGTGGGAGATAGATCAGTTGAGATAGACGGAGAGGGAGAGGTGGGCACAGGCCAATGGTGTCCATATTTGGCGATGTTCCTGTTCATGAGAGCATAGAGTTGTTACAGTTGAAGCCACAAGTATGGTTAAAAGTAGGTGCAGTGTTGCAAAGTACGACAGAAATTGGTGATTTTGGTGTTTTCTTGCCCCACAGCTTTGTAATTTAAAAATTCTATTTATATTCTCAGTTAAAATTGGCTTACCAATTATAGTGTTAGAAATAGATAAGGTAATGCAAACAGTTATAAACGATAATCAAGCATTTTGTTGCTTGTTGACTGAAATTTGGTACTTCGGTAAGGCACCTTGTATAAGCTCGCATGTCAAGGTTATACCATTGCTATAGAGGCGTTTTTAAGGCCTTAGAACTACATGTCATTCAGCTCAAATGCCACCATTGAGCTGCACTGGGTCGAGATGCCATCTGAGAGCATGAAGCACTGCCAGAAACCTTCTGGGGCTCTCAGCTGCCTTGAGGCACCAAAATTCATACCCCCGTGCGAACATTTTAATGCTGTAATTACGAGCAAACAAATTTTCCAAATTAACCCTTCAAAGAGCAAGGAAAGGTAGAAAACCAAAGAGTGATGAAACAACCAAAAACAGCAATGAAAAGCCACTGTAATTGGACAACAGAAAGCCCAATTCTCCAACGTAAGTCGCATTTAGCGAATAAACTCCCCTATATTTACAATTTTAATATCCTTTATTATTGAAAAAAAAAATGTTTTTCTGACTTTATATAACACTGTCATTCAATTTTTTTTGCTGAGTTGTGAGAAGGAAAATTGGTGGTAGTAGCAACAATAAAAGATGATGGGTAAGCACTGAAACCTTTAAATGCCATTGAGAATCGCTGTGTAGGTTGGCAGAAGTTGCTGTTTGAATGCCACTGGAAATTTTGAAGGCCATCCCACTCACATGCCATTTCAAACTTCCATGTAGCAAAGGTGTTATTTTAATTTAGGCATTTCAAGCCACTAGTTTTCCTCCCATAAAAGCAATTGAGGTTTAAAAAAAAACATTGTGTAATCAGTCAGTGAACTGTTGATTTTTTTTTTTTTCGTGACTTCCTCAGAAATTCTCGATCATTTCCATCTACATAACATTACGAATGCTAATTCAGTTGTCATTTTCTTTCAGTTTTACGACCTTGAAGAGTTGTTTCGCACTGGTGGTCAAGTTCCCGAGACGAACTACATTTTCTTGGTGGGATTTGAAATTTTGTCCTTTTCTTATTTTGTGTTTGTTTGGAAGTGGTAGAAGTTGGAAACATTTATATGTGCCCGTACATTTGCCCCCTTTTTTTTTTTTTTGCACTAGGGAGACTTCGTAGACCGAGGCTATTACAGTCTGGAAACTTTCACTCGTCTTCTGACTCTCAAGGCTAAGTAAGCAAGCTTTCAGTGTACATCTGTTACTATTTGAAATTATAGTATGCACTCTTTTGTACTTGAGCGTTTTTTTTTTTTTTTAGCTGATTGTGTTTGTTTTTCATAGCTTAAAAAGTGATGTGGACTTGATTTTTTAGAAGTTTTCGTTATTATTCCAAAACTTTCGTGTACCTTTGTGAACGAAAGTTGGGACCATTATGGCAAATCACTATAGAGGGTGTCCCGACTGTCATGCACCAAGATTTTTGAAAAGAGCAACGGTGTTAATCGAAAAAAACCTAGTGCATAATGTTTACAGTAGAGTGGAATAGTCGCCAGTAATTATTTCATTAATGATATTTAATTAGCTAAGTGTAATTAATTATCCAACTCAAGAAGTACTGTCCCAATCATTAGTGTCAATGAGGCACGTGCAGGTACTGGTGAGGGGCATCTAACTGGTATTTTCAGCGACGTACTAATTGCCTTCTAATTTTTCTGACTGACAAAGAAACCCCGCGAAATATGAAAAATACCACGGCGCTCTCGCCGGCATCATAAACGAGCGCCCTCCAATAAGCTGATCGAAAGCAACTGCTTTACCTGTCACATGCCCGAAGCGACAGCGAATCACCTTGATAATGGCATGGAAGGAGCAACAGCAGCAAGTTTCGCGGGCAGTAATGTGTTAATGAACCAAACTCGTGTTTTATCTTCATGGCCCGCGTACTTGTGTCTTCACACTACACAGGTGGCCGGACAGGATCACACTCCTGCGTGGAAACCATGAAAGTCGGCAGATCACTCAGGTGTATGGATTTTATGGTGTGTTTTCATTTTTTCATCACTTGACGATTGTGTTAGAAGTAGAAGGGTCCTGAAGCAGAAACGTACCTGACTGATTGAGACTAGTACACATGGCTGGCAGGATGTCCATTTAAACTGTTCACTGTTGAGTTCTGTGCAAAGTTGTGCTACGTGACAAACAGTGTCACAAAAATGCTATTCCCTGCTGATGGGCATTTTGATGCTGAGTCTCAAAAGGCGCCTATCGTCATGCCTTGAAGTGGAGCCGATGTCCATTGGTTACAGTTTGGTGCATTAGCCTTCTGCTTATGGGCTTCTGGACTCGCTACTGCACCAGTACTTAATGATTTGGTCAAGTTGGTAAATGATCATATTGACATGATACAAAATGACAAGGACGAACGGCAAGTGACAGATAAGCGCCGTCCCTTTTGCTCAGCTCTGCCTGTGAGACATGCACTGCACATCTTTTGGGCTAAAGACTGTTGCAAAGCACTTTGGACTAGCAGATGTGCTTTCCACGCCTGAAAAAATTCTCAGGGTGTGCCACGCTACCCTGTTTGTCGCATGTATGTGGGCCTTTTGTGTGCCCTTTGCCCATTGCCATGTAGTACTGTGTATGTAGTGCAGATTTCACAGTTGCTAAATATTTGTCTAAAGGGGCATTGCTGCTGTTTGAAAGACACTATTTACATGCATTTGTTAGTGCACTGCAGAGAGTGCAGGTGGGTTCGCGGTTCTTCCCACATACCTGACTGCACTGTTGCACAAATGGGACAAATAAACACGAGAAATAGTGTATACATCCCAAATCACTAATCATGCCTCACCCTACCATTGAAGCAGATAAATCACGTAGGTGGCACATGGGGATTTCATTTTGAGATCAATATTTGTAACTTTTTTTCCCCCTTTTTTGAAAGTTCTGTTTAAAAGTTTTTTAGTTTCTTCGGCCATGCAGAGGCTGTGAGTGAAGCATGGATAGAACCATTCTTTTGCTTTGACTGCCTTATATATGTTTCATGTTGTATGTGAAAGATTTGTTTGCGGAGCAGCACTTATCTACCCTGTTTCACTTTCCTTTGACCTCAGTGTTACACTGTGTTCAATATGTGCACCAGTAAAGAGTTTTTGTTTTGCAATTATCATAGCATGTTAGAACACTCTCGCACATTATGTTGGAAAACTATCTTCCTGAGCCCATTTTTATTTATTGCTTGACCTCAATTTCCCAGTAAATGTTCTGCAGTCTCTGGCTGCTTGAATGTTGATTGGTCGGACGTTTTTGTAGTTTCTGCGCTGTCTTAATATAGATTGTCAACCGTGTGCATGTACAGTGTGCGTCAGGCTTGTCTAGGGCATGGAGGATAAAAGGCGTAGGAGAGGCCCTGACGTCACCTCTATTAAAGCCGGGAATACCATGTTTGGGGGTTGCCCTTTTTTGCTAGTATCTTGTGTGCACGCACCACCACCTCCTCCTCTGCTTGCTCCCCTGCCGACCATTGGTGGCCGCGTAGTGACTTAAGGCCTCCGTGGGTCGGCCTTCGGCATCGTTGCTGGGACGCAGTTGTCAGTTACTTCGCATTAAACGATGCTTCATTCTGGCCTGTCACTGCTCACGGCTAGCACTGTGAAAGGCAAGCACCCCTTGTGGGTGGTAGTGTCTGCAAATTAGACTGGCCCATGCAAAAGGACGACCGGCCCGATTCTGTCCGAGATCCGCGCTAGCGCAGTGGCAAGCTATCTCCAACCCAGCAGCCACTAGCAGATGTCGCCAGCAAGCTCAGTAGCTGTGCGCTTGCTTGCCCTAGACACGCCGTTGTGCTGCTGACCACGAGGTCGCGGGTTTGTTTCCCGGCCACGGCGGCCGTTTTTCTGATGGAGGTGAAAAGCAAAAACGCCCGTGTGTACGAGATTTTGGCGCACGTTAAAGATCCCCAGGTGGTCAAAATTAATCCGGAGCCCTCCACTATGGCGCGCCTCATCGCCTGCATTGCGTCGGCGTGTTAAACCATACAATCAATTAAACCTAGACGCGCCTGACGTGCACTGTACACCTGAGCCCACCATAGAAAAGTCCAGAGTGAGGAACATCCGTGCCTGGAGCTGAGGATCACTGCTGAGTGAGATAGGTGCATGGTTGCTATCAAGCCCCTGCTCATACTGCATATTTGTATGCGCTTGGGAACCAGGTTCTGTTGGCTCTTACCGTTGGAAGCTTCATTAGATACAGAATAGCTGATTACAGTCGGCAAAAGAAAGTCTGACATTCACCTGAAATGGCTGCATTTTAGAAGAGTGTACAATTTTCTTTTGTGGAAGCTTGTTTCACATTGGCGGCTTCCCTTTAGCCACTGGTCGAATGTCTACAGTGACGTTGAGGCTGCATGCTCTAGGATGGGGCTTGTAACAGTAAGGCTTTCCTGATTGTGGTGGTTCGTTGCTGCATAACCGTGAACGAGTGTTTGATTCTTCCTGGGCTGCAGATGAGTGCCAGACAAAGTACGGGAATGCAAATGCTTGGAAGTACTGCTGCAAGGTCTTTGATCTGCTCACCGTGGCTGCTGTGAGTGCCTCTGTTTGGTTTTATTTGTGGGAGTTTGCCTTGCATTGAGGGGGCTCCTGTTCCCTTAGCGAAAAAATTGTGAATATTTGAGCTGTTATCACTAGAATTGGTAGGCACGTGCTGAAGTGTGCCGATCACGGGTATGAAATTACCCTGTACAGTGAGTGAACAAACAGTTTAAAATATGTGCACAGTTTTCTCATAAAAGTTTTGTCATTTTTTTTAGAAAAAGAACAATATTATGCATGCTTACAATTTTTATGGAACCATCATCTAAAATAGACAGTGCAATAGGGGTTGTTTTGTACTTCTATCTTTCATACTTCAAAAGTTATAGACTTAATTTGTGGGCGAAAAAAATGATGCAAATTTTAATTCCTGTTGTTCAAGGATGAACTTTGGGCATGTGTAACTTCTGGAGCAAGAGAGCTGGAAATGTGAAGCAATCCTTATTGCACTGCTGAGTTCTAGGTTTTGGTTGAAAAAAAAAAAAAAAACATTGAGCATCCATTCAGCTGTTCTACAGTAAAGCTGTTTATGGCCAGGGTTCCGTGGATTCCTCAGGTTCTGAATTTCATGCAAAATTGTTTGATTTTCTGCAAAAGCTTCTACGTCTCATCACTTGGATATGCACTTTGAGTAGATTAGTTATCAGTAGGCACCATGTTCAAGATCAGCTGACTCTCAGGATTATTATAACGGTTTCTCAAAAATGTGCCACTGTGCAGCCCGCGTTGGCCATATTTACATTCGCGCGGCCCTTTCTTTGTCGGCGTTCCAAGTGCTTGCGTGTCTAGTTTCCTCCGGCTCCTTGGGGCAGCCGTCCCATCACCAAGACAAGTGGCCGTTCTCCGTTTTGAGTTTCACTCCTTCTCTGTCGTCGTGATGGGGAGGCAACGTATATTCGGAACCCCAGCTTCACTGGTCATTCACCTTCACGGAGTGGAATTGCTCGTGCATTTTTTCCCTAAAAGCTTGACGAAATATTAGAAAAAACATGTGCTTAGGTGTCAAATTTTTTTTTTTTTCATATTTGTAATTACGCTGCAGCTTATATGTCTGCCTATTTTCATGACACTAGGTAATTTTTTTTTTTTTGAAAATTCAAAGAACAGTGCGCCTTTTTAAAGAAGTGACAGATCAGTAACATGGGTAAATTGTTAATGTGAAATGGTGATTTCTGGTCTTGGCTTTCAGATAATTGATGAGCAAGTGCTGTGTGTTCACGGAGGACTGTCGCCTCAGATCAAGACACTAGACCAAGTACGAACAATTGAAAGGAATCAGGAAATCCCACACAAGGGAGCTTTCTGTGATATCCTTTTGATCTTTATGTCAAGAAGGGCTAAGAGATTGCATAGTTCTACTGCTAATTGTGTATTCAGCCCTGCAAGGGCATGTGTTGTGGCAACTGAGTCTAGCTATGCCTGCAACACTCACCGTAAGTCCCTATTTACATTATCATTATGCCAACGCAGTGCACTGTCACAGGATTCTCGCGTTCATTATTATTTCGCATAGTTCGTAGTCCCTGTAAAGCTGTTCCATAAAGAAATTCGCTGAAACAGCCGTGCATGCTATTAATAGCGCTTGCTTTGAAGTTCCTCACACTTTTTTTTGCAGTGGTTGTGGGAAACAATTGTGGCTTGCACAGAAATCTTTCCCATACAGATATTTGCGGTAAAAAAAAAAAGACTGCCTGACCGTATACTGTTCCAGAAAATGAGGTTTTGACTTTTTGGTGCAGGCAAATCACAAAAGCAGCAGTGCAAAAGCAAACATGCCAATGCAGTAAAAGTGGCCTAGAATTGAAGCATGCCTTCAACAGGCAGCACATTTGGGACGTATGACACATCAGCCGCCTATTTGGAGGAATGTTGTGTGCTACAACTTATTTTTCGTTCGGGTTACTTTGGGCTGAAGCCTACTAATAACGCATTCATAATGGAAAGAAGGTAGGCCAGATGTTTGTGTGCATACCACAAAGAATTCTGTGTCAGTTATATGCCAGGACCAAGGATGTCGTGGGCCCTGTAAGGCACCCACTGCAAGAGTGTAACAGGCTGTGCTCATTTCCACCTGCATTCTAAATATTAGCGTGGCTCCGCAATACTTCATCTGATACAGCACAAATAGTACTTCTTTACATCTGGTACAGCACAAATAGTAATTGGCAGCATTATGCTAATATGTGAATTTGCAGTGTCTGCTAGACTTTTATACCTGACTGTTTCCAGCCTTTTTACACTTACCCTCTATGTTGCTAAGAATGCCTTTAGAAGGGTCATGTTTTAGGTCATCACAAATAGTCGCCTTGCTTGTGTGAACGAGCAACTGGGAAAGCATGTGCTGTGCTGTCGGGCTGTGCTGGCTATTGTCCTTAACTATGCACACATCTGGTGTGGTCCGACCCCGAAGATGTAGAGACCTGGTCAGTGAGTCCTCGAGGGGCGGGCTGGCTCTTCGGTGCAAAGGTGACCCACGAGGTGAGCAGTGTTTCCATGGATCTCACTGGTTGGGTCCATCAGGGGCATGGTACATCTGCTGAGGTCAGCCGTGAAGGTGCTCAATAACGCTTGTCGCCTGCAATTCCCCAAAATATGATGCCACAGTGCCGTCGGTTCCGTTAGGTCTGGGGATTGGGTGTGGACAGGCTGTGTAAGGAGCAAGACATAGATTCTCTTTTGTAGGACAGGGCTGGTGGTGCCATGCTTGTTTACCGAGTCCAGCCTTGTAGAAGTGATTGACAACAGTCGACAGGCTAGCTTTGCAGGCTAGCATGGGTGTATGGAAGTTCACACTCATTTTGAGTACCTTTAATAAGGTGCTATACGAAGTGGGTATAATTTGGTAGGTATTATCACAGAACTTGAGTATCTGGATCCCTATTCATAAGTTAAATGCATTAAATTGTGTTTGTTTTTCGCTCATTAAGCTGATGCTGAACAGCAGTAAGTGATCCAGTGTCTGTTTTTGGAGCAGTAATATTTTTTGTGAATTATATGAAACCAGTTCGCGAATTTTAGTTGAGTTGGTAAAAATTCGTTCTCAGTTTGTCCGAGCCTGGTAAATGCAGCATGTAGTAGGAGCCACTCATCGTACTGAACAGTGTTCAATTTTTTTTTTTTAACCTGTTTTGCATGTTTTCAAATCTTAGCCGTTACTGCAAAATAGGGGCTTTTTCGGGCTTGCGACATTTTTGTTGATAGTTTTTTAACCTGACTTGTACGTTTTCAAATGTTAGCCATTACTGCAAAATCCGAGCTTTTCCGGGCTGGCGACTTTTTTGTGGGTAGTTTGTGTACCTGTCAAAACACATGACATCAGAAGTACCGAGGGTTTGAATAGGGAATAGCTGCCCAACTGAATTGCTCATTTTAGGCGGGTATTTGTGCATGTTTTTAAATGTTTTTTCTTTCGTCTGAAAATTGCTAGCTTTTTATGCACAATTTTTTTTTTTCATTTCTCTAAGTTACATCATAATATGATGCAATTTTCTGACATCTTTACTTTGGTTTTTCAAATTAGTTGTTCTAGGTATTGGTAGCTCGAGTGTTGATGTCGCTCCTACCCTAAAAACCCATCTTTTCGTGCATGCGCGCAAGTGTTTGTCAGTTTTGTGTAAGGGACTCTAAGCAAAGAGTAAATTGTTTTGGCAACTTTGGGGGAACTGCGGGCACTTATGACGGTATGAGTGCAGTGGATTAAACATAACTGTTGGCAAAATTGTTTTGGTGAAATGGGCATTTGTGCAATAGAGCAGTGTTTGGCAGGAACCTTCCTGGAACCCCTACAGAGTGGAAGTTTAATGGCCAATACATGCCAAAGGCTTGTTGCCATCGATATACCTTTTTGTAAAGATGGTTTTAACTACATTGAACGAATAACGGAATTCCCCATGCCTGTCAGGCCAACTGTTTCGCTGTGCATGTCAGCTAGTCGGAGGCTAAAGTATTCACAGCAAATGTAGACATTCACTGTGTGGAGAGGGCCAACCATTCACTTCACTTATTAGATAAATAATTAGTGGTTAGTAAATTACCTACTTCAATGGCTGTGTGTGCACTCACATGTACTGGGTAGGTTAAGCACGGTTAATTGCCAAACAGACAGGATTAGCTGATTTTACTTTAATACTAAAAAGTATTTAACTAAAATCAGCTAATCCTGTCTGTTTGGCAGTTAACTGTGCTTAATTAAATGGGCTTTGTAGATTAGCTATATACAAATAGCTGTGGGTAGCAAATTTAGCCAGAAAGTAATGTTTATCTTTGCAGGAAGGTTTGAAGTTGGTGTTTCACATGCCAAAGCAACACCTGAGCTTTGAGGGGCAAATTAATCTGTACCACCTGGTGATCGTTCACCTGCAGTGAAAGCTAACACACCGGTGTCTCATTTTTGCCTCCATCAGAAAAATGCCTGTGAATGCCAAAAATCAAATAGATGACCTCAAGCTTAGTAAATAGTGCAACGCCTTAGCCACTGAACCATTGTTGTGGGTGGAGGTATTGAGCACAATCTCACAGAAACGACAGATTTCATTTTTAGTATAATCAGAATAGGTCTAAATACCTAAATCTTTATTTTTTACGTTTGTGTTGATTTGTCCAACGTGGAAAAAGTGCTTTGTTTTTCAATTGTGTGCGTGTGACTGCTAATGCGCTGCTTGTAGGGACCTGTGGTTTTCAATACACATTAAAACGTAATTTTCTTTTAAGGGAGTCGCTTTTAGTGTAAAAGCACTAATAGCCTTACTGGGCGGATTTTGCATATGTAGAATACGTTCACTCGGTGAAGCCTCCTGTGTTTTCCAGTTCATAAATTTCTTGCTGTTAAAGTTTGATGCTCAGGTTAGTAAATGAAAGGTTGATGATACAAATATTTGACAGCACAACATTAGGCCTAACATCATCCTTTGAGGTCTTAAAGAGGCCATGCAGACAAAATACAAGTTTGTTTTAGTGGAAAGATTTGGTGTTTTAAACTGCCCTCAGCACTTGTCTGGCAGCAATCACTTTATTCACTGAGAAATGAAACATTTTAAGCCAAAATTTCAATTTTCCCGCTGAATCGCGTGTTTCATGACGTTGACAATGACTTATGCAGAGCAGGGCCTTAAAACTAAAGATTGTCTGCTGACCAGGGCTGCTACCATCTCAGAAACGGCCGTTTGGTTGTCGTGTTTCATAGACGGTGCTGTAATACCGCTGAAGTGCCAGTGTTCGCACTTTGCTTCTGGGTGGACTTTTATGCCTGCCGTATTTTTATTAGGGTTGATACTAATCGTTTCCGAAAACATAAGCTATGACTCGACAAACATGGTCACGTAGTGGCCGTGCCGCTTATGTCATTTGGTCAGTGTTGTGTCAGACATGTCCAACGCTTCCGACGACTGTGTTAGGCAGTGTGAGCCCGCAAAGTGCAGCACTAACTGCTGTGATGTTTACATGTTCGTTCAAAACTTTAATTGTTCACCCCACCATTCTCACTGCTGTAAAAAGAATGTGCCCTAAATGTAAGTGCAAATAGCTTGTTCTGCAAGCTTCTAATCCCTGTTCAATTTGTGTTTGCTTTAGTCAGCTGCAGCCAATCGCACAGCCGTCATAGGTTTTAGTGCGGGAAATGAGCTAGTGGGCAAGGCCATTCTCTTTTTTCCTAATTATATAGCTTATTTGAATGAGTTCGCGTTAAAAGTGGTGTCAGTGTTATCTTAACGAGGCAATCTTTCGAATGAAAGAAACTTGCATTTTGTCTGGACGGCTCCTTTAACATCGTCAACCAGTTCCAGCAGCTTGATGTGCAGTGAGTATGCCACTGCTTAGCATGTCGTAAGGTCAAACTTCGATGCTGCTTAGCATTTTAGTTCACATGCGAAGCAGCTTGAATTTACTTCACATTAAAAGGGGGCACACTTGTCTTAGAAACTTTTTTTTTTCTTTCCAACCAATTTTAATGAAACTTCATGGGCTTGTGCAGTTCAAATATTTATTTCGTTTTTATGTGAGGTAATTAGTTTCCAAGTTAATTAAAATACTTCCTTGATTAAGTTCTTGAGAACAATAGGAAAAAACTGTTCAAAAAATTACCAGCAAGGCATGAATAGGTACCAGAAGTTGTGGAGAATGAAATGTGGGAAGCAGTTTCCTTGTTTTTGCAGTCACAAACAAGTTTACATCAATTATAACTTCTAAGCTTCTAAGTACACCTGCTGACCAGTTAAAAATAACGCTAATTAAACAACTACTGAAACTCAAAATGCAAAATCTGCTTCCCATATCGTATGGTTTAAACATTGAGCTTCCCAGTGCAAAAGAAATGATCTTCCTAGCTGCACTACATGCTGGGATGTACCTCTCGAGAATTTCCTATTCCTGTGATGCCGCTCACGGCGAAAGTGGGGAATTATGGGAAAATTGTGATTTTTTTTTCTTGAAATTGGGCCTCTATGGGGTTTAAGTACCTAGTACTGTCCCAAGTACGAAATTTTTGGAGGCAAAACTGCACATCAAGAGAGAAGTGATACCTAAAAAAATGCTTTTGTGAAATTTTTCGGTCCCAAAAACCCATGTGCCCCCTTAAAAGGGCCCTGCAGCACTTACCATCGACTACTAGGAATGTATTTTGGGTTAAAGTCTATTGTCCCAGCAATCTTTTCCTGCACGAATTATGAAAATCCGTTCACTATCACCGAAACTACGCGTGATGAGAAATCGCGCATAATCGTTCCCTCTCAACTCGACCGCGGACAACACGACAAAAGCTGTGTGCTCTCTCAAGGAGAGGGGGGCGGCTCGTGGCGTTCTCTTCCGCAGCCTTCGATATATCACAGGCCGGGGAGTTTTCTCCTTTTCTCCGCGACGTGGAGGGGTCTATTTCCGGCGTGGTGCCACAAAGAAGTAAGCATGGGTGCCTGCTCACAAGTGCGTGCTCGGGCTGGTAGGGCGTTTTTGAAGCAATAAACATTTGTTGTCGAGTGGTCTGGTTGAAAGGGAAGTATTGAGCTCATCACTCAAACTTCGCGTGCACTCAAAACACAAAAGAAATGGCAAAACTGTGCCTACAGGTTCAGGCATAGGAGAGGATCGTCACAGGAAATGCGAGAAATTAGCTGCGAAGTTGACCAGTGACAGCTGATCGGACAGCCATGGCCTCAATGACGTCGTTTAGGCCATGCCAGGGGTGCATAATGAGGAGAACCGAAGAGAGCGCGGTTGGTTTTTACGCGTCTTTCACAGCGAATTGCGCGCTCTCCCCATCACGTGCACGTGTAATATTTGGCTCGGGTATTTCTGGTAGTGTATAGTGTAAGCTAAGTGTCGCGCATGTTTACTTGCACTGCTCAAAAAGTGTTGCAGGGTCCCTTTAAGGGAGACTCACCTGTTCACATTCCTATGGGACTCGCTAATTGATGGCTCACGAGCTCAAAAATACCGATACAGAGTTTTACAGATACAGAAAAATGTTCCTAACAGCCTAGTTTGGTTCAATTAGAAATGTGTAATTTCTTTACTAAAATAAAAAGCAAACAAGAAACACATTTTTGTTTATCTAGCTCTCACTAGATGGTGCTTTTTGTCTAGCAAAAGAGTTTTATTTCTTCATTTCATTTCAGAAGTGACATATTTACAAAAAAAAATGAAGGAAGCTCACACTAATGTATAAGACTTGAAGCTAGTGCAGCTGTACGCAGCAGTAGCGCTTTTCGTCTTTTTCGCCTCACGGCATTGTTTAAGCCTTGCCACTGTACGAGGGGCCACAGTTGGATGTCTCTCTTCCTCTATCGCACACGATTCTTTACCGCACGCGGCCTACCTTTGTGGCGCCGCTTATCGCCTTCCTCCGCCATGTTCAGCGCACGGGCCCCGGGCACGTCTCCTTTCCCTCCTCGCCTATCTCTCTCCTGCCGCCTACCTCTCCTCGTTATCGGGCCGCTACTCCGTGCTGGGCACTTGAGGAAGGGGCTGTGGTTTGACCTCTAGCGCTCAAGGGCAAAACTGGACTGCCCAAGGCAGTGTAGTGTAGCTTGCGCCACAATAAGCAAACTAGGCCATTTGGAGCATTTTAATGTATCTGCAAAACTTTTCGTATAGGAGCACGATGGTTTTTAAGCCTGTGGGTCATGAAGTGGTAAGTCCCATAAGAATGTCAACGGGCGAGTCTCCCTGAAGATGGCCTATCACCATGCTTTAAAGTATAACGTCGCCAAACACTACCCAGATAAAAGAGTACTCATCGTACTCAATGTACTCCTAGTATATTGTTTGACGTTGCAAGACCTCAAAGTAAGATGTTAATCCTAAGCTCCAGCACATATGCGACGATTGCTTTTGGACGACATTTTATAGGCGGGAATCTATGCTGCTGTAGGACATGTGCCAGGCACTGCTAGTTCATGCTGGGGCATGCATCAAGCAAGCAATGAATGAATGAGTTTCTTAAAGCGCAATCATCAGGAAGGCAACCACAAAACGTCCGTTCCAGTCCAGCAGTCAGATATCTTTGGGGCACTCCTTTCGCACACCTTTCTGCAGTTGGCACAGCCAAACCACGTGAAACTTTTTGAAAATTATAATTATCTTATGAACATCCACTGCTCCATTTTTTCAGTTTATGCACCTCAACAACCTGAAGCTAATATGCCGGGCACATCAGCTAGTGCATGAAGGTAAGTGCGGAGGTCTTTGCCCGAGGAATTGCCAGCAGCTCTGTCCGCAGCCGCCGCCTTCTTCAGCAGTGCTCTCCTCTCTCTGTTGCAGGCTACAAGTACATGTTTGACGACAAGCTGGTGACAGTTTGGTCAGCGCCCAACTACTGCTACCGCTGTGGCAACATTGCTGCTGTGCTAGCCTTCACGGACGTTAACACCCGAACCGCCAAGCTGTACCACGCAGTGCCAGATACCGAGCGTGTGATACCACCCCGGAACACCACACCGTACTTTTTGTAGTAGAGCACACCCATCCACAAGATCAACAATGCACCCCCGCAGCATGCTGGGCACACTATTGGCAGTCACTAAGCGGGGGGTGTCAAGATAGCGAGGCTGCAGCTGGGCACCACTGGCTGCACCATTGGCTCAGAGAGTTTTCTGCCAAGGTTTAGTATCCCATTCCTTGAGACAGTTCATTAAATAAGTGATGCATGCGGATACCATCATACGTTCTTTGGCATTGTTGCTGCAATGGGGCCTGGGCTGTGCTAATTGAAATAACCATGGGTAGGGTGTATTCATTTTGCCTAGTACGGCACGTTGGAACCTGAGCAAGCTCGAGTGCTTTGTTTTCTTAATAAATTGTTGGGGACCGTTTGCCAAGCAACGCCTACTGCATCGACTTGTTTCCTCGGCCTCTGCTGTGCCATTTCACTTCTCATTCTAATGTTTTATGTGTGTTGTACTCATTTGGCATTAATGGACATAGAGCAGATACGCTTTCATCTCCAAATTATTTCTAGAACTTTCTTCTTGTACTTCTATTACGAGGCAATGTGTGTTGAAGTCGCACTGCATAAATTTTGCAGATTAACAATGCAGCAGTGCCCTTTTTTGTTTAAAATTATTGCAGGTGCACCCTACAAAATTACTTCAAAGGAAGTCAGGTTATGGTAGTGCTTGAATGTTAGGAATGGATGCTATCATAGCGTGTTGCTTAAAGGTTTTGATATAAGAATTTGTTTGGTTGAGTACAGTGGTAACTTTTTGTCCATTGCCATGCTTTTATGCGATATCTTAGTGCCAGTGCTGCTCATCACTTTAAGGCAGTACTTGTTTCAGGGTCTTTATATTTTGTAGCGTGAGCTACACTGGCTGAGGTTGAGCAGTTTCGCATGGCTCCTGGAGAGCCGTACTGCGCATGCGCGAGGAGCAGTGCCATCTCGCAGCACACAGCTGGTGTGCCGGAGCCGCTGCCGCCGCGACTGGATTGGATTGGATTGGAAATCGTTCTAGCAGCAGTAAGCATGATAATCAGCTAATCCTAGACAACCGGGAAACCTAAGAATAACTAGCTGAACCTTAGCTCACGCTACGTATATCCTGGCATAGCCGAGCTAAGCCACTGCCAATTTTTTTGTGGAAGTTATAAACTTGTCTGGGCATGGCAGCTTTCATGAGGTGTGACAGCAAAGATTAGCAACTGTTAGCAGTTTTCTTTAAGAATAAATTTAACTATATCTTTTACAAGCCATAGTTATTCTATTTGGGACCACAGAAATGTTACCAGCCACTTCTAGACGAGAAAAGCAGCAGGCATTGAAATGTCATGGTAAAAACAGCAGCCATAACTTGCACAGTGGGATGCCTTGCTGGGTGCAATGCGCAGCTATCAAGGGATAAGAAATGCTGGAATTACCGTTAGAGGCTAAATGAGGCCCCTCAATGCAGGGCTTGCTCTGTGAGCAGTGTTTGAAGAAACCTGTGTTGTGTAGGGTTGTGTGTGTCGTGATTTGAAGTGCAACAAAAAACACGGACGAAGAAACGAAGTAGACGAGACAGGCGCTTGTCTCGTCTACTCTGTTTTTTCGTGCGTGTTTTTTGTTGCTCGTCAACTCTGTTTTTTCGTCCGTGTTTTTTCGTTGCGCTTCAAATCATGGGAACTATTTACCAACTAGCCCAGCAAGAAGTTCTTCTCAGCTATGTGTGTGTCAGGAGGCATCGTAATGTGGGACTTGGCGCACTTTGCTGTAGACAGTGGAAGTGTTTAGATTTGGCCAAGCATTCTGCTTTCATTCCAAAGTTTACAAAAGGATGGCTGCAGTAAGGATGTTGGCATTCGTGGCCCAGCTTTCAGAAGTGCTTGAAGCAAGGACTTAAAATTTATGCAGGCTCTCACCCCACATGTGAGTACCGCCTTATTATATGCTTTTGGCATACACACTATACTTCACTTGCTTATTCAATTTTGATGTATTTGCAATTATTTTGCCCCCCTCCCCCCCATCACTCACTCCTTTTAGCTCCCCTAGGTTTGGGGTTGCTGTGTTTCTATGAAAAAATGGCGGAGGTGCACACTCAAGATAACAATTGTCTTCGTTCTTATATGATGCAGCTTGCTGCTTCATTTGAACAACTTGTGATGTACGAGGAAACGTGCATGATGTGACACTTTTTGCACAAACATGGCAGTTAACCTTTTCCTGAGAATGCCATTTATTAAAAGCATGATATGCAATCATTAACCTTGGGACTGAGCAAGCCTAGAGTCAAGGAAGTAAGCAGAAATGCTGGCATTCCAGTTTTTATCCATTTCAGGCCAATCCCTGCTTGGGTACGTGCCATATTTGGCTATGAAGTAAGGGCCTGGGGATGTTTTGCCTTTTGACCTTAGCTGACTACTCTTCGCCAATCCCTTGCATGGGTATGGGACTCGTGCAGTCGGGCGAATCCAGGTGCCTGTTTTTGGGGAAAGGGGGTGTGGCGGATCCATAATGCTGATGGGAAAAGAGGGGAAGGAGGGTGCTACTAACCAAAATGTCATGATTTGTTCTCAGTCGCACACCTATCCTTTTTTCATTAAAGGAGTACTGACACGAAATTTTCGTGTTACGTTTTTTTCGCTGCTATGCGTGCCTACTAGCCCACTAATCATAGAATGACAGATTAGACGGTCGAGCGCAGCGTAAACATTCATTTACGGCGTTGTTTATTCGTGTCAGTTTCGGTTTTGACAAAACGAACGCCGAGCGGCCGCCATGACAGGAGGTATCACGTGACGTCACCATTCTTGCCGTATCGCTGCCGCTCTGGAAGCGCGCGCGAGTGAGTGCACACGCGCACCCAGACTGGCCGAGGTCTTCGCCGCCCGCACTGGCCCGGGCAGCATGACGTCAGTCCCAAAACCATGATGTGCACACACGCCCGAGCAGCGCGCGCCAACCACAGCCAGCGCGTCGATTTCGTCACGGGAGCCCCGACGCTGGCAGTTTGGGGCAAGTAGCAGATGATGTCATGTCGGTCCGCTCTGGGCTTTCTCGTGCGGGCGAAGATTAAAATGGATTTTAATTATGTTTCGCTGAACGGTTGCTGTTGAAACATGCTGGGAGATATCTCCTGATAAAAAGGAAGCGTTCTACATAGTTATCTCAGCTTTGAAATTTCGTGTCAGTACTCCTTTAACATCTTGCAGACAACCATGTGACCACTTTACAAATGGCTCCCTCCTCACTGCCGTGCTTCTGCTCTTTGAAGGGAAAAAATTGGCTGTGGGGAGAAAGCGATTTGCACGCTCCCACTAAGTCGGCGGTTGCGTTAGCCAGTAACATGCCTAACAAAAAGTTTGAAGTGAGTGGTGCTTTGCTCGCTGTGGGCAGCGATGGTCCCCGCCGCGGTAAAAAAAATTACACGGGCCAAAAAATTAGCGTCTAGGCGTGTGGAAGGGGGGTGGGTGGGTGGACTAGTTAGTGGCTTTGGGGGGGAGGGGGGCAGTCCACCAGTGCCCCCCTCCCCCTTGGATGCACCACTGCATGCAGCAAATCAGCTTGGGTATCTTGGTTGCAGCATTACATATTTTTGCTATTGCTGGTTCCAGTGGAGGCAGGTTCTGCAAACCACGACGATTTATTCTTCCCCCCTTATGCAGTTTTGTGGTATTGTGCATTGTGAACACAGTTTTTATTCCAAGCCCACAGTCTTTTAATTTGTGGTCAATTTAAATGGTGTCAGCCAGTTCATGCGGGCCACAGCGGTGACGATATTGGGAAAATTTTTGGTCAAATTCTCTTTCGCCACTGAGGCACCACCACACTTTCTTTTCCCTAATTGTGTAGCCAAGTTATGTACAGTGCTCACGAATTGAAACGCGACACCGAGAGCGTGCGGCCACTGGTACATGCAGCGTCGCCCGCTGACGCCTGCGGAAGCTAGGCGTTCCACTTTGGCACACCGCGAGGGTGACACGGCGGCCGCGCGCTCGTGGTGTCGCGTTTCAATCCGTGAGCACTGTACATGTTTGTTATCCCGACATGTAATTTCTTCTGATCTATGTGTACGTTTTATGAAAAGTTGTGTTTTGTCTTTATGGCCCTTTTTAATACTGTGCCTGGGCCAAGCAGACAACTCATTGTAGTGTAATATTCTTGGAAAGTAGAAACAAAGGTTTGCAGCTTAAATGAAATCATAGTTGTTGCTGTTACAAAATGTTACAAATACGCCGAAAAACATGGTGCATGGGAACATTGGCCAGGTTTATGCTCTTTCGTGTGTAGCCGGGCATGGCATGTGTTCTAAACCAGCTCACCGAGGTGTTCTTGACAGCTTTACGAGCTAACAGATGAGCCCAGTTGCTCACACTGGTGGCTGCAAGTCCTGTTACCGGTGCGTTCAGTCTGACCTGTTTCTCCGAGTGTTCCATGCATGTGAAGAAAAGCCTCGCCATGTGAGCTGTGGCGATGGAACGTTTTCTTCAGGACAACGGAGAAGTGTTCCTTGATGCGCAAGCAGAACATTACAGCGTTTCGGGCACTGCTGTGTGGATGCAGCAGGGCAACCTTGCTGTGTGGTGAATAAGTGCAGTGGTGTTCCGTGCCTCGTCAATCTGACGCCGAACAAGCTAAGGCGCACATCACAATCTTCATTAATGGCTACATTGCACAGCAGGTGTCACTGCTACAAGTATTCTTGGAGTGTCAATTTTTGAACAAATGTTTCTGCCCATGCTTGCTAGTTAAGGTTTAATTACAACTAGAATAATAAACTGAGGGAACAAAAGCTGAAATGCAGTCGGAACTTGATCTGACGAAACCCGATCATGTGAATTTCCCGATCCAATGAACAAATTTCGATTCCACCGCAGGTGCCTACATGGCTCAATGCTTTTATGAACTCGACCTAACGAAACAGATTCATCACCATTCCCGATTTAAGGAAGTATTTTAAGAAAGAGACACATTTAAAGAGGAGCAATTTCGAAATTGTTTCTTCAGTATGCCACGAAGAACATTGCGACACATCAGAAACAAAAAGAACGAGGCATTTGCTTCGTTTTTACTGAGCTATACAAGATAAACTCGGCACTTTTGTCGCCACAGACGGCGGCGTCCCGGCCAGCACGCTTTCCACTATCTTGAAGGGAAAGAACGCCGTCATTCATGCCACTTTGTCTAGAATTGCGTAGAAGAAAAATAACCTCAACACCAGCCTGCACAAGAAGTTGGAGGGAGCCCTGTTTACATGGTTCAAGGATATGAGAGCTAAGAACATTCCGCTCAACGCGGAAAGGGTACAACAAAAAGCGCTGTTTCGCGCGTCTGCTGAAGTGCGGTGACTTCAGGGCAAGCCCCGGCTGGCTTATTGTGCAAATTATTGGCAGGCCAGCACTGCAGCCGCCACAGTTACGACGTCATGGTAGCTGCTGGGATGTGCCTCCTTTTAGACATTGAATTTATGGAATCAGCAGCTTGTAAAATGACAATCCCGATTTTACAAAGTTCTCGATTTAACGAACTAATTCGCAGTTCCCGGTGGCTTTGTTAGATTGGGTTTTAGGATTGGATTAGAAAAGACTTTAACGACAAAGATCCTGCAGTAGGCGGGGGCCGATTTACGGCTCCGCCTCAACGTGGCCTAGCGTTGCATCTCCTTTCGCAGCCCTACTGAGCACTAGTTCCTTTTCGGAGCCACGGGCTCCTTTTTGGAGCCCGTGGCTTCTTTTTCCTATTTCCCCCCTGTCCCCACACTCCCAAATTATGGACCATGCAGAAGAGGCCACAAACAGAGCCAACCTGCTGAACTCTTGCCACATGGAGGCTGAGCAAAAGCGCCATGCACGGAACATTTCAGCTGTGTGAAAGTCTGCCGCCTACACGCTGTGCGCTGACATAGCTGCGGACATCCCGCGTACAAAAAGGGATGCGACGAGCGGCGATAGCATAGTGCTGGACTGCAGCTACAGCTGGTCACCTCTCGGCGGAAAGGTTCTTCATGCAGGAGCAGAGCTGATAACTAAACATTGTCATTCACGCCGCTAGTAAAAGTGGTAATATCGCCTATGGCAAATACACTGTGGCCAAGGTGGCACTTTTGCAGAACTTGTGTTTCGTGATGTCCTTGAAGGTGGCGAACGTGCCAAGCTTGAACGCCTGAGACTCCTTACTTCCGCCTTGCGTTGTTGAAGGGTTCTGTAATCGTGCCGCTTGGGACACTTTGGGCTTCGAACGGTCTCCTATGCCTTGCGCCGCTGCTCGTTTCTGCCGTCTTGTAATGGGAGAGTTGACGACGATGGTAAATTTCGCTGCTTTCTTACGCTGCCTTCGTCTGTGGTGTACTGGCATGGACGGCGACCCTCGCTACTGCTGAGTTGCAGCTTGCGCTGTGCAACGACTCGGGCTATGGAACACCTCAGAAAGGGCCATTTTTAAAGTGAGAGCTTTCTTAGTGGGACCAATGGCATCCTGCCAAGAATTTAGCGCGAAAGCTTTTGCTAAATTAGAAAGCCCGAAAGCTTTCTAACATCAAAACCTTCGTAACAGTGCTCACTAAAAGTGCATTCAATCGATCATCAAACCTTCAAAGACCCGCATCTCAAACGAGGAACAAGTCCATGCGATTATTTGCACTGGGTAAATGCATCTACGAACGATCTAAATGTATAGTGATATGTGGTTTATAAGATAATTAAAGTTCTTCATGATCGATGCGTGTATTGTCTTATCTAGAACCTTTCCTTTTTTGCAATTTTTCAAGTAACCGTTTTGACACAATGGAAGCTTGGTTTCATGCCACCCCGTGTGTCCAGAGATCTTATGAAAGCTTTTCGGTTGACCAACTGGTCTTTCTTGGGCTATTTCAATGCAGAAATTTTGGTCTGTCAGTGTGTGTGTCTGTCCCTCGATTCAGCCACCCGGCCAAAGTTGAAACAGTTGCTGAACGTGATGTTTATATAGCCCACACCATTTCCAGACATCTAGATATGGTCGCTGTGTTCTCATACTTGTGAATATTGTTGTGCAAAAACAAAACATTACGTATATCTGAAGCACAACATCAATACATAATACCCCTGTTGCACGGCAAATCTAATGTCATTCAAAGTGAATGACATGAGCTGTTCATGACATTTGGTTTGGCCGTGCGTGTCTACACGGCGAAACAAATGTCACATGATAGTGATGGCGGTGACGATTAGCGAGCTCGCAAAACTGCAGTTATATTTCAAGTGCATATAGAATGTTTGTTTTCATATATACTATTGTTTCTAAAACATAAGAAAGGATTATTTTTTTTAAATAATAAGAAAATCACCGGTTCGGATGACATTAGTAGACATCAATAACCGAGACATCAATGACATGCCGGTTCATGCTGATAGCTTGCTGGTGCAGTACGCTGATGGCACCACGATCCTGATGCCAATCTCATCACCTGCCAACCTACAGCAACACCTCCAAGCAGTGCACAACTGGGCCCGCATGAACTTGCTCCACATCAGCAGCGAAAAGAGCGCTGCTATGTGCATCAGCCATAACAAAGCTGCTGCATGCCAAGATTACTTCCTCGGAGACGTCCCCTTGAAGACTGCCCTGACCCTTCCCATCCTGGGTGTAACGTTCAGTCCCTCTCTGGACTTTTCCGCTCACATCAGCAGCTCAGTGTCCAAGGCCCGTCGTATTCTGGGATTTGTGTCCCGCATCTCCCGTCCTTGCGGCCCTGAGGTTTTAGGGCCCTGTACACAGCCCTTGTGCTGCCGCGGCTCGAGTATTGCGCCTCCGTGTGGTCCCCACACCAAAGCCACCTCATCGACAAACTTGAGGGTATTCAGCGCCTCGCAACGCGTACCTTCTTTGCTCGCATTCTCGGTCGCCGCAAACCCCTGCCTGGCTATGAGGATCGCCAAAAAACCTCAAGTTGCACACCCTGCAACAACGACGTGACGTATCTCGAGTCCGCCTTTTTTGCAGGGTGCTTGATGGCTCCCTCGGTGACACCAGCTGCCTCTCATCCTCCGCCCGGCTGAGCAAGCGGACTGGGCAGCCAGAGCTGCTACGCGCCCGTACCATCCGTCACCGACACTCGGTGCTCATATCCGGCATAGAGAGTTTCCTGCCTGCACCCCTGACCCTCCGGTCTCCGCTTCCTAAAGACAGGTTTGAGTCCACACTCTTCGCGCATGCCATCTCGCGCCACTGGTCCCATTAGTGCTGCCCATGGACACCACAACCCGGTTATCCTCCCCGTGCCATTGTTGTGTTGCGCGCGTGCGTGCGTGCGCGTGTGTGTGTGCGCGCGCGGCGCGTGTTGCGTGTGCGTATGTGTGCGCGCGTGTGTTGTGTGTGCGTGTGTGTGTGTGTGGCGTTTACTTCGGCATTACCCGCCCTGGGTGACAGGAGCCTTGCGTACCACCCAGGGCCAAGTTTTCCGCAAATAAATATTATTATTATTAGTAGTAGTAGTAGTAGGAGTAGTAATAGTAGTAGTAGTAGTAGTAGTAGTACTATATTTAGCGCTTTCTCACGTGATTTGCGAACCATTAGCTGAAATCCGAAGTTTAAAAAAAGCAACGCCTATGTTGTGCCCCCCTCCCTTTATGACGTCCAGCTAGCCAGCCAGCCAAGCGTTGGGCGCTACGGCCGACGTGGCCGAGTAAATTGAGAGGGGAAAATGCGAGTGTGAAACTACCAAGGCCAAGCGACACGAACGATACTACAGAGCGGAGATGAACAAAAAAGGGTGTACCGATGAAATAAGCACGAAAGAAGAAAAAAAGACATCCCCCTCGCGAGGGGCACGATCAAATGCACAGCATTTCCGGGGGGTGCGCCGGCAAGTCGTATCTCTCGATCGCGGGACCCGTGTCGCCATCTTTTGGAGGCGCGGGACAACTTGTGGCGCTTTCGAAACAAACGAGAAATGAGTGAAGGATATAAGGCGCGTTCGGTGCATCGAAATATGTGTCGGTTTCGTGGCTCGGTCGGTAGTGCGCCTGGCACCTTGCGTTCCGCCCGCGGCGTCATGGGTTCGAAACCGGGCGCCGGAAACTGTTATTTCTTTTATAGTGTAGTGGCCTGGCTGCGGACTACGACAAGGCGCGCATGCGGACTACGACAAGGCACGCCGACGCCGCGTGACATTGTGAGTTACTAAAACGCTATGCATTTAAAAAACGGCATTGCCGTACATGGTGTAGACACCCTTGAACGATCCCGTGCCGTCGCTATTGGGTTGTAGTGCTCAACACATAGCTGTTTTTGTTTACCACAACACCCAGCAACGCGAAATGGATAATTCAACCTTGGCGAGTAAACCGTGTTGCGGCGAAAATTATGGTACTGTCTTGCGACAGTGACTTGCGAGTGATGCAAAATGGCGGTGCCAACGGGTACGTGTCTCCAGCCATCGCCTCCTGTATTTTGCTCCACACTTGAGGCGGACGCACGTGACAACGCGCCTTTGAAAGATGGAGAAAGAGCGTCGTGAAAGGAAGAGGCTTGGATCGAGAGGAAGGGGAAAGCGGCTGTTCGGTCATCGCCGTGTTGTTGCGTCATATGTGTTTTCGCGTTCGTTGGCGGCTCAATGGGAGCTTCAAATTCACGGTCCACCTGCCACCTGAACTTCGACTTCTGGAGGTTGGCGCATTGGCGTACTGCTGCCGCGTCTGGCCATCGCAGGTCAAATCCCGCTCCCGAGTACCCTGCTAGCTTGCGTCTGTTCAGTAAGTGCATGGTCTGACCTACCGGCGGACCTTCGCACATCAAGCACCGTCAAACGGGGTTAAGAATAAAGAAGGTCCGGACAAAGTGGCGAAGCAGTCTAAAATATGGGAAAAGCGCCTGTTTATCCGCACCAGCGTCCGTCGTATGAAGCGAACCGCTTGCACCCGAGCGTCATATCATCGGGGTTTTTAATGCATTGTTTCTATTGGGGAGTTTGCGGGGACCACGGTATTCCGTCGTAAGAAGCGGGTCGTCGTAAGTCCGGGGGACGTATCAGCGGGGTTCCACTGTATTATTATTAAGTCCGCAAAAGATCCGCATTAGGGTAGCGCGCGCATTAGGGACGATATTTTTTTAGTTATTGTTTGTCTTTATTTATTTGAAAAACAACATGAAGGGGAAAATATAAGTTTACTAAGTTTTACTAATAGTTTTTAGAAACCGTATTCTTTGGGTTATTACTGAACTTTCTTCTCTAGTGATGCACCACTGCTGTCGAGGCTAGTCATCAATTGGCTTCTGAATGAGCTCCCGAACCTCGGTTAGCCACTAAATAGTTTTACCACTCCATTTGTTCCGTGTTGTACGTGGTTACCGTGTTGACCGGGACCCGTCTGGGTAATTGCGCATTCGTCGCGAAAGGGGGGATTAGTTCCGCGGGCCCGCCGTCGCCATGTCCGTGCATTCGTCACGGTGTGGTGCGCCTCCTCGCCCTTCCTCCCCGCCCTTCCCGCGCTCCCAGGCGCAGTCGGGACCCGGTCAATACGGTAACTACGCAAACGACGGAACAGACGGACTGCTAAAACTGTCATTCGCCTCAAATGTCATTCGGTATTCTCGTGAAGCGCCGAGATAATGACATTTAGAGCGAATCACATTTGCTCTAAATGTCATTAGATCTGCCGTGTGACAGGGGTATTAAAGGAATACATGGATGCTTCTTTTTAAAGACGCTAGTGTTTCTTGGGCTGCGATGGCAAATGAAATTTTGCCGCTGAGGGATACGAAACGCGGAGCCATGGAGGAAAGGAAGCTCCGCGCATGGAGGGTGCCTCCGCGGCTGACATGGTGCCGCCAACTAGCAGTGGCCGTAGGAAGCTAATTCGCGTTTTTCCCAGGGCCAGGGCCGGCGCGCTGGAGAGAACGGCGCCAGGTCATGCGGTTTTCCCCTCCTTCAGCGACCATGGCAGTGAAGATATGCCCAGAAAAGGCAAAGATACGGTGACTTACGTAGCAGGGGCCGGCAGAAGACCATCGTGTTTCGACGAAATTTGCAGCGAAGCAAGCATATACGCGGCCATTTTTTTTTTTGACCGGGCTGCATCGCTCCCACTAAGAAAGGTTTCGCTTTAGTGAGATATTGAGCATGCACAATGGGCAGAGTTTCAAGCAAAACCCGCTTTATTAACGTGAAGAGACATGGCAATAAACGATATAACACACTGGCTGCGGCGTTGGGATATCACGCAGATCCAGGGCCGTACTGATACAAAATGTAACGCTGCAGCAGCTTCGGCAGAGGCAGCTGTCCCACTCCTTTACGGTTGTCCGATGGTGTAGCCTGCAAAAGGTGCTGCAAGTTTGCTATCACGCAGTAGGGCCTCGTACTCAGAAGGGGGTGAGAAGGCATTGGCGAATGCGTAGCAAGCCTTGCGCAACTCCGCGCCGTGGCAAGGCATCGCGAGTGCGGCCAGCCGGTGACAGGTATACGTTCGCCGAAATGCAGCTTTCCCCGGAACTGCAGGCGGCGCCAGTAGGGGCCAGTAGATGCCTGCCAGCGCTTGGTACACCCTCAACAGTGGGTGCATAAGGTGGGGCTCTTCGCAGCGGCACGGGTCTCCGGGTCTCACCTCGGCCTCGTAGCGCAGTAGGGTGCTCAGCGTCTGCGCGTTGCTGAAATAGATGGCAGCGTACAGTGGCCGCATGCCGCAGCGACAGAGACCCGAGTGGACTCAGGGAAACTCCGTCCAGTTGCCAAATATTGCCGTAGTGGCTTGGAAAAACACCGCTTCTAACGCCGACGTGAAGGCGAAATGGCAGTTTTGGCGGCACGAGAGGCTTGCAGAGCACGTCCTTAGTGACGTCATAGCCCTTGGCCGCGGTGATCGTGCACAGCTTGCTCACGCAAGTGGCGCAAGACAGAACCAGGTGGAGGCGGCGTTGCAAGCTGATTTTCCCCACCTGGATGTTTACGGTGCAGGTCAGGTAGGCCGTAGGGGCCGTCGTGAGGCGTCGAGGCAGCTTGTCTGCCGTCGGCTTCTGGTAGAGCGAGAGGAAGGTCCTCAGATTTTCCTGGCAAACGTGGCTTCTGAATATGGTGCCGGTAGGGTTCTCGCGCAGCCGGAGGGGTTGCGAAAGGGTCGGCTGCAGTCTCTCTGAGATGATCCTGAAGACGAATTGACGACCTGCTAGTTTCTCAGGGCGCCTGGCACAATCATTGTGTTCTTTCTCCCAACCGAAGGAAACTCAGCGAAGTCACCTTCGCCGTTGGATGACATAGTCGCTGTGAAGAATGTGCTGGGGAAACCAGGTGGGCGAGTGTCGAAGTCTTCAGAGCTGCAACGTGCGGCGAAGCCCCTGCCGCGTCTGTAAGTGCTTGCTGCGGTGGTGGACACGAGCGCACTGATGCTGATGATTCGCTCGACGTGTTACGATGTCTATTGGATCGTCGTTTTCGCATCTGATAATTAATAAAAAAAGATCATATGCCCCAGCGTTTCGTTGGTAAAGTAGGGTTTAGCAACTAAACTGAGAACGGAAGTTCGTTCGGACGGAAAAATACAAAACAATAATCAGTAGTGGCGCAAACATTCCCGCGCGAAAGGAAGACGACGAAGACGAACCACGGTGCACGGGTGGGTATTTCCTGGCCAATCCCCCTCAGCGGCTATGAGTCATTTTTCTGGGACCACTACCCCCATATAGAGCTCTCGTCTGAAACGCTTTCTCGTCGGGTTATTGCCAGTAAACAGCACCATAATCTCCCTAACATAAACACCGATAACACCGATCTACTGTTACTACAGAAGCCAGCTTCGTTGGCAAGACCACGCCAAGTAGCACCTGCGCCGAAGCGCAGCTGCGGCAGCGGAGCCACTGATGCGGCAGTGATTCCCAGATGTCGCGAGCATGCATATGCAAACAATACAATACAATATGGCGCACTTGAAATCCGCACTGTTCTACAGCCCGGCCCTTAGAAGAAGATGTTACACTTAAGGAGCAACACCAAGAGGCAAGCATTCACGACAGCTTCGCTTACGCTGCCACGCAACATCTGGCTCCCATCGAGCCACTCCTACGCCCAGACCTGCAGAAACCAACTATGTATACAGTGTGGTATATCGTCCAAGAAATGAACTTCACGTGGCTGCGTTCAGCAACCGACAACATTACGTCATTCAAATACCCGAGCGCGACTTCCACATGGACGTGGGGAAAAAGCCCTAAAAAAGTCATCATCGGAACCACTCCTCAAGAATACTGCGAACCACCCATCCAAACTCCAAGGCAGCTCTCTCCCCACTTTCTTTTCACTCGTTCATTCTGGGCGCTTCTATAGTTTGCTCTGCTGACAGATCAACGCGGCTCTGTGGGGTTACGCCAAAGTTTTTCCGAGATGCCCCAGCTATTGCTCACGCACCATACATCGAACCATTTTTCGGAACCGTGCTGGTTGAAATACATGGGTTCAATCCACCACCGAACAACTGCCTCACGCTATCGCTTCCGCAAGACCTTTAATGCTATACAAGCTAGCATGTTCGGAAGCTCCACCGGGGCGCTCATGACGTTTGCAGGCCCCCAAGTTCCCTCTTTTATTTGCTTCCATACAATGCTGCTCGAATGGTGACCTAAGAAGATATGACATCTGCTTTAACACGGATGTGTGCGCAGTGCCGCGAACAAAACCAGGCATGTACCCCCAAGGGTGAATTAGACAACCTTGCGTGCAGAAAAAAAATGCCGCAAGAAGATTTTTCTTCCACCGTAGCCATTGCAGGTCCCAGAACGACTAGCCAGGACGCCACAAAACCACCAGCCTCAGCAGCAAGATCCGGTACGAACGCGCCGCTTAGGGATGCCTGCAGTGCATCTTTACAGCTCCCGTATGGTGCTGTACACTACAAAATTTAGTTGATCAAAGAAATTGGTCAAATATATTGTAGTTGGTGAAAGGAGTTGATGGTCGTATCACTTGTAGTCGATTGAGTTCATAATAACTTCTTTTGCCAGCGGCTGTTGCATATATATGCGCTAGTGGTAAGACGTAAAGAGGTATAGGCTCTCACGTTCACCCGACATATTTCGACTGCACTTGTACGGAAGGCGAAGCATCTATACGTATCGCGTCCAAGATGAAATGCGATGCACCTTCCATGCATATCCAGCCTGTTTCCTAGCGCCGTGCAACATGCTGTAGGGTGTCGTCCTGGGGTTGTTCCGGATGTGATGAGGTGTAGAAACGCTCGAACATCTTTCGCCATCTTGGCCACTGTTCTCGGGAACTAACGGGAAACTCATCTGAAGGGTGGATGACAAGCGATGTCGCGCTTGAAGCGTTGGAGGCTGTCAAGGCGCTTATATAGCTTTGCGTCACTCCATCGCCATCGGCTGTGCCCGTGCAATCAGTCTTTCGTGCTCAGCGTTAGGTCTAACCAGTTTGATCTGCTTGCATTTCCTCTCATCGGTGCCTGCTGTTGCGCTGTCTTGTTGGCAAGCGTGCTTGTTGGCTGGTTTGATTACGGGACTTTGCTAACTTTAGATCGTGAGAACATGGATACTACCTGTGGCACGGTTTTAGAAGAATGGTCGGTGGTTTGCTCATGGAAGATAAGACGAACCGGAAGCAGAGTAAAATGCGTTTATTACTACGTCATCATTGGACGTTTATTAGTAAGATGTCATCCGGTATTTATTACTCAGCAGGACCTGGTTAAGAAGCCCCCCCTTTGGGCGATGCACTGACACAGCCCCGGTGCTTATCGACCCGGGGATGCTATGCCGATTATTGTGCGTATAATCTAAGCTACCGAAAAGAGTAACTGAGGTTTGGTGCACCGCCAGCCCATTCCGTGATGAACTTCAGAACGTCTTGACACTCTGCGCTTCGAGACAGCTGCGAGATAGGCATGCGGTTAGGATAGAACGCTACATTCCTTTAAAAGGTTGCAATAAATGATCGTAATTGTGCAATAAAAACGAAGTTTTTTTTTACTGGGCACGAGAATTTTTCAATAAAGGGCCGTCTTCAAGTGGCCGTCTCCAAGCCCGTCTAAATCTCCCGACCAGAAGGGCTTCTGTCCAACTCTCCATTTCAAAAATATACAGTAAAGCCCGCTTATATGGAACACGGATATATCGAATTATTGCCTATATCGAACCCTTGTATAATTCTGGTAAAAATTACATGCATATAAACTTTTTATATCGAACGCGATTTTGCTCACAATGGATATATCGAACTCTCCCGCGCGGGATTTTTCACTCTCCTTAGGAATGCGGCAGGCTTTCCCGCAATACATCGGCGCGCAGTGGTGGCGCGGGTGTTGCTTGCGACTCCTGCGCGAGCTCCGGCGCGTCCAAACCGGCCGTGGCAGAGTGGACCAGCTCCATGCGTGCATGCCGGTGGAGCCGAAAGCACCACATTGGGCGCTGCGAGCTGCGGTGTCACCGAACTTCCAGTCCCCGCCACTCGCTGCCCGCACTTGCTCGGTTCGCTGGGTTCACCGTTATTCGCTTGTGTCCATGCTTGTCTCCGCCCTGCCGAAGACGCCGAGTACTCCGTGCCGCTTCCGAGCACGAGCGAAGCCGTCGCTGCCGTGGCCCTGCTACGGCGATACTGCGGTGCCACTGAGGGCAGCGGTCTTGTGCTTGTCGACTGTTTAGATACCGTGGAGCAAGCAGTCACTAGCAACGCGTTGCGCTCCAAGAAGCAGGCTACACTCACGCAGTTCTTCCGCCCCAATAAATGAGTGTTTTCTTTCCGAGAAAGTGTCGTATCAATAGTGAACTGCAGGGTGGTAAGAGCTCAGCGTTAGCGCGTGTCTCCGTCGACAAGATTGCTTTCATATAAACATTTTTTTTGCTTTAATTTCTATATCGAATTTCTATATCGAACTATTTTACAATCCTCGCGCTGTTCGATATAAGCGGGCTTTACTGTAGTCTAATCTGCCCAGTTTAATTAACGACTCCTGGCAATCGGGGGATATCCCGGAAACCTTTAAGCATACTTTGATCAATCTCATCCCAAAGCCTGGCAAAGACCCCTCAGAAGTAACCAAACTGCGACCGATCTCTCTTACACGTACGCTGTGTAAATTGATGGAACGACTAATAAACAACCGAATGCAATATTACCTGGAACATGTGAAGGCTTGGTTTCATCCAGCACGAACAGGATTCCGGCCGAACCTTGGTACGCATGACTGCCTTTGGCTTCTTAGAAGAGTAATCAACCGACAAGCGAATCGCCGTGATCTTCCAGACTATGTCCTCACTGTCGACCTCCGGAAGGCCCTTGACAGAGTCGACCAGGCGGCCATACTGAACGCTCTTGCCCAGGCGTTCCCCAGTGTGCGTGCACAAAACTGGATACGCAGCTTCCTCAAAAATCGACCGGTTCAGCTCTGTGGCTCACTGCCCGGATGGGCACCAAATACATACTACAACAAGAGGGGAGTCCCACAGGGATCTGTACTGGGCCCCGTACTTTTTAACATAGTTATGGCCCAGCTCGCAAAGGAATTGGAGAAAGAAACGTCAACTCGGTTCGCAATGTACGCCGACGATATTACTATTTGGACCGAAGACAGTGACTATCACACAAGCAGGACATGATTAAAGAACTACAAGCTGCGGTGAACACACTCGAGGATGTTTTACCCGATCTAGGCCTTGAACTAGCCCCGGAGAAAACCGAGCTTCTGGTTGTGACAAACTCCAAAGCACACGCGCACACGGAGGATGCCATTCTGCATATCGGCAGGAGGTTCATAGAGGCAGCGAGAGGATCAGTTCGGCTCCTTGGCCTTCCCCTCTGTAGCAGTGGCAGTCCCAAGGCCTGGTTGTCACAATTAAGACAAAAATGCTCGCACTAATTGTTCGTTTGTCCAATAAGTACGGCGGAGCAAATCAACGTGCATGCCTCTCCATGGCTCGAGCTGTCGCGGTTGGCACAATGACATATGGCGCTCCCATTTACCAACTTAACAAGACAAACCTTAAAACTCTTCGTGCTCTACATAGAGCTACTCTGAGAGCAATTACCGGCCTTCCAAAACACACCCAAATCGACGCCCTCGAGCGTGCTGTCCCCATTCCTCCAATAGACATTATTATGCACGGTACGCGATGTCAGGCTGTGACAGGGAATTGAACTTATGGCATGGGACGCCCAGAAGCCTCCCCCGGAAGTGCCTCTGCCGACTGCGTTGGCACCTTGGACGTTCACAGACAATGTCCTAGGACAAAGTTCCAGAGCGATACCACAAACCAAGTGCCATGCAGGAAAACGGCGAATACGGCACCTATAGGACACCAAACTCAAAGGGGAAGTGGACATTTTCACAGATGCAAGCATTACACCGAGTACTGTTGGCACTGCATGGATATGCCCGGAACAAACATCTTTAAATGGTAGCTCTGCACTCAACTATAATAATGCCACAAGTCTGGAAGGTGAATTGTACGCTATAAATAATGCACTTAGTCATCTATGCTACGATCTCGACACCCGGCCCCCTGGACACGTGCATATCCTCACATATTCGTTTGAGGCTGTACAAGAACTCCGGAAGCCTTTCTCATCCAACCCAATACTGAACTCTATTTTGCTGCAAATGGAACTCCTCAGAGGACAGGGTGTACAAGGCCGAATTGACTGGACGCCGGGCCATGAGGACACGAACACAGGAAATCGGGCTGCCCACGAGTGAGCGCAGGAGAGCATCGCTCGTTCCTCTCCACCGAACTTCTCGTTGTCCTCTTCCATGCCCCCGGCTCTTCTCCTGCTCCGACTTAAGAAGGCACGACAACAGGAACAACGGATGGCCTCCCCAACAGGTTACTTGTTCAATGTTGGCACGCAACCAAGAGCGGGTAAGTGTTCATAAATAAGTTTTGTGCTGACGCTGCGTATACTCCACATATAATTCAGAAATGGACCCGCAGACCGGAAGGACGGGAACATTGCCCTTATTGCAATATGGGCGTCAAATCTGATTTACACCATCTAATTTGGTCATGCGTATACTTCCAAAAGCATCGAACTCAGCTTCTATCACGTCACACCCCGTTTACCTACCCTGATATATCAAACAACATAGACCGCGGTGAGCTCAAAAACTGTGAAGTGTGAATAAGTTTGAAATGTGAATTAAGTGTGAAATGTGAACTGAGTGTGAACTAAGTGTGAACTGTGAAGTGCGAAGTGCGAACTAAGATCATATTCTATATATCCCCCTTCCCATCTCAACCCCAACCACCCCCTCATTGGCTATGGCCTTCCTTTCAAATAAAAGCTTCAACTAACTAACTAATCTAATTATGAGGTTTAACGCGCCGAAGCGACACAGGCGATGAGGCGCGCCGCAGTGGAGGACTCCGGACTAATTTTGACCACCTGGCGACCTTTAAAGTGCACTGAATTCTCCAACACACAGGCGTTTTCGCTTTTCGCCTCCATCATTAAAGCGGCCACTTTTCAAAAATATAAGCCAACGTGTTACGCTTAAGTATACTGACCACGAACGTGCCGTTTTGCTTGCTGAATTCTAGGAATAAAACAAATTGGCACGGCTTGCACTTGTGGTGCAAGGCTGGAGAAACAGCATAGCCTGGGGGTCGACCTAGCTTCTCCCCACACAGACAGCGGATCCCGAAAGAGAGGGAGCAGCCGGACCCCAGCAGCGCAAAGTCGTTTTGTACGGCAACGTGAAGCAAAAACCATCAAACTATGTATACAGTGTTTTAGCAAAAACCATCAAACTATGTATACAGTGTTTTATTCAGTAGCAGTCGTCGTCATCCCTTTCGTCGTCGTCGTCCGACGGCACAGCCGCGTAGGGCAAATCATCTTGTAGCGTGTTCTCGCCCCGGTAGACCTCCATTTCTTCGTCAGCTGGTCCGGTGGCCGTCTCCAAGGGTATGTGAAGGGATGGTTTGACAGACGTGAGTCGGCACTGCAAGAGGCGGTGGACGGCATCGAGGAGAGCCTGCGCGGCACGGGTCTCCGGTGCGCCCCGCAAAAGTCGCAGCTGCTGATCGTGCCTCCGTCGGGCCGGTATCACAAGAAGGCGTCGGCCGAAGCGGAGCGCAGCATCGTGGTGCGAGCGAGCGACGGCACGGCCATACCCAAGGCGACGAGCATACGCGTTCTCGGCATGCACGTGGACGCGAGCCGCCGCTACAACAACACCACCGTGGAACGGCTGATCACGAAGATGGGCATCGCCACGCGCCTCGTCAAGCGACTGGCGACGCGAGCGCGCGGCATGAGAGAAGCGAGCCTGCTGCGGTTGCTGCAGGCGTTCGTCGTGAGCCAGGTGGCTTACGTGGGAGCGTTTCACGAATGGAGGACCCAGGAACGAGCCAAGATCGACGCGGCGATCCGCAAGTCATACCGGGCGGCCCTGGGCCTACTCAACGGCACGAGCAACGCGGCCCTTGCGTCTCTGGGAGTGCACAACACGCTCGCGGAGATCAGCGAGGCGCAGAGAGTGGCGCAGCTGGAACGCCTGGGGTCGACCCGGACGGGCCGGAGACTGCTGCAACGCTTATGGTCAAAAGATCCAAAGAGTCAAAAGGTCCAAAGAGTCAAAAGATCCAATAATCACGTGACAGCCGAGTCAAAAGATCCAACGGGTCAAAAGGTCCAATGTGGGTCAAAAGGTCCAAAGAGTCAGAAGATCCAATGAGTCAAAAGGTCCAAAGCGAGTCAAAAGATCCAACGAGTCAGGAGATCCAAGGGGTCAAAAGGTCCAATAATTCCGAAACCGCGTCAGAAGGTCCAACGAATTATGAGAACCTTCGGAGCCATGGCTAGGGTGTGCAATTTATAGACTGCGTCATTTTATTGTATTTTTAGCGTTATTTTCGCTCCCATACTTGAACTTTCACTTCTAAATGTAGAAGATATGCACTTGGCGCTCCGAATGAAGCCGTGGCTAATTTAAACGTTATGAACAACACCATTCATCAAGCTTGTTTTTATTTCTGATTATTTTCTCAGGTTGTTCTCGTTTCTCGCTCCTCTGTCATTTGATACTATTACATTAGAATATTTTGGTAGTTATTGCTTATGTAGAATGTGAGCTTCAGCGATGTCGACGAGCCACGATCACATGTCGCTCATGTTCGGCTACGCTGCGCTGACTTGTATGATTGCTGCTGAAAATATTCCGGACAAATGTTCTTGCATCTCGTTTATCAAAGTCAATATCCATCAAATAAATTACCCTTATATGGCTCATGATTACACCCACAAAAAATCAAGAGTTGGAATATCAGTGCTACATTGCTACCCTTTGGGAAGCTGGTTACTAGGTTTCCAGGCGGCCTGAGTTGAAGTACGTCATGATAACCTGAAGCCGCTAGTTGCAGTCCGCGTGTCTCTTTTTTTACACTCTCGATAGTGTAGTGCCAACCCCTGCTTGTGTGGCTTCGCTTCCATTTTCCATTTTGTGCAGCTAGAGAGCTACAGGTGGTGGGGAGCTGATGCTGACATTGGTCTCGGATAAGAACAAAGCCACGGCCAAAGTATGGCCAGTATGCTTTGAGGAAGAACGCCGAAAATGACAAATGACCTCTTCTTTTTGAAAATAAATCTATGTATTTCCAGAAAGCATTAACAATGCCTTTGGGCATTTCAAACCACACACACACTAAACACACCGATTTACTGGAAATGGGGGTGACGCCGGGACAGAAACGTCCGGTGAGGTAGAGAAGGTACCTTTGGTAACGCATCCGTAATAAGGCATTATGTGCGTCGCGTTATAAGCAAACAGAAGAGCACATGGATGCAAATTGCCAAAAAATTACAAGTTGTTTGTGATTTAGTTAGAAAGTGACTGGTTCCTATCCCCTAGCGAAGGCGATCAATTAGCAGCTTTATCACAGGTACTCGAAAGTGGAAAAAAATTGTTAGCGTCACTGATTTTTAAACAAAGATATGGTGATAATAAGTTGCTAAAAAGAAAGCGATATACGCAACAATATTATTATCTCAAAGCTACAGTTATTACGGCAACAAGTCCGCAGATAAATAGTGCTTCTTTTGAGAAGGCCGCATGACCTTTTCACGACGTTAAAATAACGCGGAATTACGAGTAAGAACACGTGTAATAAATAAGTACGATTTTGTGTCTACAACTGCTATACGACGCACACATCTTGCTGCCTACAACGCGCGCTTGAATTGGTTTTTGTACCGAAATCTCCGTGTACCGAAAGGCCCCGAAGCCGAAACGCCCTATACTGAAAAGACCGGAGTCGATAAATAGCACTGTTAATGTTCGCTTAACCACTGAGATAATTTCCCATGCCCGTGACGCAAACGTATTTTTGTATGAGAGCAACATGCATATACTTGAAAGAAAAACCAGCATATATGGCTCGGAAATTGGTGCTTAGAACGAATGAACACGCTCCTTGTAGGGAAAACGAAGAGGCAACGGAGTTATAATCTTGGCCCTTAGCAAACAAAAGTACGCCAAGGTGAGGCTCATAAAGAGACTAGATCACTTGATTGGCCTTAGCCCCGTCAAAAGATAGAAGTCAGAATGTCTAATATTGGACCTCTTGACTCGTTGGACCTTTTGACTCGCCTTCGCCGCGTCAAAAGGTCCAATACGAGTCAAAAGATCCAACGAGTCAAAAGATCCAACGGGTCGAAAGGTCCACAGTGAGTCAAAAGATCCAACGAGTCAAAAGATCCAACGCATCAAAAGATCCAATATTGGACCTTTTGACTCTTTGGATCTTTTGACTCTTTGGATCTCTTGACTCGGAATCCTGCTGCAACGCGTAGGACTGGGCTACCCCTTCGAGGAGGAGGACGAGCTGATCCCGCTACGAGACGACATAGCCAACAGCGTGGTGGTGCCCCCGCTCCCGAAGAACGTCGCGCCGGGACGGAACTCGGAACGGAGAATGGCGCGGGCGTGCGCGCTCGCCAAGGAGTACAACGAGAGAGGCGATGCGGTGTTCGTGGACGCCTCCAAACATCGGGACCGAGACGACGCCTACGCGGTGGTGGCGGTGCGAGCCGCCACGGGAGAACTACTGAGCGCCGGCAGCGTGCGCGCCAAGTCCGCCAGACAGGCGGAGGAGGCGGCGATCGCGCTGGCCCTGCTCCACCCGGGGACGAAGACGGTGTTCAGCGACTCCAAGTCCGCGATAGCCAACTTCGCCAGGGGCACGGTGTGCAAGACGACGATGCGCGTCCTTTCCGGCATCGGAGAGGGAGCGCGCAGGAACACCAGCACGACCATCCGGTGGTTTCCGGCTCACATGGGCCGGGAGCTCCGCAACGGCCACCGAAACGTCAACGAGGTAGCCGACGCCGCGGCCCGTGATCTCGCCACGTGCCGAGCCGCGCCAGCGACGGACGCCGACGTCGACGAGGAATCGAGCGAAGAAGAAGACTACGACGCGGAACCCCTGACCACGTACGGCGCGACGCTGCGCTGGTACAGGGAAGAGAGGCGGGCCTACCCTCCGCCCCATCCGGGGCTCGCGAGGAGGGAGGCCGTGCTTCTGCGGCAACTACAGACTCGGACGGTGCTGACGCCGGCGCTCGCGCGCCACGTGTGCCCGGACCTGTATGAAGACTGTGTGTGCAGTGTTTGTGCGCGAGTGACCGCGGACCTGACCCACCTGATGTGGGGTTGTGAAAGACACGACGCGAGTGACGGGAGGCCGACCCTCCCTCCGGACGTTACGGACTCGATCGGCTCTTCGGAGCGCGAACACCAGCTAAGGGCTATCCAGCGGCTCGAGGCTGCACTGGGCAAGCAACGGCGAAAGGAGAACCCGCACTCCTCTCGGCCTCCTCCTGCGGGAGCGAGGGCTAGGGGAGACAGCGGCGGCACTCCAAGTAGCCCGCGCCGACCAGACGCAGGCCTCGGGGTCGGCCCGACGCCGCAGTGAGCGGCGAAGACTACGGGACGGTGAAGCCCTGCGAGCAGTAGTATTAACTCTATGCCTGCGAGGCCTGACCCGTCCCCGACTGCAGGAGATCCAATAAAGTCCTTTCTCTCTCTCTCTCGGTATTTCTTTGTTCGTTTTGCTAAAACCACTGCACGAGCCGGGGCCGCTGGGCGGTCGTCGTGAGGCACGTGCTCACGTGCGCTCGGAATTTTCTTGGTTTTTTTAACTGCGTGATGGTCGCCGCGAAGCACGCGTTCACGTACGCTGGGTATATAGATGCGTTCGGAAGAAGGCTTCGGCTGTTATGTCTCAGCTAATCGTGGACAAGTCGGCTACAATTGCTGCTTGTTCGGAGTTGTGTTTGGCCAAGTATAGGGTGTTTGATTCATTGGATTACGTTTAGGTACATCTGCGTGGTCGCATAGGCTTTTGCCATGCCTATTTTTTCTCCCGGCCAGGGGTCTTCTCCCAGGTCGGCTAGTCTCTTGGCGCAGGACTTACCCCTGGAATCCTTCCTGAGGAATAGTGTTACCGCCGTTCCTGTAGCTATGGTCCCTACGAATGGGGTAGCCATCCGCCTTAAAAATTTCAAAACTTTTCAGAGGGATCTGCAAGCGGCGCGTGAGCACTTTAAGAACGTGAAGGAGGTGAGACCATACGGGAAGGGCGGAATCGCCTGCAAATCTCCGGATAAGGCCTGCTTGGTCGACCTTCTGAAGTGCTCGACTTTCGCGTCGTTCCCGGTGAGTCCTTTTGTCCCCTCCCACCTTGCCTGCACTAAAGGAATAGTCCGATGTGTAGACACGGAGATTTCGCCCAGCGAGCTCCTTGAGCAGTTTCGGGATGCCGGGGTAATCTCGGTGTACCGTTGCTCCCGTGTAGTGGAAAATACCACTATTCCAACAGAATCCGTGATCACCACCTTCGCGGGTACGTCGTGCCCATCGGAAATTAAAGCCTGGCCTCTCATCTACAGGGTAGAACCGTTGTCCCTACGACCTCGTGAATGCCGGAACTGCTGGCGATTTGGAGCCAGCGCAGGGTCATGCAAGTCAGCATCCCGCTGCTGCAATTGTGGGGGCGAGCATTTGGCTAGCCGATGTACCACAGACGACCTCTCCTGTTGCCTTTGCGGAGCGTCTCACGCAGCTGATTATTTCAACTGCCCAGCCCGTTCATCTGAAATCAGTATCCTTGAAGTTCTTGAGAAGCGCCGGTGCTTTCGCAAGGAGGCGGTAGCGATAGTGAAAGAGAACGCATGGATATGCAGGTGCGGCTGCCCGACAGGCACCATCCAACGAGGCTTCCCTTGCGAAAGCGATAGCGCTTGCTCTCAAAAAAGTCCTACAGGAGGTTTCACGGAATATGGTTGCGTCTTTAACTGAGCAAGTGTCCAATCTTTTGGCAGCGCAAACACATCAAATCGCGCAGGCACTCTCTCTGCCCGTGGCTCCCTTCCAGCAGCAGGGTTGCTTGCAGTCCTCATCCCCGCCTCCCAGGGATCAAGAGCCCCAGGATTCATCGGTGCGAGCTGTCGATCTGGCAAGGAATCCTTCCTCGGAGAGCGCACTCCAGAGTGCGACTTCGAAGGAGGCAGTAGGCCCAACCTCTACTCAGATGGCAACTGTCCAGGTTTCGGCACCTTCTATTTCTGTCACTTCCCAAGGTCAGCCGTCCTCTTCAGATCTCTGCCCGTACAATGAGTCTGAAATGGAACTCGACATTTCCACTGCGTCGACGAGGCGCCCTGACGTTAAACGAGCAACTCCGTCCACTTCGCAACAAACCACTTCTTCCCCAGAGTCGCGATCCAAGAAACCTAAAAAGGGCCAAGGGGAAATTAAAGTTAAAGAAAGCATCTGGGAGGCAGCCATGGCTGCCGTTCACTCTCCATAATGTCGATCCGAGTACTCCAGTGGAACTGCCGTTCTGCACTGACAGATCTTAAATGTCTTATAAATAATCACTGCCCAGACATTATTCTCCTTCAAGAATCGTGGCTGTCTAGAGGCAAACCATTCACTTTACCCAATTTTCGCGTGTTTCGCTTAGATAGGAACACGCGAGGAGGTGGTCTACTTATTCTAATAGCTACAACGATTTGCCACAAAGCCAAGCTGTCCTTCCAGTTTTTGTCGAACTCATGGTGGTAGATATAAGTCTGCCAGGTTGCCTTTCATTCTTGCTACTGAATGCCTATTTCCCCAGCGGAGTTTCCACCACAGAACCCCTGGATCTCGCCCTTTCCCCCTGTAATCAAAGCGTCATAGTTGCCGGAGATTTTAATTCACACCATTGAGCTGGGGCTTCAAGACGGACACTTCTGGTAGGCGTTTGTTAGACTGGACAGAGGAAAATAATTTAGTATGTCTTAACTCGGGTATTGCTACTTTTTTTCGGAATCAAACACGCTCAGTCTTAGACCTAACATTCGCAAAGGGTGGGTTGGTTTCTACTTGGCGTACAGTAGATGGTCCTGCAAGTAGCGACCACGTTCAGATAGTTTTTGATATTGCGGTTTCCCCAAGCACACCTAATCGTGTGGTGCGGACCTTGGTTAACTATGATCTCATGAAAAAGAAGTTGAGTTCGTCCCTTGCATCTCTGCCCAGTGATTCTAGGGAGATTCGGGCCCTAAATGTAACAGCATTATTGAAAAGTTCACTAAAAAATTACGCCCACCTCCCCTCGCGGGAACCCTGTGTAGATGCGACGCATCGTGGGTTTCCCTCAGCGTTTCCGTTGGGTTGAAACGTCGCGTGAAACGTGCCATGAACGCGTACGATGCATTTCCGTCTACTACGGGGTTTCCGCATCCCGTGCACGTCGCTTTGCAGCCTCATCGTCGGTGGTGCTAGCAGTTCTGTTATTGGGCTGGTCGGTGCTTGTTGCGGTTGCGCCGACCATCGCGATAGCAGGCTTGTTAGTCTCCATTCAAAGCAGCGTTGGACATCGGAGCACCGGCGCTGGAACGACGGAGCGGAGCGGCGCAGGTACCGCGTTGTAACCGCCGCATAACGGTGAGGGGAATGAGAGAGAGCAGCGCATGCGCATGCGTTAACCGAGCGCTAGCGCGCGCCGACGCACAGCTGGCATTGCGAGGAGCGAGCGCTAACCCGCAGATAACGCTGCGGTGAGAGCGGCAGAGAGCGCATGCGCAGCTGGCGCGGACAACGACGACGCCGGATGGATGGAGGGATGCATGCATGCATGGACAAGGCGGGTGAATGAGATGCGTCGCATCTAAAATTCGGAGTTTAGTGTTTCGTCAACCAAGAGAGACGGTATAAGCCCGTGGTGGAATAATTATTGTGCGAGAGATTATCGGCGTAGAAAAACGGCGTGGAAAAAAATTATTCACAATCAGAGCCCCAATAATTGGACCAATTTCAAGTATTATTCCGCAATTTTTCGCCGAACCATCTTCACGCCAGAGCAAGACTATCATTCGCAACGGTTCTCCGCGCTTTGGAAACGAAAAACCGGCGTATTCTTTTTGCTTTTTTGCGTAACCGCAAGAGCAACGATGATAGAAGCAATGTTGTACCCATTGTGGAAACGCCGGAAGAAAGCTCAGAGTCGTTCGAAAAAGTCGCCCGGGCCTCGCGAACAAGGTTTACGGCTACTCTCCGACCCATGATAATTGAAAGTACCCCAGTTTTAGACTTTAACTCTGTCACGATGGAGGAAATGGCGGACATAGTTATGCGCCCCCCGACAGCCTCCCTAGGGCCCGATACAGCGATAAAGCTTCTCTTTGAGGAATCCCCTCCCGATCGGTTAAACATTATCATTACGTCATTGGAGACAGCATGGGTGCCCGAAGATAGGAAAATTGCAAAAATTGTACCACTCCTAAAAAAAATCCAGTCTTGGCCTTATCCCAGACAACATTCGCCCAATTGCTTTGACCAGTAACTTAGTCATATTGATAGAAAGAATTGTGTACGGCCGTTTACTTCGATTTCTATCTAGGGAAAATTTACTGAGTGCACATCAGATTGGCTTCCGTCCAGGCTGCTCCATTTGGTCCACCCATGTAGACCTGGAGAGCCGTATCCAGTTTGCCCGTAGAAACAAACAAATCTGCGCGCTTGTCACATGCACTGGACATTGCGAAAGCATACGACAGTGTAGAATACAGCGTCCTTATAGCTAAACGTAAAGAATGCGGAATACCCAATTACATTATTTGATGGATTCAGCAGTTTTTATCTGGCCGCAAGTTCTTTTGCTCAAAAAATGGTTTTAAGACTTCGACACTACATCAGACAAGGGGCGTTCCCCAAGGGTCAGTGCTTTCTCCTGTTCTGTTTAACATACTGATGAGATCCATTCCTACAAGCAATGAAGTCTGCGGTTATGTTTATGCGGATGATTTAGCCTTTTTCGCAGCAGCACGGGATATCCATGAGCTTTATCAGGCATCACAAAAATATTTGGATTCTGTCGAAAGGTGGTTATCAAATCTGAATTTGTCGATTAACGTTGCCAAGTGAGCGGTCCTGGTATTCTCGGTATCAGTGCCTGTTATCCTGTGCCTTACATACCGGGAGGAGATTATTCCGCAAGTGACAACTTTAAAATGAAGTAACACCGTGAGTCGGCCTAGTTGGAATCTATCCATGGCTTTACCGATGCGCAAACAAACGAGGACGAAGAAGGAACCAACACGGACAAGCGCACTCTAACAACTGAAATTTTATTGAAGAAAACGAAGAAAACGACAAAGAAATAGAGATGCTATCTTGTAATGTCTGATTTCGACATGTGATTGATGCGTGTGCTATGCGTGATGTGAAAACTATTTTGGATGATGGTGCGCAGGTTTGTGGGTATATAGGTCTTTCGTTTTCTTCAATAAAATTTCAGTTGTTAGAGTGCGCTTGTCCGTGTTAGTTCCTTCTTCGTCCTCGTTTGTTTGCGCATCGGTAAAGCCATGAACTTTAAAATACTAGAGTATTATTTATGATAGTAAGCTTGATTGGCGGCATCATATTGTTACGGAACAGGAGGACAATACCCGGTGTCCCACCTTCGACGACGATGAGGAAGTGGCTGGCGTGCAGCCTGTGCGAGCTCTGCGATAGCCGCCATGTAAATAGTGTAAAATAGATCGACCTCATCTCATGGTTCATGTCCTGCGCCACGTAACATGTTTGGAGTGTGCGGCTTTCTCCCCGTCCTGGCCCCAGCATCGCTCCGTCTCGGCACCGGCGCAAACATCGAGGGTACGTGGGCCGTGTCAGGCAGCCCCAGCTCCGCCGCGATCAGCGCATGACGATGCCCCCGCCCCGTGTCCCCAGCCCGTGAGAAGCCGATCAAGAGCCGACACCCGATGAGATGTGACACGTGTCGCCCATGCCGTGTCCCCGGCTTTTTCGTCCGGCGCGGTTCCCGGGGCTCTCATCGGCTCGTCGTGGCCTTGTGGGCGTCGATGTTCGGAGACCAGTCGTCATCGGAGGCCGCCATCGTCATTCGCGGCAGAAAGGACTTGATTTGAAAAGGACTTCAAAGGATTTCAAACAATTGTACTTGAGTATATTTGGTCTCTGCAATTTTGCCAGCCGTACACACCTGTGCGGGATTTACGCCCTCGCGATTGTTTTCTTTTAGATGCGACGCATCTCTTGCTCTGAGGCATGTCCCTCCTGCGTCGGCGTCGGCGGCGTCCGCACGCCACCTGCGCATGCGCGACTCTCCTCCGCTCTTCTCTCCGACAGCTGTGCGCAACACTCTCACTCCGTCTCATTATCATAAACAACAGCTACGTGCGCGCGCTTCGCTCGCTTCGCTCCGCTCCCGTCGCGCAAGTGCGCGCATGCGCGACTCTCCTCCGCTGTCTCCTCTCCTTCAGGTGCTGTGAATATAAAGCGGGTAGCGCGCTGCGGCGGTTCAGTCAGCGCTCGCTCTCGTTCGACTTCGCGTCACAACACGTTTCACCCGATTTAGAGAATCAACCCAACGGAAACACCAATTGAACTCCCCGATGCGTCGCATCACACCAGGGTTCCCTCGCGGGAAGATGGGCGTAATTTTACCACGAACTAGAACTAGATTTGGTGAACATGTTCGCGAATACTATGTCCCGATGGTCCTGAATTCTTTGCCAGACGACTTATTTTCGATGAATAGTCGAAGGAAAATTAAAAACAGTCTCATAGAACTTCACTATCGCCTTCTTTTTTTCTTCTTGTTCTTTTTTTGTCTAAATTATCATTTTTTTTACAACTTTTGCCTGTTTGTTGGTTTGCGACGTGTTGCGTGCTGCCGGGAACTGCCCTTCAAGCCCTTGTGGCTTTGGCAGACCCGCATTTGTATTCTGTTTTTATAGAATCAATAAGAGCTCGACCGGGACGGTCGTCTTTCACCGGGGGGTGATGTTACGGAACAGGGGGACAATACCCGGTGTCCCACCTTCAACGACGACGAGGAAGTGGCTGGCCTGTGCGAGCTCTGCGATAGCCGCCATGTAAATAGTGTAAAATAGATCGACCTCATCTCATGGTTCATGTCCTGCGCCACGTAACAATATTGTAGCGTAATGTAGAGGTTCGCTACTGGTAAGCAATTAGTTTAATGCCAGAAGTAGGCTTAAATCACAGCGCTAATGGCGATGCTGGTACCGAGCGACACACACAAAACGAGTCTCTTCTTCTTTCACTTCCATGCGCCAGAGCACGCGCATCTGGTTTCGTTCTGTGGTGGGATTGGCGGCATTGATGGTCATAAGTGTAGATGGTCATAAGTGTCGCTGAATCGATGGGCCGTGGCATTGCCCCCTCTTCTAAGATAGCATCGTCTCAATGCTAGGCTGTGGCTGTAGACGATCATAGCCAAGACGAGATGGCGCAGCGGGTTGCCTTCAAACTGGTAACACCACAGTCTTGGCGTCAGCCGAAATTTCTCGCTCTTGTTGATGAGGGTGAGGTCAGTTTCTGTCGTAGTAAGGCTTCATTCGCACAACGTGGACGACCTCGGAAGTTGTCCTGCGTCGCGAGGAAGAAGCGCTACTGTCCGGTATAACTTCGTAATTGACGTCACTTAGGCGGCGCACGACCTTATATGGGCCAAAGCACCGACGCAGTAGTTTTTCCGAACGTCCGCACGCGCGCACTGGTGTCCAAACCAAGACAGCGTCTCCGGGCTCGTAAAACACCAAACGCCTGTGCTGATTGTAGCGAGCTGCGTCGGCGCACTGCTGACGTTGGATCCGCTGCCGTGCTAGCTGGCGTGCTTCCTCCGCTTTTTGCACGAAGTTATCGATGTCACTGTTCTCTTCGTCTTCATGAACCGGTAGCATGGAGTCAGGTAGTAGTAACGGTGCGGCCGTAAACCAATTGGAAAGGAGTAATTGCTGTGGTCTCCTGAACTGCCGTGTTGTAGGCGAACGTGGCGTATGGCAAAATTTCGTCCCAGGTTTTGTGCTCGACGTCGACATACATGGAAAGCATGTCGGCGAGGGTCCTGTTTAGTCTCGGTCAAGCCGTTGGTCTGCGGATAGTATGCAGTAGTCCGCCTGTGGGTGGTGTGCGTCAGCATCATAACGGACTGCATGAGGTCCGCTGTGAAAGCTGTACCTCTGTCTGTTATGACGACCTGTGGTGCCTCATGCCGCAAAATGACGTTGTGCACAAAAAACTGTGCTACCTCAGCCGAGGTTGCTGGTAAGACAGCCACTGTCTCCGCATACCGTGTGAGGTAGTCAGTCGCGACCACGATCCATCGATTACCCTTCGCCGACGTTGGAAATGGCCCCAGCAGGTCCATGCCGACTTGTTGAAAAGGCGCATTAGGTGGCTTGATCGGTTGAAGTAGCCCTGCTGGTTTCAGAGGTGGAGTCTTCCTTCTCTGGCAGTCGCGGCAGGTCTTTACATAGTGCTGAACTGTGCGCAACGATTTGGGCCAATAATACTTCTGACGAATCCTTGCTAGAGTACGGCTAACACCCAGATGCCCTGCGGAGGTTTCGTCGTGACAGGCGTACAAAATTTCTGGCCGCATGGCTGTTGGTATGACCAGTAGGAACGAGTCCTTTGTATTCCCATAATTCCGTTTGTAGAGCACGCCATTCCGAAGACTGAATGACGAGATGTTCCGGGTAAATGCACGTGGAACACGGACATCGATGCCTTCTAAATGCTGTATAAGCAGCAGTAGTTCAGGGTCGGCGCGTTGGAGTTGGGCCATTTGGGAGTCGGTAACGGCCCGAGGGAAGGGAACGTCGTCGTCGGCTTCTGGGCTCGCTGAATCGATGGGCGCCCGGGATAAGCAGTCAGCGTCACTGTGCTTACGTCCCGACTTGTACACTACTGTCATGTCATAGTCTTGCAACCGGAGGCTCCATAGAGCAAGGCGTCCAGATGGGTCCTTCAGGTTTGCAAGCCAGCACAACGAGTGGTGATCGTTGACAACTTTAAACGGCCTGCCATAAAGATACGGCCGGAACTTGCTGATGGCCCAGACGACGGCAAGGCACTCCTTTTCAGTCGTGGAGTAATTCGACTCCGCTTTCGACAGAGTGCGACTGGCGTAGGCTAGAACTCTTTCGGCTCCGTCTTGCCATTGAACGAGGACGGCGCCGAGACCGACGTTACTGGCGTCCGTGTGGATTTCCGTATCCGCATGTTCGTCGAAATGGGCAAGTATTGGCGCTGTTTGTAACCGGTCTCGCAGGTCATTGAAGGCCACTTCTTGTTCCTCTTGCCACGAAAATGGTACGTCCTCCTTGGTCAGTCGCGTCAGTGGTTCCGCAATATCCGAGAAATTTTCGACGAAGCGCCTGTAATACGCGGCAAGGCCCAGAAAGCGCCTAACGGCCTTTTTATCAGCTGGTCTCGGAAAACCTGCAATGGCTGCTGTCTTTTCAGGATCTGGGGAGACTCCTTCGGCGCTAATAACATGTCCTAGAAACCGCAGCTGCTTGTAGCCAAAGTTGCATTTTCCAGGTTTTATAGTTAATTTAGCCGATTTGATGGCTTCGAGGACCAGTCGCAAGCTGTGTAGATGTTCTTCGAATGTTGCGGAGAACACTATGACATCGTCAAGGTAAACGAGGCATGAGTGCCACTTGAGACCCGCCAAGACCGAATCCATCATTCGCTGGAACGTAGCGGGTGCTGAGCATAGACCGAATGGGAGGACTTTGAACTCGTATAGCCCATCGGGTGTGACAAACGCGGTCTTCTCGCGGTCTCGCTCGTCAACCTCGACCTGCCAGTATCCGCTTTTAAGATCTAAGGACGAGAAATATTCGGCAGTGCGCAACCGGTCCAAGGCATCGTCTATGCGCGGGAGCGGATACACGTCTTTTTTTGTAACACGATTCAGTTTCCTGTAATCGACACAGAAGCGCAAAGTTTTGTCTTTCTTTTCGACTAGCACCACAGGGGATGCCCACGGACTTTTCGATGGTTGGATTACATCGTCTTGTAGCATTTCTTTTACTTGATTCTGGATGGTTTCACGCTCCTTGTAGGATACGCGGTATGGGTGTTGGCATACAGGCTTTGTTGCCACGTCTACAATGATGCGGTGTTTGGCAACAGGGGTTTGTCCGACCTTTGAAGTAGTTGAAAAACACTCGCGGAAATCCCCGAGGAGGTCTGTCAGCTGCTTTTTCTGTTCTGGCGAGAGGTCTGGGTTGATGTTAATTAACCCCACGACGTCTTTCGGGCCCGATACATCGGTCCGGTCTGTGCCCGCTGCATGCAGTTCTGTCAACTGAACAAACTCGTAGAGCGAGGCGATGGCGGTTCCTTTTGCGACGTGTTGGAGCCTGTTTCCAAAGTTTGTTAGTACGACACTTGTGCAGCCATCACACAGGTTGACAAGGCTCCTTGCAACACAGATTTCCTTTTCTAAAAGCAAGTTCGTGTTGCCTTCCACTAATCGTTCGCAACATTCGGGCACGTCCCCTTTCACGAAGACGACGACACTACTTCGGGGCGGCACCACGACGTCGTCGTCGACTACGCGGAGGACGCGGACTTCCCCTTCTGCGTCATTTGTAGCGATGGCTTCTGCTGTCGAGAATGTCGCTGTGGATGTTTGCAGGTCAATGACGGCGCCGTTTGTTTGTAGGAAGTCGATGCCTAGTATTACATCTCGGGAACACTCTGGAAGTACGATGAAGTCAGCGACGTAGATGTAGCCACGGATGCCGACCCTAGCTGTGCAACGACCTGTAGGCGCGATCAGATGACCACCCGCGGTGCTAATGTGGGGTCCGTTCCAGTGCGTGAGAACCTTCTTGAGCTCCTCTGCCAGTTGCTGCTGATTACCGAGTAGTCGGCACCTGTGTCCACTAGCGCAGTAACGTCATAACCGTCAATAGTCACGGCGAGATTCGATGGCTCGTTTTCGGTCGGTTTCTGTTTGCGTCGGTTCTATAGCGGTACGTCGTCGAGAGCGTCGTGGAGGATCTTCACCGGCTTTCCCTTCAGCGACCCCACCTCCAGTGGCCGCTGGTCTCAGTTTTCCCGACGCGGGCTCTGCGAGCGGCGCCGGGGTGAGCTGGAGGGGCGACGAGGGCTTGGCGACCGGTAACGATAAGATGACGACGACGGCCTTGTTTTCTCACGACTAGACGTCGACCAATTATGCTGTGCAAGCAGGTACTCCTGAATTTCAGGTGGCCGTTCACCGTTTCGCGGGCAGGGTGCGTTGGGATGAAAACCGCGGAGACCAGCCCGGCGGTACGGGCATGACCTGTAGAGATGGCTGGCTTTACCACAATGAAAACACAGTGGCCGGCTATCCGGTGCACGCCACAAGTCCGTCTTCCGAACGGTCGCCGGAGTGCGTCGATATCCCGGCTGGCGAGGAGTCATGGCGCCGTCACCAGACGCGGCATAGGTGGCGGCAGGCGTTGCGGTGGCGAAGTTCCGAGTGGCGTACGGGTAGGTTTGCTGGAGAGCGGCGGCGTATGTAGCAGAGCTGCGAGATGCCGGCATGTCGAGTTCAACTGGTTCCTGAACCGCTTGCCGCACTTCTTCCCGAACGACTTGTGATAGCGAGGCATATGTCGGCGAAGCCGGTGGTAGTTGCGGTCGGCGAAGTTCTTCCCGGACTACCGAACGAATGAGCTCAAGCAATGCGTCTGGGCTAGTGGTAAAACTGGGCTAGAGATGGTAAAACTGGGTAAAACAGCCATGCAGTGAGGTTTTGGAAGACGTCTCCATTGCGGATCACGTTGGCGTGGACGCGAGTGCAGTGGTATGTGGTGCGCTGACAGATGCGTACAGGTAAAAAGCGTTGAGCCTGTCGCTGGTGCAGTGACGACGCGAATGATAACTATGCACCAGTGTGGCCGTCCGCTCGGAACTGCTGAACATCTGTACTTCAGTTTCGGAGAAGACGAAGAGAAGCCTTCCGCTACAATCTTTGGAGCCGAATCAAAGTACTGGCTCTCGCCTTCAAGGGTAAATGGCAGGCTTCAATCACGAACGGACATGCCCTACTGCTTCCCAATTGCATTGTAGTGTTGTTTGTCCTCACTTTCATTAATTCAAACTTTCATTATTTCGAAGTGAGACTTGCGGTTCGAATTAACTAGCTTCTACTATATACCACTCTTAGCAGCAGCAGTAGGTTATGAACAGAGAAAATGCAAAAGCCTGAAAACAGGTATCGACGCCCATAAACTTTACGATTTGACTTCACAAATAGCGAATGACGGAGATTGGTGACCCTTGCCTAGCGCTTTTCTGAAACAAACACTGAGACAGGGACATGCAAGGTTAAAAAAGAGTGTACGGGAACATTTGCTGGCCATTCGCTTAACAAAACACAAAAACCCCAGCTAGTAAGCACTATGAAATACGATGCCTTAGTCCACGCGGTAGACTGTTTACGTTTCGGTCTTGTTGAAATGTTCGGCCTTACATACAAGCGCGGTCAAAAGATGTATGCATGCGGGTGAACGCGTAGCCAACCGTGCCAAATTACTACTGAAACATCGAGTAGCGAAAGCAGATATTATCACAGCAATCGACTTTAAACAGCGTTTAAAAACAGCGCGGAAGACTGGACTAAAAAATGAACAGACGACAAAGGCGCTGAGGAACAACTGTGCTCATTTTAATTCGCAGGAAAATATGCATGAAAAGCGAAGGCGAGAGAATAAGAAACAAAAAAAAAAAGCGAAATAACGTTATGACGTAAAAAGTGATATCAGCAGATTTGATAGAAGGCAACACCATTGTTACCCCCCGCGTGACGATTTGTAAACGACTAGTCATGTTAGTTTGAAAAGTGCGCTTAATAGTTTGAAAAGTGTGTCCTTAATAACCTCAAGCGCAGTTTTCAAACATGCAGAACCAACTAGCCCAATTCATCACCTTACTGATAGTCATGTTAGGTATGCGATCTCATTACCTAGCAGTGACACGGACGATTCACTAATGCAATCACCTACTTCCCTGTTGATTTGGAATGCTATGAAGAACTTCCTCTCCCTTCACCCACGGTGGCTCATTCTCTGAAGCGGGGGTGCAGCCGCAGGAGGCGCAGTCCGCTGACGACGTGCCCCTGTCGAAGACCTGCTCCCTCAAGCGTTCATTCAGGCAGCGGCCTGTTTGTCCTATGTAGGAGCGTTTACACGACGACGGAGTCTCGTAGACTACGCCCATTACACAATCAACGTAGCGTGTTTCGGGTTTTTTGACGCACGCGGGTGATTTTAGACTTGCCGTGTTTACGCGCTTACACCGGCATCTTAGCTTCTTGGGAGCAGAGAATGCAATCCGTGCCACCGCTTTGCCAACTATCTTTTTGAGCGCATGGCTCACTCCATAGACGAACGGAATGACGGGTGTCTTTTGTCTCTTTTGTCTTTCCGGTGTAGGGCACTTCTCCGGAGCCTTCGAAGTAAGTTAGCGTAGAAGCTTGGTTGCCAAGGCACACAGGAGGTCCGTCGAAACCGCGGCACACTTCAAACGGCAGACTTGAGCATCAAAACTTTGTTGCACATTGGGGGGGGGGGGGGGGGGGGGGGGCAGGATCTCTTCAGGGCATTTATTAGCACGATAGTGGCAACTCCCCTCTTGACAAGCTGTGAGTGTGCTGAGCCGTATGGTGATAGCCCTTGACAGGACAGAGCTCCTGTCCCTGGTCAGGTGCAGCGATTCACAGACGTCATCAGATGACAAAAACAGGTGCGTTAGCGCAGAGGTTGATGTCATACCGAGGGAAGGGAAACCCCACCGAGCAATTCGTTCAGGCAAAGTGGTATCGTTGCTTCGAGAGGCCGGGCTCAAGCTGCTACAGGCTGACGAAGAGGGAGGATTCCTGGTAATGCAATCAACTTTGTATAACAAGAAGGCGGGAGACGCTGTGCTTTTAAACTTTCTCTTGGTCAAAGACATTCAGCCTTGAAGAAGCGGGCAAGGCAGCTCTGCAGAGACTTGGGGCTTGACAACCTGGCCGCGTCACTCAAAAAAGCCATGAGTCTAACAGTCTTTCTCTGCCAAGACTCATAAGGAGGTGTGCCTGTTCAGGGTCATTGTTAACGGAACAGGAATTTGGCAGCCCTCCCTAGGCCTTTACCTTCAGCGGTCGCTGTCGGTCTTGACCATAGATGACGCGTTTCTTGTCAGGAACCCGAGTGAAGTAGACGCGTTCCTGAACACTCTTGGAAAGAAAATATAGGATCGTTCTCGGCAGACGTAAAAGACCTGTACTACTCATTACCTGCGTACCCCATACTTGAAGCTGTAAGGGAATGTGCAGACGAATATGGAGCAGTTCGCTTCCAGAATTCATGCGGCACCAGCGTGTCTGCGCTTGAGTTGCTCCGGTATTACAGCTATGCTCTACTTTCATTGAACACGCAGGTGGCCTGTACATCCAAAAGTATATAATCTGCATTGGATCGTGCCTTGCTCCCGTTTTGAGCGACTTATTACTTGCCCGCTTGGACAGACAGTTACAGGGAACCCTTTCAGGGCACATAGTCCTAAAGGTGTTCAGAATCATGGACGATTTCCTCGTCATTTTTGAAATCGAAAAGCGGACAATAAGTGACCGGGCTGAAGCGATTTTTGGCGTGTTCTAACGCACCCCACTGCTTTCACCTCGACCATGGAACAGCCCACGGACGGACAGATGAGTTTCTTCGACCTTTCCCTGTTTTTGAAGATGATTACACCTGTTGGGAGTATGCGCCTAGGTCCCAAAAGGGCCTGTTACCATACAGCTATGCATACTCGCAGCTTGTCAAGAGGGGAGTTGCCACTAACGGGCTAATAAATGCCCTGAAGAGGTCCTGCCCCCACCATGTGCAACAAAGTTTTCATGCTCAGGTATGCCGTTTGAAGTGTGCCGCGTATCCGACGGACCTCCTGAGTGCGTTGGCAACCAAGCTTCTAACTTACTCCGAAGGCTCCGGAGAAGTGCCCTACACCGGAACGACAAAAGAGACAAATTACAGCCGTCATCCCGTTCGTCCATGGAGTGAGCCACGCGCTCGAAAAGATAGTTGGCAAAGCGGGGGCAGGGATTGCGTTCTCTGCTCCCAAGAAACTGAGATGCCGGTGTAAGCGCGTGAACGCGGCAAGTCTAAAATCACCCGCATGTGTAAAAAAACCCGAAACACGTTACGTTGACGATGTGAAGAACGTAGTCTACGAGATTCCGTTGTCGTGTAAACGCTCCTACATAGGACAAACAGGCCGCTGTCTGACAGACAGACAAAAAACTTTTATTTTTGGTCCTGAGGAAGTACGTTGGGGTTGTAGTTGCGGGCCGCTCCCACGTAGGGACAGGAAGACCGTGACTCTCCGCCCTTTCGCAGGCCCTCTGGACGGCCAGGAGTTGGACAGAGAGGTCGCCGCTTTTGGGGGCTTCCTCCCAATCCTCTGAAGCTGAAGCGCTTTCCAAAAAAATTGAGTTAGATTACCAGTTACATAGTTTCTTGCGCGCCGATTCCGAATATCACATTGAAATTTATCGTACATGAGTCCAAGTGGCATTTATCTAGCAAAAAGCGCGGCCCCGTTTGAAAGACGCGCGCTTTTCGTCTTTTGACGCCCCTGATTGGTTGCGCCCGTCATGACGTCAAAGGAGGACACCCTTCGGCCGCGCAGGTTGTCGGAAGCATTGCGAACGATCGCACGGTTGTCTTTGCGGCAATTTAGCTTGCAGTTTAATTTTCGCACATGACTGGAAGTTTGTTTTGTAATTTCCCGTGCTGTTGGTTCAATTATCTTGGAGCTTAAATTTGCTTTACACGACAGAGAACCCCAAAGCAGTGACTGTGACGTCGACTAGTGGGTTCCATCAAAATATTTTTGAATTAGGCAACCAGCATGGGGGGATTTTATACCTTATGTTAATATTAGGTACTGCCTTAACTGTTTCTTATTATACACAAAACCATTTATGCCGAAGATTAATGGGCGTTTTATAAACAATTTACCAGCGAAAAGCACGTACGTGCACTGCGCGAAAAAATAGCGTTCATGCGCTGTAAACGTATATGCGAGACACATCTTGCCGGTACACGCATAAACCAACAAGCAGACTCTGCTTCCGCATTTCCTTTTTCGTTGTCGCCCACCCCAGCCCCGTTACTCATCCCCGTACACAGACGCACACGCGCGCGCCATTTCGGCAGCGGCGCTACGGCGCCCCCGCGATTGCTAGCTGCACTTCGATGAGTGGCGTCTTACTGCTTCACATGCATTTATTCTGAAAACACTGCAGCATACTAGTGCCTGCTCAGCATTATTGGCTGTAGTAGGGCTTGATTTTTGCTTGTGCGTTGCGCATTCTGCTACAATATTACGGCCACCTCGTTATAATTAACAGACCAGTCGGACAAGGCAGTTACGTTGTAGTTACGTTACTTTAGGTAACAATCACCAAACGTTTGTGATAATGAATCGTTGGCCTGTTTCAGCATTTCTAGATTTAAGCATTTACCGCGCTAGTCGGACAGAGGCCGTATATTTACTCTTCGCTCCTAATTTTTTTAGTATCATCATTATATATATCACCGACTATCACTGGAGCACACTTGAGGTTCAGTGACAACAAGTGCTTGCCAGGTTATAATATGCAGCCACACGGAATCTTGGGCAAAAAAATTAGGCCCCTGCAGTCAACACAAATTATGGCACGGTGGTGGTTCGGAGTGGTGTTTTTTTTAATTCCAGACAAACTACACCGTGATCGTGACATGTATACTTGCAAAATAAGTAATCTGGTTGTCTTGGTTCTTTTACTTTGTAGGAATACTGTTTACCTCTTAGCCGGGAGAGAACTTCTATCAGGATTGGCCACTTGTTTTAGTTTCGCCAAAAAATTGTTTTTTTGAACACTGTCCTGAGCCCATAGGGAAAGAAAACCGACGCGTTTAACGAAACATGTATTTCCTGAACAAATGTGACTTGGTTTCTGGAATAGAACGAAACATCCCCGGCCAAAGTACAGCAGTATTCCCCATCCTTCTTAAATCTAGAATCTAATGTGAACATTCGCGTCCGTCACATAAAAAAAAAACCGAATTGGAGCGGTTTACAAAGTATTTAACGTAGTGTAGTATATTCTCTGTCATCAAACACAGCCACCTCGGCTGTCGCTTCCGTATGTTATCAAGCATCCCTCTGCTTAGGAATACGGCATGATAACGTATACCTCGTTTGGCGTTCGTGCATACTTTTTGAACACGAAAATTGTACAAATGAGGGCTATCAACCACAACAACAACAAGTATCATTCACAAGGAAACACGGCGAAAAGAGCATGGCCGAGGCGGCCGATCCGGCCGGAAGTCCAGGTATGACGTTTTTCAGCCGGTTTTCGCCCGCGCTCCTCGGTCTTCCGGCATCGCGGGGCGAGATGGGGGCGGGGCATCGGGCCACTTTTGCTTGCTCATTGCGCCGCTTCTATTGCATGTATTGCGAAAATATTTCGTACACATGAACTATTCAATGTGTACTTGCTGCTAGTCAACTTTTCTTTTAATTCTAAAACCGCTTCACCTTCCCTTTAAACACAGCGTCGCGTATTGCAGGGCATTGCCAGAGCATGTGATCTAATGAGCAATACGCCTCTCCGCAGTCCGGACAGTGCGGGTCAATGTTGGGCGCAAAATGACTAAACCTGCCCCGCGAAGGGAAGGACCCCGTCTGGGGCATTCTCAAGGCCGACGACTCAGACGTGGGCGTTGGATGAGGGGGTGGGTAGATCCTCCGAGAGAAAAGATAGTGAGTTACGACCTTGTGAAATGTTAGAAGGGGATCCCTGAACCTCTCGGCCTCTCGTCCCCCCCCCCCCCTTCGCGAATCCACCGGAACCGCCGCGGTCAGATAATCCTCGCGCATAATCATGTGCCAACTCGTTGGCGTTGGGAACGTCGGGATGGACGTTGGTCCCCATATTGGCCGGGAACCATTTGATTGTGTGATGTCCAGCGGCCCCCTCACAACCACGGATTGCCGCAGCCTCCCGCGAGATCGATCCCGAGGCAAATGTTCGAACCGCAGCCCGCGAGTCCGTAAAGATATTCGGACGCAATGGGTCCTTCATGGCCAAGGCGATGGCGACCTGCTCGATCACCGCCACGGATACCTTCCTGACCGAGGCAGAGTTGAGCATCCCGCCCCGGTGGTCTACGGCGACCACCACAAAGCAATCCGAGCGGCCGTACTGAGCCGGGTCTGCAAAAATCCCGAGCTCAGGACAACCCGCGACAGAGTTCAATAGAGATTGAGCCCGAGCCTTGCGGTGCCCTACATTGTATTGTGGATGTACATTTCTTGGAAACCGTTCTACCCTAAATGTATCCCTTACGGACGGTGAAATCGACACTTTACGTTCATTTACCGCCATTGGGCCTGCCGCCCCGTGACGACGAGAGGCGCACAACCTGGGACACCTGTTCGGCCTCTATTACCTCCGAGAGGGTGTTGTGAATGCCCAGTTGCATGAACTTTTCCGTGGTGGTGCTGACAGGCAAACCTAGCACACGCTTAATGCTCCTACGCATGTGTGTTGATAGGCCTCCTGCGCTGCCCAGGGGGCGCTGCGCAAGCGGCTTCCCCCTTGCGCAGCGCTGGTGGAATAAGGAAATAAAAGAGGCTATTGACCAGCGAAGAAAGGCGTCGAGAGAACACAGAGAAGCAAAAAGAACTGGTATGGAACCGGAGTTAGTGAAGGAGAAATGGGATACCTACCATGGGAAAAAACTAGAAGTGCAGAAAATGGTGCAAGCAAAGATCAAGCAGAAAAGCGAACAATGGATGGCAGAAATACGGAAGAAGGACAAAAGCGCATCCAAGAAGTTTTGGAGCCATGTAAAATCACTAAGCTCAAAAAACGATAACCATTAAAAATTCCTGATTGATGAAAAGGGGGAACATTTCGAAGGAGAGCACGCGTTGGCGCATATTCATCGAGTGATTAGTGAGAAGTTTTAGACAATAGTGGTAGGGAAACCAGCACCAATAACATCAGCGCCACAGAAGACTGCGGAAAAATATGTTTGAGCAACCTTGATTGCAGAGCAAAAGGTTTCCCCCCAGACAGCAGTGGGCCCGGACGGAATACCAATGCAACTGATAAACCTGCTTGGACCTAAAAGTAAGGAATCGTTTATGAGGGCAATAGATAAGGTGATAGAAACCAAACAAATACCAGAGGACTGGTTAGAAAGTAGGATGAATTTAATATATAAAGGCAGAGGAGACAAAGCCAGTATTCCCGGCCGCGGCGGCCGCTTTTCTGATGGAGGCGAAAAGCAAAAACGCCCGTGTGTACGAGATTTCGGCGCACGATAAAGATCCCCAGGTGGTCAAAATTAATCCGGAGCCCTCCACTACGGCGCGCCTCATCGCCTGCGTTGCGTCGGCGCGTTAAACCCCACAATCAATCAATCAAAGCCAGTATTGATTCATACAGACCACTCACAGTAACGTCAGTGGTGTATAGATTCGTAATGCAGGCGATAAAATCAGAAATTCAAGCATGGATGGAAGAAAATGAAATACTTGGGGAACTGCAGAATGAATTTAGACAAGACAGGCGACTGGATGACAATTTGTTCGTGATAACGCAATGCATTCAAATTGCGAAAGCACAGAATAGACCACTATGGATTACGTTCTCGGACATTAAAGGGGCATATGACAACGTAAACAGAGAACGGCTGTGGAGAACGCTGAAACTCCAGGGATTAGATGACGAGTTAGTACAGTTCTTTATAGCAATCTATACAGACAATAGAGTGCACCTTACTTGGGAAGGACAGAAATGCGTCCAGCAGGTCAACATCCATCGGGGACTGAAACAGGGATGCCCTTTGAGCCCAATACTGTTTATGCTTTACATGGCAGAGTTAGAAAAGAAACTGGAAGAAAGTCAAGTAGGGTTTAGCCTAGCCCATATGCTGCAAGGCGAAGTGGTACAACAGCATATTCCGGGAATGTTATACGCAGACGACATTGTTCTTTTAGCTGATAACCAAACCGATATGCAGCGGCTAATAAATATTAGCGGCCAGGAAGCCACCGACCTCGGGTTAGATTTCAGTGCAGAAAAATCAGGAATAATGGTTTTCAATGACGCTACCACTGATGTAGTGTCTATCCAGCAAGGCGAGTTACCTAGAGTGAAGAAATATAAATATTTGGGAGCGTGGATAAACGAAGGGGATAACTACTTAAGAACTCACGAGGAGCAACTTTAGGTTAAGGGAAAGCGAAACGCAGCTGTAATGAAGCATAGAGCTCTGTGGGGGCATAAAAATATGAAGTAGTAAAAGGAATGTGGAAAGGAGTAATGGTTCCGGGTCTCACGTTTGCGAATGCTGTACTCTGCTTAAAATCAGACGTTCTATCAGGCCTTGAAGTAAACCAGAGAACGGTAGGACGTTTGGCCTTAGGCGCGCATGGAAAAACAACTAACGAAGCAGTTCAGGGAGATATGGGCTGGGCGTCGTTTGAAGTTAGAGAAGCTCAGAGTAAAATATGCTTTGAGATGCGGTTGAGGGCAATGGATCAACGAAGGTGGGCAGCTAAGGTTTTTAGGTACCTATACTTGAAAAGCATGGACACGCAGTGGTTAAGAAAGACTAGAAGGCTAACGATGAAATACCGAAAGAACAGTGGGGAATCCAAAACAGTCAAGGTAACCAAAAAAGAGGCAAGGCAGATTGAAACGAATAAATGGAGGGGAAAAATGGAAGCTAAAATGTCGTTAGAGATGTACAGGACTGAGAAATTGAACATCAGAAAGGAAAATTTCTACGATAATTCCCAGGGCAGTGCTTTGCTTTTTGAGGCTAGAGCAGGTTGCCTGCGAACTAAGAGTTTTGTGGGGAAGTATTCACAAAATGATGGGGTATGCGTGGTATGCGGAAAAGAAACAAACTATGCGGCACATAGTGTTAGAATGTGAGGGTATCCATCCAAATCTACATGAAGGGAATATTGGGCTTCCAGAAGCCCTAGGATTTAAGGGTATCAGAGGGGAAGTTAACTTCAAGGCTGTCGAGGGGACGAAAAGAAGATTAGAAAGCTGGTGGACGAAAAGCAGAGAGGGGAATATTGCCAGGACAGTTACCACCTGTAACAGGAAAAAAAAAGTATTTCGGGCCTAATAAGCTTTAGTGCCTGCCCTAAGCAGCGCTAGTATTAAACCAAAAGTGTAAAACATGATTATATTAGTCCTTTTTGGTAAGATGACATGTCATCACCCCGCTTCAAAGGGGAGACCAATAGCAATCATCATCATCATCATCATCGACGCTCCCGATTATTTTGCGACGTGGTCACAAGCTCATCCCCGACGCGCCCGATATATTTCAGCGATCAACTTGGCATTAGGGGAAAAAGCTTTGCAGCGCTAAACACGTTTACAGCGCCGACGAAAGTGCCGGGACCGTGACGGCGTCTGCTACTCGCAGGTTCACCGATCGATGGTCGTACGAAGTGAAATTTTAAGTGAAATTTCTAGTTTAAACTAATACTCTAGGTGACAAAGACTTCTCAAAAACAGCCGATCAAAAAAGAAGAGTGACGCAATCGGCGATGATCGCGCTTTAAAAAGCCAGCGAGTCCGGCGGACCGCAGGCTCGCCTGCTGCGGTGTGCCGCTTTTTTGCGTACCTGCACACTATGCGTGCACTTTCATTAAACAGTGCTCGTTTGCGTCGCCGTTACGAATACATGGTGCAGCGTTAGCTTGCCGTTTTGTTGCGTGTCTCAGTGACAAAATTCCGCGACCGTCAGAAGCGTGAAATCTGTTTTGCGATTCCGAAATTAGTGGCCGTAAAACAAAGTGGTCGGGCGAACTAAGAGGCCGCTCGCTTTCCTTGTTTGCTCTCACTTTACTTAATTACGCTCTTGCAGCATACATTCCAAGTTCGCACTTAATAGCCCAGAATGAGGGTCAGCAGCGGCCGAGTTCCATGCAGCCGACACGACGGAGGGCTGGACGGCAAATCGGGTGGGAGGAGGAGGGGGGCTTTGAATGCAAAAAGAAAAAAATTCAGCGAATTTCTAATAATATTTGACAATAATCTGGCGAAGTCTGAAGATGGGGGGGGGGGGGGGGGGGGGTAGGCGGCAATTCAACTGGAGGACGCCAATTCTCTGTTCTTGTCTCGCTGTCTAACTCCATTTGAAGTCGAAACTGGCGTGTCGGCGTTCAGATTCGACGACCCCTGCACTAGAAAACCAACACAGTCAGTGATGATCGTATGTAAATATTCGGGGTCCCGCGCCGTGTATGCGGCTGTGTTATGTGATGTTATAGAAGTACGCATCTCTGCAGGCAGCGGGCGTGTGATTTGGTGTATGTTTTGCGTCCTTTATTAGCGCTTAATTTGTTTATATGGCGCTATTGCCCCACCTACTCGCTAGTATAGATGTACCCTGCCGTTCGTAAATCGTGCGGCGTAACGTTTTACGAAGCGTTTTATGAAAACGTAACGTTTACGTAACGTTTTACGCAAGAATCATCTAGTTTGCGAAAATACGAAACAAAATTTCCACTCGTTTCAAAGGCGGTGCTGCAGGCCAGCAGTGTCAGCTGAGTCGGCGCTTGCATGCTCCCGCTGAAGCAACCTTTTGTAGTTACCTCAGGATATAGGAGGTGTCTTCGATTTTACTGCACTCGCTGCACTCATTCAGGTAGTGCAGCACTCGTCTCTTCGATTTTCGAGTGCAGCGCGCGGCGCCTGCACTTTTCTATTCGATTTACCGACGGTGCAGAGAGTGCAGGATGAGTTCACGCTTTCCCTGCACCTCCCAGGGAGGAGGTGCAGAAGCAGACGGCAAAAGTGCAGGACCGGTTCTGCAGTGGCGGCGCCTGCGCTGAACTGGCTGAACTCATCCTGAACTCATGCAGAAAGTGCAGGCCAAATCGAAGAGACCTAGGATGAGCAGCGTTCCGTGTTTATGCTACTCGTGAACTTTCCTTTGTCGACCGCACGCAAGAAGAAAAAATTGTAACTGTCGTCAAACAGTTAAACCACCCGACCTGGCGATACTGTCCCACGCCGCGACCACCGCGACAGCTCGCACAAAAGAAAGCCGACAAATCGGCTTCTTTTAGCGGATTTTATTTTGTTTAGCATCTGCAACTACTTTAAGGGCTATTTCATACAGTGTGCAGTCATTTAAACACGCCACAAAGCGCCACAACCAACTTTCACTCTGGCTTGTAATTGAAAACACATGGAGGGCGGCGAGGGTCGTCTGCTTTTGTACTACCCAGAGGCGTCGACCGCTAGGGGCACTGCATGTCGCCAAAACTCCAGCGCAGGAGGCCTATTTTGGTCTCCTTAGATTTGGACCATTCTAGCGCCGAGGCGACATAATTGATGTGACTCATGAGAAACGCATGATAGAGCCGAAGGATATTGCTCTCGCTCAACCCTCCTTTGCGGTTCGAGACCCTGAGAATAAGCCCGATCATGCTCTCCGTCTTGGAGGTGATGCGGGGATTAAGATGAGATAAGATAAGAAGTTTATTCGTCCAAATAAAAACATACATTTGCATATCCAGCCACCATACGCCCTGAGTCTTGTGTGCTAGGCTAGACAGTCTCGGTTGAAACCAGTTAAGCCAAAAGCCAGATAATCAACTGACAAGGAATACAACCTACAACATAAGCATACAAGTACAAAAACCGGAGAACCAAAAGATAAAAAACACAACCTAGAGTATACGCATACAAATACAGCCTAAAAAGGGAAGTGTTCTTTCTTTCAGAGAACACACAGTCAATAGTAAACTACAATCTGGGGCGGTATTCTCGAGTTTTGTTTCTTTTGCGTCCCTTTCAAAAGTGTCCCTTTTGGCAAGCCCTGATTGGCTAAAAGCAAACAACCGGAAGTGACGTAGCGCAAGCGCGGCAAACCTACTGCCAACGCTTATTGCTTAACCGGAAGTACGTCACGAGGAAGGGGCGCAAAATGGACGTTTTCAAAAGGGACAGTTACTAGAATACCGCCCCTGATCTTATGCAGGAGCCTAACAAATTACTGATATTAAAAGAAGCAATCAATTTTAAAACTACAGGACATACAGTCATCCTACTTTAAAGCTAGTCACACATTTTATTAGATATTTTTTTATGTCCGGAAATGACGTGAGGCTATCATCTGTGTGTATTTTATTGAAGAAAAGTGGGACGTAGTAATCTCCAGTTCTTTTACCGTAGTTCGTATATATCCTCGGGACATTAAATCTATCAACGTGTCTTGGAGGGCATGGTTTTATTTTTGGTGATTTAAAATTGAGAGAGAAGTAATTCTTAACGAGTGCATCGAACATAAATTCATCTTGCTCGGGAAGCAATGTAAAATGCTTCATAACGGCTGAAATGTCTTCCCATGTTGGGACGTTCCGTAGGCGAGATTAAAAGCAATTTTACGAATGCCTTTGTTAATAGCGTTTAATTTGTAAGCAGACGCTTGACCGTAAATGGTTATTCCGTATCTTAATATAGATTCCCCTAAACTTTTATAAACCATCTTTCTAACAGAGATGTGAGAAATCGACCTCAAGTTATACAAGTAAACACAAACCAGCCTTAAACGTTTAGCAATATACTCAATATGAGACCACCAGGATAATGTATCATCAAAATGTAAACCAAGATATTTCATGCTACTTGTAAGTTTAAGAGGAGGGCAAGAGCAGGACTGGCATTTGCTATTGTGTAGATAAACGGAATGTGATGCCGTGATTGTTTTGTGAGGACTGTGAAAACATAAAAAAGTTGTTTTAGAGTTGTTTATAAAAATTCTGTTGCCGGCGTACCAATTTAGCAAAGAAATTATGTCCTTTTGAAAGATGCGTGCTCCTTCGTTATACTCTGAGCATGGCAAGGCAAAAGCAGTATCGTCCGCATATAAATATATTGCCGATTTAAGCGTGACCCTAGTTATATCATTAATGTAGAGGTTAAACAACATCGGTCCCAGAACTGAGCCTTGGGGCACTCCGCATTTCACACTCAATGGTTTGCTAAAACAGTAACCCACTTTTACATATTGCAAATGGTCGGAAAAATAGTTTCGGAAAAATGTGAGGTATGGACCTCTGAAACCAAAATTGTCTAATTTTTGAAGAAGCACCGAATGGTCAATGGTGTCAAAAGCCTTTTCCAGATCAACAAACAGTGTGAGGAGAATGTTGTTTTTGTCAATTTCCCTACAAATAAAGTCATTGAATTCTTCCAGAAAGCTCGTGGTGCTCAGACCGCCACGAAATCCATACTGAGCATTACTGATTAAATTATATTTCGTACAAAATGAGGTCATGTTTACGTGTATTATTTTTTACAGAATACAGGCCAACAAGTTTAGTATGGCGATTGGCCTATAATTGCTATAGCTGCCTCTAGGGCCTTGTTTGTATAAAGGCCTGACTGCGCTGCTTTTGAGTTCCTTAGGAATTTGACCTGTCATTAATATTTGGTTGACAATGTACAGCAGAAGAGTTTTGATGCTGTTGAAATTGTGTATCAAATCTCTGATCCTAATTTTTTCTCTTCCTGGAGACTTCGTAATCGACATCGACAGGAGAATTCTCCATAAATCATCTTCATTGACTGTTGGCATGTATGCGGAGTTAACAGAAGATTTGGTTGATTTAAACACATTCTTCATTATGTTATTACGTGTCAGATTGTTTACAGATTCAACAAAGCGCTCATTAAAGTTATTGGCCAGAATCACCGAACTTCCACTTGGAAATGCATCCTGAAGTGCTTTATCAATATTTCTTTTTGGTGGCTTGCCAATAATATTATTTACCAAGTCCCAGGTTTTCCGCGCATTTTTACGACATGCGGAAAACTTGCTTAGTTGGTAGTACTTTTTTGCCCGCCTAATTTTTGCGGTAATTTTATTTCTCAGCTCTCTAAATTCTAGTCTTGCAGCTACATCATGAGGATTGTTCTGACATCTTCGTTGTAGTTTACTTTTATGATAACAAAGTTTTATTATTTCCTGATCTATACACGGGGTGCTACGGTTTCTTCGCCTTAACTTCACTTTTTTTCCGCTTTTTTGTATATTTCCTCAAACTTCTAAACGGCTAGCTCGTAAGCTTCTGTATGGTGGCGAGTGATGAGCGAATTCCAATCAAATGAACTTATTTGTTTATCGACTTCAACGTTATTGATTATAGTGGTATTCTCAGTCATCGGTTGTACACTTGATACTACTTCACATAGCACTGTTAAGGTTACAAAATAGTGATCATCAACTTTTTCTTTGACAATGCTGCCTAGCAAATCTCTATTAACCATAGTTGTCGAGATATGATCAATGGGTGTTCGGGTAAGCTTATTCCCTAGTAGTTCCTCTCTTGTGTATCCATTTATATGGTTTTCCATCCCATAACTTGCCAACAGGGTTAGGTAGTCTACTGTTGCTGGTTTATTTGTAGCTTTTACGTCTATATTAAAATCACCGGCCAGTATAATTTGTTTAGAAGCGCCATACTTTCCTAGAAATTGTGACAGTTCATCTAAAAAAACTGGGATATTTTTGTTAGGGGGCCTGTATACACCACAGACCAGATATTCTTCGTTAGTCTTTGTCATCAGTATACCCAAAATCTCGGCCTCACTGAAAACCACATCAATGTGGTCACATAACCAATCATTCCTGACATACACGAGGATACCTCCACCTCTTCTATCTCTCCGGCATACTGCAAAATTTTGGAAACCTTTTATTTGAAACTGAAAACGGGAGTCCTCAGTTATATTATTTTCAGTTAGGATTATTACATCTAACTCCATTAAATATTTCGAAATGAGCACTTGTAATGTACTAAAATGCTTGTGCAAGCTTCTAACATTGACGTGCAACAGCTGGAGTGCAACTTGTCCCGATTTTCCGGTTGCCCATTCATTTTTACCTTTCCACCAATCACTGAATAGCTTTCCGACATGTTTAGATGATTTTGTTTAATGCTTCTAGATTATCAATATGAAATTCAGGAGCTTTTTCTTCTTCCCTGACAAATATACGCTCATGCCGGATCCAGACAAAGCGGTAGTGCCTGTCTCTTGCCCGATTCTTTGTTAGCCAGAGCAGTTTCTTCATCTTAGCTGTCAAATTGTCGTTAAGGTATATCTTATCGCCTTTGAGCAAGTTCCGTTTTTCCATTCACTGCTCTTGGGTTCCCCACCTAACGAAGCGCACGAGTATGGGTGGGAAGGCCCAATTTTTCGGCATAGTCGCTGCCCTCAAATTTTCACCGTCACTGGCCATGCCATGAATGCCATGAATTTCGAGATTGTTCCTTCTTGAATAAAGTTCCAGTTTTTCTAGTTCCGTTTCGAGGTAAAGAAGACGAGGGTCTCCTGCCGACAGCTGGGCCTCGTCTCCTGTTTCTGAATTTCAAAGGATTCCATTATCTCATCATACTTTGTAGACAGTACGTCCAACGCAGTTTCCATTGTTTCTCCCTGTTTTTCAATCTTCCGATCAGTAGTATCATGCTTTTCCAGCTCTAATTCCTGCCTCTTTTCTAGCTCGCCTAGGCGATGCAAAACTGCGTCCAGTTTAACCAGCACTTGTGCCAGACTTGGCTCTACTAGGGCTTCGTGCGCACGTGCGCCCTCTGTCCCTTGCTTTGGCGGCAATCGTGATTGCGCCTTTGCACATGTAAGGCACAGCCACGATTTTGCCACATCGGGCGTCTTTCCTTTTAAGTTGGCTTTTGTTACACCAGAACACTTCCTATATGGTAGGGGTGGCCACAGTCTGTGCAAGTCAAGTGCAAGGCGTCTGGAAGTATTGTTTTCATGCATGATAGGCAGTCACGACTTTCTGACATAGCAAGAAATTTAAACCGGTAAAAAATAGAACACATATACGGATCAGGGGGCAGTCCAGCGGAGCAAAAAAAAAATACATAGTAAAAAAGTTCCCAACCAAGCTCACCTATCGGGAAAAGCAAAGTTCTTAAGCACGGCTGCCGCACTCCGCCGGACTGCGCGTGTTCATAGAGTTCGCCCGTTGACCGTCAGTGCTTGTCTTTTATAGCCCGCCGGTACAGCTGGCATGCCCCGATTGGCTGCGTCGTAGATCCATCGCCACCCGTCCAGCACAAGATCCTCGGTGTGATATGGTGACGTCAGAACCCCAGCACACGTGTTCCAGCAGAAGGACGATGATTCGAGTAATCAGCCAGCCGGTCGCGTAACCGTCCGTAGAGCACGATCCCGCGATGCAGTCTGTGTATTACGACCCTTGGATTCTAACAGAAGTCGGAGGACCCTGATGGAATCGACCCGATGTATCGTTCGGCCGTCCCGTGTGTGCAAGGTGATAGGGACCCACTCCAAAGGAGTAAGGCCCCTAACTCCCCTCAGAATTAGCCTGTAAAGCAAAAGCTCAGACTTAGCCGGTGAAAGGCTGAGGCCCGATCCAGCTAAAAAGTCTTCTGTGATATCCAAGGCGCTCTGGAGCGCCTGCTCCACCCCGGAGTCAGACCCGCCCATACACCACACGGTAATGTCGTCCGCGTATAGCGCATGGTTGGTGCCGCGCACGGTGGCAAGGCGCTGCGAGAGGCCCTTCATGGTGACATTAAACAGGAGAGGAGAGATAACAGCCCTCTGTGGGGTTCCCCTCGCGCCCAAGGTGAAATGTCCGGATTTAGTCTGACCAATTTTAATTGTAGCTCTGCGATCCCTAAAGAAGGAGCTCACATATGCGTGGAAACGATGACACAGTCCCATGTCCGAGACGGCCTCGAGTATGAACTTGTGCGAAATGTTGTCAAACGCTTTGGCGAGATCCAGGGCTAGGATACCCCTAATGTCCCTGGTATAGTCATCTATGATTTGAAGTTTGATTAGGAGCATTAGATCCTGCGTGGACAATGCAGGCCTAAAGCCCACCATGTTGTGGGGAAACAGTTCTTTTTCTTCGATGTAGCGCGACACCCGATTGTGAATAGCGTGCTCGGCTACCTTGCCCACGCAGCGCGTGAGCGAGATCGGCCTCAAATGCTCGGGCGCAAGGGGCTTGCCCTGTTTTGGGATGAGCACCACCGAGGCGGTCTTCCAGGATTCGGGGACGAGTCCCGTTTCCCAGATTTTGTTTATCTCCTCGGTGAGCTTACCGATGGACTTGCGATCCAGGCTACGTAAAATCTTTTTGGAGATACCGTCCGGCCCCGGGGAAGAGCGTCCGTTGAGCTCGAGGAGGACCTCCCAGATATCAGATTCACAGAACGGGGCGTCCAGATCCTTTAACCGCAGCCCCCCGGTAACGAGGATAATCCGCGTCCTCTGAGAGGCCCAGCGGGAGGTATCTGCCCGCCAGCTCTTGAAGGAGGGCCGCTTCCGGCACTCCCTTTCTTTTTTGGCTCAGAACAAGCCTGTCAATAGCCAATCTTTGATTGCATTTAGTTTGCGAGTCGTCAAACAGTTGCTTCAGGAGGTTCCGCTTTCCCCCCACACGCATCTGCCCGTCAACCGAGGAACAAATCTCGTTCCACTGCTGTTTGAACAGCTTCTCAGAGTAAGCCTCAATCTCTCGATTAAGCTCCGCGATCCTCTTTCGAAGCCAGCGATTCAGTCTCTGCATCTTCCAACGGGCAAGGATGGAATTTTTAGCCTCTAAGAGGTGCACAAGATGCGCGTCCATCCTATCCACCTTCAGATCCGTTTTGACACCCTTGGTCGCAGCCCTGGCCTCCTCCTTGAGCCTTAATAAGAGGCTGTCAAGGCAGTCATACTCCTCCTGGTCCTCCTTCCGCAATTTCCGAAAGGCATTCCAGTCAGTTAATTTAAACTCCCTAGGTGGAGCCGCGTTTACTTGTAGGGTGATTGAGATAATAAAATGATCGCTGTCTATATTTTCCTGCAAATTCTGCCATTTGGCACCAGTGACGTTCCTGACGAACGCCAAGTCCGGAGTTGTTTCGCGTTGGTCCGACGATCCCGTGCGCGTTGGGTAATGCGGGTTTGTGAGAAGTTGCAAAGAGTAGTCCGTGACCGCCTGTAGCAGGTTAACACCCTTAGCGGATTGCCTGGTGTAGCCCCAAGCGTCGTGCGGAGCGTTAAAATCGCCTGCCACCACGAGTGGGGAACCCTTTGCCAGCGCGACCGCCTTTGCCAGAATCGACGCATATGCCTGCCGGTGGTCCGCCGGCGAGCTGGATATGTTTAAAATAACTACACTAATTCTGAGCCAGTTGTTGGGGATGATTTCCACCAGAATCACCTCTGCCTTGGTTTTGCCCATCTGTAATTTATGTACCTGGTAAGAGCATTTCCTTGCGACCAAGGTTGCCAAACCTCGCTTACCCTCCTCGCGCTCCGAGATGACCCGGTAGCCTGTGAAGGACAACGCCTCTCCGACAGTTTCCTGTAGTAGAATTACGTGCGGTTTGACCGCCTGTGATGATACAAACTGCTGCAACGGAGCCCTGCGCCTCCTAAAACTGGCACAGTTCCACTACCACACGACCAACTCGCTAACATTGCGCGCTATGGGTGTTACCCTCGTTTAGCCACTCCCTATGGGAGCGTTTGCGGCTACCGCGCCTGCAGGCGGCGGCGCCCTAGTCGGGCCTTTCGATGGCGTGCGTGGTGAAGCCAACGCCGCCTGTGTGCTCTCCACTGAGGACATCCTTTTAAGGAGTGATGTGATGCTTTCCACCAGCTGTTTAATCGACTGCTGGATGCTTTCTAAGACTTTGTTACCGGACTCGGTTTCTATAGAGTCCCATTCCCCTTGCGGGGCCGGGGCCCTGTGTTTACCCGAGCGCGCGTGAGCCTCAACCGAAGGAGGCATCTGCTGTTCCACCTGCGGAAACTGCAACTTTCGGACTCAAGGTCAGCCTCATTTTCTGGAGCTCCGCTTTTAAGCGGGCATTCTCTTGGGCGAGTTTAGCTACCCTGGGGTCTTCCCTATGCTCTGGCAATGCTACCTGCGTTTGCTTTGGTGGTGCCTCTGACTTCGGCTTGGCTCGATCCGCCCAGGTAGGTCCATTCTGGATCCGCCCCGGGAACGAGGGCGCCCCCTGGAGCGGGAGCGCCTCCTGGAGAGGCTGCACCGACGGCCAGCTGGCGTGGCGGAGCGCCCCCGCCCGGGAACAGTTGCCACGCTGGGGTCACGCGAACGGCCCTCCTGGCCCAGCTGTTGCTGAATCTTCCTAGTATCCATACTTCCTAGCGTGCTTCCGGCGCCGTATTCTGCGTCGAACGACGTACGGAACTTGAAAGCGTTGTTTGCACAGTCTGTCCGCCGTGGGGTGCGGGCCCCCACAAAGAGCACATTTCGGCGAACTCGGGTGGTCCTCACTAGGGGAAACGAGCCCACACCCCCTGCACACCTTCTTGCTGGGATTGGGGCACACGTCGGCCCTGCGACCGAGGCCCCCACAACCGTAGCACACGTCAGTTTGTCGCCTGTAGAGCGTGCAGCGCAGCATGCTGACACCACACATTACGTTGTTTGGCACCTTCATGCCGTCCAAGAGTACTACTACCGTAGTGGTGGTCTTGATTCGTTTAGCCTCTAGAGCCTTCGGATTCCGTTGGTTGACGATCATTGACTGGAGCTGAGCGTCACTGATATCGGCGTCCACTCCATGAATGACACCCTTGCAGGTGTTTTCGGGGGCCGCCATGTAAGCAGCCACCTTGTAAGATCCTTCGCTTAGCCGAATCTGCTGTATCCCTGCGTAGGCCTGCGCGTTCCTCTTCGTCGGCGTTGAAACGACGAGAATGTTCTGAGCAACGTTAGGGCAAACGATGTCAACCCTCGGTCTCCGCCGGGGCTATAGCCGCCGCCATGGCCAGAGCATGTGCGAGCCGAATTTGACTGACTTTTTTAATGTCTAGGCCGTCCCTCGGCCTGACGATGATGCGTATGTGGTCCCTCGGCAGACGAAGGAGCCTCGATGCGGCTGCGAGGCGCTTAGCCACGCCTTGCGGGGCAGCCGTGCGGCGGCCACCCTTCACGCCTTCGTGCGGTACACTGCCCGGCGCGGCCTCCGCGCGCACCTTATTACTTCTGCACACCGCTGTAGTCCAGCCAGGGCTATTCGATTATTCGCGGGAGATTTCTTCTCCCTCCACCATCTCAACTTCAGGCATGGCACCTTACTTCACCGGGTTAGGGCTGAGCCTACCCGTTCCTCGCCGCCGGCGTCGTCTAGCCCGTTAGGGTTAGCAGAGTCGCGGCGTGATCCGACAGAAAAGCTGAAACAGTTCGGTAAATGGACCACTCAGCGAAAAAAAAATGCCCGGTATCAGCGTAATCCTCATAAGAAGAGGCGTCGATTGATGCACAATTTAGCCACAGGAACCACAAACTTCCGACTAAAGACATTTACAGAAGCAGGAGCCGATGTTTCCACGCCCTCACTGGTCGTCGTCCCCTGGCGGCCTCCTGAATGAACGCTTGAGGGAGCACGTGAACAAAGTCAGGTCTTCGACAGGGGCACGTCGTCAGCGGACTGCGCCTCCTGCGGCTGCACCCCCGCTTCAGAGAATGTGCCACCCTCACCACTTACCGTGGGTGAAGGGAGAGGAAGTTCTTCATAGCATTCCAAATCAACAGGGAAGGAGGTGATTGCATTAGTGAATCGTCCGTGTCACTGCTAGGTAATGAGATCGCATACCTAACATGACTAGTCGTCTACAAATCGTCACGGGGCTGGTAACAATGTTGTTGCCTTCTAACAAATCTGTTGATATCCCTTTCTCCGTCATAACGTTATTTCGCTTTTTTTTTCGTTTCTTATTCTCTCACCTTCGCTTTTCATGCATATTTTCCTGAGAATTAAAATGAGCACAGTTGTTCCTCAGCGCCTGTATCGTCCGTTTTTTCCTTAGTCCCGTACTCCGCGCTATTTTTGTACGCCAAAATGTACCTTTCAGCACACACTTTTGACTTTAAACAAGATGGCTTCAGTAATTTTTTTTTGATCAATTACGTGTGCATTTTAAACACCTGCTCCCATGCAGATGCCAGTATATCCTGGGCATTCCTAAAGTTCCTGTATATAGCTCCCACAAAAAGCTCCTCGCAGGAGCTATAATAGGCTCTCTAGCATTCCTAATGTGGCGCGAGAGGTGCGAGCTTGCGGCTGAGTCTGGATCTGGTGGTTTTGTAACGTCCTGCCTATAGTCGCAGACGGAAGGTGCAATGACGGCAGTGGAGGGCAAAGCTTCTTGCGAAGTTTGTTTTCTTCGCGTAAGGAGGCCTAACCTGCATGCACAGGTCGCACTTGAGGGTAAATGCGGGGTCTAGTTCGTGGCATTGCCTACACATGGTCACATCTGGGTTAAAGCAGTTGTCCCGTATGTGTCTCTGGTCACCGCAAAGCGAGCAGCATTGTGTGGAGGGTCAATATATGCACGGTTGCAACGAGTACATAGGTAGTATGCGCCAATGTGAGAGGAAACTCCGTACATGAGCGCAGAGGGGGAGCTTTCGAGCATGCCAAATGTAAGCATCATGCATGGGTCCTGCAAAAGCGACAACGTGAGGCAGTTGTCCTGTAGTGGATTGAACCCATGTATTTCAACGGTTACGGGGAATGGCTCGGTGTATGGTGCAGCTCCTACGTTACTTCGTCGAGTTTCCAGTGTATTATTGCGAGAGAAATACGTGGGGCAGGTTGCAAAAATATTGGCGTCACACCGGAGAGCAGCGTCGATCTGTCAGCACAGCAAGCGATGGAAGAGCAGAGAATGAGCGAGTGGAGAGAGCGCGTGTAGGCTCCGAGTTTGGCTGAACGCTTCGCAGTGCTTATGGGGAGTGGTTAACTTGCGATCGGGTTTCGTTGAGATTGGATCACCACGACCATGTAGAAGGAGTGCTCGGGGATTTGACAGTCTTGGTGGCTACTTGCGGCAGGTTGGCCGTCTGTGGATGCCGCAACGACAAGTCCAGCTCTTGAACGATGTACCGTTTTTGTTTTTTGGCGTTTTCTGAAATCATGGGTTCTGGCACGGTTCGATTGAGCTTTGATAGAGTTCGGCCGCTGAGCGCGTCAAATTCCATTGCATCGTCTGTGAACATTTGCATCGTGACAGCCTGCTCTCGTTTCCGCGCCATGAGGCCCCGGCGCGGCAGCTGCGGTTCGGCATAAATTCTGCTCCTGGCATAGGTCGGCGTACTCACTCGTGAGTACACTCATTTGTACTCAAACTCACGAGTGAGTACGATGATGAGTGATCACACACCCAGAAAAAAACAGTGAGTACGATGACGAGTGAGTACAGGGGTAAGTCCACTACTCGTGAGTACAGTACTCATGAGTACACTACTCATGAGTGTGAGTACTCATGAGTACACTATTCATGAGTATGAGTACTCAAGAGTTTGAGTACTAATGAGTATGAGTACTCATGAGTACACAGTACTCATGAGTACACAGTACTCATGAATACACAGTACTAATGAGTATAGAGTACTCATGAGTACATAGCACTCATGAGTACAATACTCATGAATACTGTGTACTCATGAGTACTGTGTATTCATGAGTATATGCACTCCTGAGTACAGTAATGCAAACAAGTTTTATCACGAGCTCGAGTGTGGACGCGCGTGTACGAGTCGCAAACATTTAGCGGTGCCGCTGTGCACCTTAACTGTCAAGCATGGTAAAATTACACAACGAAAACTGCACCTCCCTCCTTTCCCGGTCCCTGTTAGGCGCTGTAAACGTTTTTCGGCGGTCGCTCGCAAAGGGGTCACGGTGAAAAGGGAAAAAGGAGGAAGTGAGGGCCCGGCGGGAAACGCGGCCGCAGTTGCTCTTCGCTGATGGGACTTGTTGACTGCCGCAGTTATTTCTGTTGACGCGGCCTCTGAACGCGTGGCGGCTTCATTGCGCTTGCTCCCTTCCAATTGTTTTAGGGGAGAGTCGGTGGAGGCTGCTAACAACGCACGAACTAGGCGTACTGAAGTCTCTCTTTTTCGGTCTTCAGAAGTTTCCGTAGACGCATGTCACGCTGTGTAGTCGTTTCGTGAGCCGAACCGCTCATTTCAACAGTCGCAGTTAATTTACGTAACTCGCGTCAAACCGACTGCGTGGTTTGTAACGTTAGCTGTGCGTATTCAAGCGACAGTTTGGCTGATGTACGTGCGCCCATATGGTTTTATTAGGTTCCCGTTTTGAAACATTTTGCTCAGGTTCGCTAGTAATATGGTCTCGTGTAGTGCCATTTACAAGTGAGCATATAGCCCCACCGTGCACTACGGCGTGCAGGCGCGGCGGTGGAATTTGCCCCAGCAATGGAAATAAAATATCCGAGTACACCTAAGCACGTTTGTGAGTTGTGAATCGGACATCATAATATCCAGTTAAACACGTGCGGTGTCTTGTTTAGCCTCGCATATTTTGTCGAAGAGCTCTCATCTTGCCGCTGGAGGAGCGTTTTGCTTTCGAATGGCTTTACTTTCGAGTGGAAACCCGATTCGCCGCTTCTCGTTTATGCCACCGTGTAATGAGGGCGCTGACGATGATGGTGAATTTCGGTGGTTGTTATTCCCCTACCTTCACTACTGTTTACAGGCGGGGCGACCACCCCTCGCTAGCAACTATACCGCGGAGTTTAAGCTCGCACTGTGAGTGACCTCGTGAAGGAATTGTTTTGAATTGATGAACGCCAACGCCAGACGCCGGGATTGTCGCTTAAGCTCCTATCTTGGAACGTCTCGTAAAACATGTGGATTGCACATAACGACGTCACCGCACTTTTTGATCGATCGCTGTCAGCTTCATCCGCGTTGCTCGAGATAAGAGCTGCATATTTCCACTGTGCAACCAACCCACCAACACGGCAATACAGTGACGTCAGTGCAAGCTATCACGCCTCCGAAAAACGCGTCTACAAACTTTGTTCTCGAGGACACAAAGCACGGCAGAGCAGTTCTGCGCTGCTGTAACGGCTGCCAAGTACCGGCAGCAAGTGGGTGCACTGCGGCCCTTGACTGCGACCGATACCCTCTCCACCCCCTTCCCCCCCCCCCCCCCCCCCCCCCCGAACACACACGCACACACTGTTGGGACTGGGGCATTCTAGCTCAGTCACCACTGTTCGATTCACTTCACTTTATTTCCTTAAAGACCCCACAGGGGGTGTTACATAAGGGGCGCGTTGTACAACATAGATACAAAAGCCACAGGTTAACAATACAGATGCTTAGATGTTGCGACGTTGCTCTGCTCAGTCCGCCATCGACACGGCGCAGAGGAGAGCGATGAAGTTGTCGAGCCGACGGTGATTTTAAGCTGCATTCATATACAATATATGCAAAGGTAGCAAGAGCGTTACATGGCTCGCACAAAGGCACTTCTCAACTCAGTGCCTCCGATGAAATGCCGCCGCATAGCCGCTGCTTCAGGGCTGGTTTTATACCCCCGGGGTTCCGCCGCAGCCGCGTGCAGTTCGAATCTTTCCAATCAGGACTATCACTGGCCGCAGTTTGAATCCGGCGAATGCAGGCGAAGTGATTGCGTCAGCCGAGCCACGAATGGGAAAAGGGAGGCGACTCAGCGGCGCCGTCTCCAGAGTCTACTCGTCGCTGCGTGTCTTTTGCGGGCCGGTCGTCCCAAGCATGATTTGGTGCGGCCGTCTCGATGGGAAAAGGAGAGTAGACTCGGCGGCGCCGTGTGCCGCCAGTTGCGGCACGTCTGCCGCGGGCTGGCTGACCGAGGCGCGAATCGGGCCCACCGTCGGCGCGTCGCCAGGTGCAGCAAATTTGTGTCGGGCGCTCTGGTTAACCGCACACACACGCATAGAAAAATTAGTAAGATCAGACCCGTGTGGGTTTTGGCCTAGCTGTTAACGGAAATAGACACAACGACGCGTAGTGCCCGTCCTGTCCCTTTTTCGCGGCGGGACCTCCCTCTTTGGCTTTTCGCGCGCTAGCCGATTTTCGTATTTCTGTTTATCTCTTACTTTGCGGGCTGGCGGCGGTTGCGAGGGGTACGGTTGCGCAATGTTCGCAGAATTCGGAACAGTGGCGGCAGCGTCTCTTTCCAGATGGTTTTAAAGACTATAATCTTTCTTTGGCCACTTGAGCGCGACAATGTTGGCCTGTCAGTCTGTCTGTCTGTGTCCGTCATAAAGATAATTCATTATTGCAACTTAATATCACGCCTCGCTGTACACATGGGAGCTACTGGGGTCGCCGTTAAGTAGCTTCACGTACATAATGCACCCTCTCTACAACTGGCCAACTGCCCCGCGATTCAGCTGCGATTCAGCCCGCGATTCAAAACGCGAGTGCGTACGTCCCGTTTCGCTCTCTCCCGTGTACGTGCCTTCGCGCAGTGGGAAGCCCTACGACAATGCACCGTGTAAGACGTTTTCTTCTCGGGCTCCTCTGTCCTGATGTATATGTAATCTCAGTATTTCTAATTAATTAAACATTTTATTTTTTTCTGTTTAGCCTTTCATTCGAGCCACGACCTAGCTAAGATGTGGCAGTCGACAGGATCATGATTTAAGGCCACGGGAGGACGAACGGACGAACAACCTGGACGGACCGCACCACGACTACGAGAGTGCAGCACGCAGAAATGGGGCACCGATGCACTCCACGCCAGCGGCGGTCGACACAGTGCTGACTTCAACGGAACGCTTCGTCCTATGCTCTACGAAGAAACAGCAGTTCGTGAGCGCACTACGATTACGAGGGCTACCCTGCTCTGGCCGTAAGGGCGACATCATCTTGCGTCTTCTAGAGGACAACGAAGAACGTCGCCATCTCTCCAAACGAACGAATGTGCCAACGCTACTTCAGGCTGCCTCTGACAACAAACGGCAGATGACCCTGCAAGCGGCGCTGTTTGAGAGCAGAAGGCTGCGTGATGAACGAGAAAGTTTTCTGAGACAACTGGCGAGAGTCGGCCGCACGTTTTCCCCGGTACCTGGACTGCACGAGATCCGAGCACAGGCAGAATGCACGACGGCACGCACATGAACGAGACGACGCATGCAAAATTGTGATTGCGTGCTCACCGGACCTTTCCCAGGTAATCGCCACGATTACGGAGACGCATCGAAGGTCAGTGCATTTCTGGCAAGATCACGAAAACACGTTGCTCTGCTACACCGCCCACGAGCTACATCGCCCACGCGCAGGTCATTCCAGCAACGAGCAACGAGACGCGCAACGTACGCAGCGCGCACGAGCCAGAAGGCACCACGTTCCTGGCACCCGCTCTTCCGCTACAGACGTACACGAACGTAACGCTGAGAGCACGGAACGCAACGGAGCCGGTACGTACATTTTCCGCACGTGCTGTCCCGGCACGGGTCCACGCAACCAACGACATCGCATCCGGATTGGTGGATATGGCCACGACAAGCGAGCAAGACGCACGGCGCCCGAAATGCACCATACGTGGCGAACGACCGCACCCCAATTATAGAGGAGTTTTATAGATAAAACGAGACGCACAGCGCACGAAACGCACCATAAGTGACGAACGACATCCAACTTGAACCAGTGGAGCTGACCACAGAGAACGAAATGCACAACGCACGGAACGCCACAAAGCCGAATCACACGGAGGAAACTGCTGTTCGCGGCATCCTCCGCTCCCACTGCAGGTGCTATCCGGACTTGGCCAGCGAATGTTACAACCGCAGAAATCACCTGGTCACAAGCAACAAAAGACCCAGCGCACGCGGTTCAACCCTACTGGAAAGTACGAGCTCTCCGACACCCGCTGCTCCCGCTCGAGTCCAGCGGACGAACGACATGACACTCGGGCAAGTAGGTCCGTCAACGACAAAGACACGGCCAGCGCACGCGGCATGTCCGAGCCAGAATTAACAAGATCATCGGTACCCACGCTCCGATCGAGACTCACACGACAAACACCATTTCGTAGAAGAGGACGCAACCGCGAGCAAGCGGACTCGCGATAAACGGATCCTGCTTGTATGGGAGAGATAGCGATTATAGCATTCTCGAAACAACGGGCAAAAGACGAGGTCTTGAGCGACGACACGGACACGGCAAGAACGGCAACGAATGAACCCGATCCAGACGAAGCATCGAATGCTCTGACGATGAAGTCACGCTTGCGACGCCGAGGAATGTGGGACCGAACGGACGGCACGAACTACGCCCGCTTCCCCACCACAACGGTTTCACTTCCGAAACAACCACGGCGACTGCGAGCACGGAGCCGCAACGACTTTGACCGATCAGCCATGCCACCCTACGAAAACGCCCCGCTACCGCACACTAAACGAAAAGCCAAACGGCTCCCGCACCATACGCAACGCACGCGTCAATTCAAGCAACGTCCTCAACGCGCCGAACTATGCCATCCCTACACAGCGCAGCTCGCCACCGGACAAACCAGACGACTACGCCCCCACATGCATCAAGCACGCGACGAGCTACACGAACAGAATCGCCGACGGAAGCGGCGCAACCAACGCAACGCCGTGAACACTGTCAAGTTCAGGTCTGACGAAGTGAATCCCACGGCACACACACAATAAAATCGAGCAGATTTGAAATTCACCGAAACTCAACGAGACGAACACCCTCTTAACGAAGTTTCTAGTATCTGGAACAACAAAAAACAAACGCCAGCATCGAGCATCTGTGAACAAGCGGACAGTGATCTGGATACGAACGGACGTCAATCTACGCGAACGCTTCATTGTGCCTGGGGGCAGGCGCATTTCGCATTCAGAGCACGATTAGGATACGTATTAGCCCGCCCGGAAACGAAAACGGACGACAAAAGCTGCCACCCGAAGACACGCAGAAAAACGCAGTTTACGGCCACGACCGCACCGACAAGCCCCGAGCTCCCCTGAGCCCGACCCGGCCTGAGAACAAGACGAGACGCCAGGCGCAACGCGAGTGCTTACGTTCCGTTTCGCTTTCTCACATGTACAGTGTACTTGCCTTCGGACAGTAAGTCGCCCAACGACAGTGCACCGCGTCAGACGTTTTCTTCCTCTGTCCTGATTTATATGTAACCTGTGTTTTTCTAATCAATTAAACAATTTATTTTTTCTACTTAGTCTTCCATTCGAGCTACGACCTAGCTAACAGTGCAGATAAGTTGATTATTCCTGAGTAATACAAATTGAGTACTCATGAGTACGGATTGAGTACTCATGAGTGCAGAATGAGTAGTACTCATGAGTGCAGAATGAGTAGTACTCGTGCGTGCAGAATGAGTAGTATTCGCGAGTGCAGAATGAGTAGTACTCATGAGTAGTACTCATGAGCAGTAGTACTCATTGAGTACTCATGAGTACAGAGTGAGTACTCATGAGTACAGATTCAGTACTCATGAGTACAGATTGAGTACAAATACTCGTGAGGACAAATGAGTTTGAGTACAAGTGAGTACGATTACAAATGAGTATTTGATGAGTGAGTACGAGTGATTTTGTGAACAGACGAACTTTTTGAGTCTGAGTTTGAGTACAGCGTAAATAAAAAAAATTTGATTGAGTTTGAGTGAGTTCTTTCTGTTTTGCCGACCTATGGCTCCTGGCGTCGCCCTGCCTTCAAGGAGCCATGAAGAGAAAACAAAGTTTGTTTTATTCGAAAGATTAGGTGTTTCATAGTACTCCAAGCGCTTTCCCGGAAGCAAATGATGCTTTATTCACTGAGAAATAAGGCAATTTAATCCAAAATTTTAAATCTCCCGCTAAAATTGAACATTCCGTGACGTGTACAATGGCGTCATAGAGCCGGTCCATGAAACAGATACTTAGTATGTCGACTCCATATAGCACCCACACGCGGGAGTCGATCGAGACGGCGGCCATTTTAAAAATACTAGTAAAACCTAGTGCACCCGCAGCCCTAGTCATGGAATCGCCTGATCCGGAGAACAAAACTCTCGCCGAGGAGCTCGGGCTTGCATTTAACAACCTCACACCACTAAAACGCTCAATGCTTCTAAGTGCACGAGCGGCACGAGTTGTGGGATACGCGGTGGACGGGAAAGCGACCATTCCGCGATAGCCACAACAGACGAACGCCCAGCCGTCGGCACCGCTGCCTCGTCAGCTCCGTCGCGACGGACGAATATAGACTGGTACGTATGTGCCGTATTTTGATTACGGTTAATAATAGTTCAATTTCAGTAGCAGTATCACTTAGGCCAGTTGGCCGGTGTCGTGTATGGAAAGCCGTTCACGCGAGCTCTCTGCTTCGACCAGAAGGATACGAGCGTCAATGCGCGGTGTTTACGGCATTTTTTTCCCCAATGTCAGAGCGATTTGACGAAGTCGGCGACGAGCGCCAGCATGTCCCAGGAGTGAGCTAACGTAAGGGTCCCTGCCGTAATCACTTCCTCGGAAATGAAGCGAGCACACTCGTACTTCCTTTAGCTCTCTTTCTCCTCCGTTTGCAAAGTTCACAAAACGTAGCCACTTGCTTCGCCTAGGTTCGTCGTTGGGCAGCACATGAAAGGAGATCTCCTCACCGGCGGGGATGTCGCACTCCCTCGACGATTTGCCCGTACTACATGGGCATTTCAAAACGCCGCAACGAAATTTCATTGTAAAGTACTCGAACAAACTGAAGTTTTCAGTGGTTGTAAACTGGAAACGAGCTCGTAACGACAGCAGCAAGCCAACACCATTCGAAACTTACGCGACGACTGGCACTATCTCGTCGCTTCTTGCTGTTCCTTACTCCCCTCGTTTCTATTTTTACCTTTGCTGGTTGGCGATATGACGGCCAACCTCCTGTGAAGGGATTACGATACGAAGCAAGGTCGCGGCTGTGCGTGCTGGAACGGTTCGTTGGCCCCGAAGAGCCTCGAACCCGAAAATTCGTCTGCGCGACGGCGAGATGTCGAGCTCGGCCGGCGCTAGTTTCGTACGCATTGGTGCACACGCTTGCGTGTTCGTTCGGACCTTCAACCGTTTACTCCACCGTTCTTCGTCATAAAAAGAATGTGCAGTATGTTTCACGGGCATTTAGCTCGCTATGCAAACTGCCTAATGCGAACTGCCTATGCAAACTCCCTGCCTAACATGCGTTTGCTTTTGCCGGCCTCCGCCAATCGCAGAGCATTCCCAAGTGACATCACAGGTTCTGTTGCGGAAAATGAGGTGGTGGGTCACATGGTCATTTCCTTTTTTCCTAATTATGTAGCTTATTTGAGCGAAGTTTGCGTTATAAGTGGTGTCGTTATGGTTCTAACGAGGCAATCTTTCGAATGAACCAAACTTGTGTTTTCTCTTCATGGCTCCTTTCAGAAGGCAAGTCCCGCAAAATAGTCAGTATAAAGCCTGCTTGTGTATAGTAACAGCAAATCGGTCTTGATGGAGCTGATCATACTGCTAGCTTTTACAGGCCATAACAAGATCAGAAAGCACATTACAGTTCTCGAGGCGAAAGCCTAATACGAGGGGATGTGGCTAGAAAAATGACTTATATTCGCCTAGGGGCATTGGCCAGGAAAAAGGCGCTCCCCAAGATCACCATGGTTCGTCTTTGTTTTACTATCGAGCCAAAGTGTTCGCGCCATTACTGCTGAGTATTTTGTATTGTGCGCGCGGATGAATTTATGTTGCTAGTAGTAGTAGTATAAGTACTAGCAGTAATAGTAGTAGTAAACTTTATTTCATAAAAGAGGGAGGGACGGAGAGAGGGATAGATCAAGGGTGGGATCCAAATTCCAGGACCCCAGGATTACAGGACCCCAGAAACTATTTGCCCTGCCCTGGCCCTATACTTCGCAGCCTTAGCTGCTGTGTAGGGTCTAACCTGCACAGGGCTTCATCACAGGACTCTAATGATGTTTTGTAGCTGTTTTCGTCCCACGTAATCGGGAAATTCTAAAGTGTCTGGAAAAAATCGGCCTTCGAGTGACATTGCAGTCGGCATTATACTTTTATGGAAACATAGGTGAGAATGGGCTTATGTAAGCAGGTGTTTGTAGAGTTTAGTAACAACGCTATGGCGTACGATCATTTATTTATTAATTGTAGGAAGCGAAAACGACGAAGCTATTGACATCGTAACACATCGAGGGCATCATCGTCAACATCAGTGTGCTCGTGCCAACCCCTGCAGCAAGCGCGGGCAGAACTCGTAGCGTTCAGCTTTCCAGTAACGTCAGAGGCTTCGCCGCAAGTTGCATAGCTCTGACGTCTTCGACTCTCGGCCTTCCTAGACTCCCCTGTCTATCCCCACACCGACTATGTCATCCGACAGCGAAGATGACGTCGCCGAGTTTCCTTTGGGTGGCAGCCAGAACGGCATGCTTTTGCCGGCCGCTCTGCCAAACGAGACGGCCTCGAGTTCGTCTGTCGGATCACCTGAGAGAGTTTCGCCACCCTCTACGCGACCACGCCGGCTTCGTACGAACCCTACCCACACCATCTTGAGCTCCCATGTCTGCCAAGAAAATCTGAGATCCTTCCTCTCGCTCATCCCGAAACCGGTGTCGAAGAAGCTGCGTCGAGGACTCACGACGGCGCTGACAACTTACATGACCTACGCCAGAAAAATCCAAGACGGGAACGACATCATCATGGAGCGCAGCCTCGACCTGATTCTCTCTTGCGGCGCCTGCATGAGCAAGATGTGCATGATCACCGCGGCCAAGAGCGATGGCCTCACTCAGGAAGCGCTCTGCAAGTTGCCGCCAGATCTGGGCAACGTTGCCTTCAGGTCCCCTTTCGAATTGGTGCTGTTCCGCGCCACTACGGCAAGTCTTCCTGGCTTCTACCGCGATGCGGGCAACCCGGCAGAGTGGCCCTGCGTCCGGCTGGGCCTGTGTCGCTGTGTCATGCGGCCACTGTACGCCGCCATCTACTTCAACAACGGGCAGATGCTGAGTACCCTGCTGCGCTACGGGGCCGAGGTGAGACCCGGGGACACGTGCCGCTGCGAGCAGCCCAACTGCATGCACCCGCTGCTGAGGGTCTATAAAACGCTGGCAAGCATCTACGGGCTTCATTCTGGCGCCACCTGCAGTTCCGGGAGCAGGGCCATTCCCGTTGTGCGCTGCCACCAGCTGGCCGCCCTCGTGATGCCTTGCCACCACGCGGAGCTTCTCGAGGCCTGCTACGCTTTCGCCAAGGCCTTCTCACCACCTTCCGAGTACGAGATGCTTCTGCGCGAGAAAGAGAGCTTGCAGCACCGTTGCAGGCTCACCATCCGTGCTGCACTGGGCGGGCGCCGAGCCACGCCAGTGGGAGTGGAACAGCTGCCTCTGCCGAAGCTGCTGCAGCGATACATTTTGTACCAGTACGGTCCTGGATCTGTGTGACGCCCCAGCGCCGTAGCATCTGTGCGATATGCTTTTTGCCTCTTCATGCTAATAAACGCATAATGCACGTGCAATATCTCACCAAACATCTCACAGTTCACAGTTCGAAACACAGTTGGAAACGTTCCTTGTGATTTTCAGCCGGCAGAAGCACCTCAAAGCTGTTACACTGACCCGTTTTCTCGACCGCTCGCCTACCTTTCCACGTCCTGGGCGCTTGCTTGCACGTATGCATTTTAATTTGTCGTTGCGCTAGCATTACGCACCTCATGGAATGGAAAATACGCCGTTGTGAGCAGTGGATGACCCATTAAATCCGCGTGCCTACAACTAAAGAAATCATGAGCCATTTCACTCTTGTAAGGGGGATGACCGCGCAAAGCTTTTTAGCACAAGTTGGTGACCCAGCATTTATGTATAAATTTGCTCTGGTAAAACGTGGGCAAACCTGGTTTGTGTAATGACATCTTGGTTTTTGCGCTGAAATCCCTCAGTGAACATGCACAAACACAGACGCTTTTCGGCGCAGTCGGCGCTGCATGCAGGCGCGATTCCGCGGTGAACTTCGATGTATAGGCAGCGCCTCTTGCTATCATTTTCTTATGGCGCGCTCTTTCCCCTTCTCCGCCCCCCCCTCCCTTTGTAGTGAAAGAGCGATTAGTAGTAGTAGCTTTACGATAATCCATTGAATGGGATCCTAGATAAGAAGGGTAAGGTATTGAGGGGGTAAGTGTGACTCGCAATGGAAGCCTTACAGGCGGAACTCCATAGTGAGCTAAGGGTCTTTTTGGCGGCGGTTCCCGGCCCTATGCATTTAGCAACACCGGGGCCGATGTTTTCTGTGGATCGTTTTAAGATTATCGCACTACCAAACGAGGTAATGCACGTTAGGAGTCACTTCACTGGCACAAATGTGGCACTTTATTGGCGGTAGTGATGAGTGGAAGTCGTTGTCATTTCGTTGCCGTTGCCACTTCCCCAACGTGATGGTATCATCTGTCGTGGTGGAGCCAGATTGGGCTTTAGTGATGAACACTTGGGCTTTCTACAGTTTTTTGGGTAGCGAGTCGTCGGCTTCCAGGATGTCAGCTCGCTGTTTGTAACCGCCACGTTAGTTTATTTGACGCTCTTCACTTTCTGGGCTCTGCTGTAGAACGTCCGGGGCGGAGCCCATGGGTTGGGGCAGTGATTAAGTTCTGCCTCGACATGACGCTTTTACTGCGCAACCGCACGAGGCGGTGGCTTGACCTTGACTTAGCTTGAAGGAAGATTGCCGCTAGGAGGAGCGAGCCTTTTTCTGGGGCTGAAATGTAATAAGCTTCGCTTAATAAAAGCTTGAGTCGCCCATTCAAAACCCCGCTGGTAAAAAAAAATTCCCCCGCATTTCCCCGAGGGGGAGAATGTGAAAGTGCGAATGCACGGTTGTCGGCCCGCTTGCGGCGCTTGCGCTCGGCCCCCGCAGCCCACCGCCTCGCCGCCTTCTCTTCCATCTCTTCCATCGGGTTTGTAGTATCACGTGTACACCACGCAGTTATCAAGCCGCTATAACGCTGCTGAGTCGCCAACGCACGCCGCTGACGACGTAGTTTGAATGCGTTAAAGATATAAGGCGCGTCACTAACACTGATATCACCGTCGCGTCCGTGGCTTGGTCGGTAGAGCGTCGCGCTGCGGCCGCAAAGTCCTCGGGTCGAAACCTGGCGCCGGATGCTGTTTCTTTTTTAAATATAGAGGAGCACTGCGGACGCCGCCGCCGCCGCCGCCGCCGGCGGTGGATGGTTTGGGGTCGCATTCGCACTTAAAAAAACAACAACCTACGGATCATTGCAAATAAAAATTGCAGTAAACTGTGAAGTGGCGATCGTGCCGCCCTGCAATCTCTAAGGAAGTGCGCCTGATTTACAGTAAATTCCTGCTGATCCACGCGTCTGTTTACCTAATATATATCTGAAATATTAAAAGCGAGTGCTCATAGGAATTTCTTTTCCATTTATGTCCGGGTAAGCAGCAAGTTATTGTGAAGCGCGGCCCATATCAGCGCCTAGTAAAGCGTACCGTACATACTATATGGTTCTTAGAAGGGTGGGAAAGGGGAGGCGCTCCTCCTCAAACTTTTTGCGTAGCGGGGCGTGAGGATGGTGGAGGCGACTGGCGTTGCGTATGGTCACAATAATTGCTTTATTTTTTTTACGTTCCAAATTACAAACTGGGTTTATTTTATTTTTTACTCAAATATCTCCCCTCGTGAAGTTTTAACTTCTTTTGTGAGCCCCTTCTCCTCCCACCCCCAGCTAACGAAATCCTGCTGACGCCACTGGCGCACAATAATAACATGGATAGTCACTTATATGTGCTTCTACACTCTTAGGCAAAAGGGAGCAACACGGGAGTGACATTGCTCCTTTGGGGGACTAATTGCTTTGCCACAACCATTAGTCCCCAACGGGAGTAAATGCGAGGGGACAAACGGTTACTCCCCAAGCCGTTCGTCTTCAGCAGACGAACGGTTGCTCCGTTCCGCTACACCCACGGAGACGAGCGAGGAGCTTATTCCCTTATGTCGTGGCGGGTCTGAACGTTTTGGTTTTAGGGGCGAAGCTCCTTAAGGCGTGGGTCTGTCCATCCTCGACGTATGTATGTAGCCACCTCTAGTTTAGTTCTTGGATTGTTTACTAGATGGCGTGGCTACCTCTAGTTTAGTTCTTGGATTGTTTACTAGATGGCGGTACTTGTATATGATGAAAAGATGCGCTTGGATTGTTTACTAGATGGCGTGGCTACCTCTAGTTTAGTTCTTGGATTGTTTACTAGATGGCGGGGAGCGTTGTAATAAAATCCTGTCGCTGTTGGCGCGCGCTCGGAGTCGCCCGATGGATAAGGCTGCAGATGTGCGAGCCCGCGAGGCAGAAGCGCTCCGTGAAGCTGCGCGACGCCGCCGCCAAGATCCTGCCGTACGAGAGCGGGAGGCCGAAGCGTGTCGTCTGGCTGCGCGACGACGCCGCCAAGATCCCAGCGTTCGAGAACGAGAGGCCCAAGCGTCACGGCAACGGCGCGAGGACCCTGCCGTACGCGAAGCGGCACGGCTGCGGCGCGAAGAGGATCTCCAAAACGTCAGAGAACGGGAAGCGGCGAGAAAGCGCGCGTATCGGCAGGCAGACCCCGATGCAGTGAGAGCTCGTGAGGCGTCTGCAAAACGCATCAGGCGAGCTCAGCCCCAAGGTGCCGACGCGCGGTTTAAGCGAGACTTTCTAGACGTTACGTTCGGACACAGATGTAGTGGGCGAACTTTCACTGAAGAGTCATGGTTTTACCGATGATTTCCCCTCAGGAGCTTCGCCCACTCATTATCATTCACCCCGTGGATATGCTGTGAATTTTTTTGCTTAGAGAGAGATGGAAAAAGAATAGCTTTCTCCGGGACGAAATTGTGGATGTTTGGTCAGTGGGGGATCCGAAGCCGAAGTCCAGGGCGCCGGATGCAGTAGCTCGTTCCCTGCCCTCCCAGATCAGCCGACGCTGATCTTGAGCTGACGAGCTGGGGAAAGCTTCCTTCCTCCCATTTTTCCGCAGAAGTGGAATGTGTAATGCTTGAGTTTTTCTCGTCTGAGCATACCCTTTGACATGGCTAGGTTTCGTGGAAGAGGGTGCATGTTTTTGGGTTAAGCAGTTTTCAGTTAATGTAATATGTTTCCTTCCAAACATCTTCGCCTATGTTGATTTGTGAATATATAAACCGGCTTGCGATTCTTCAGCCTTGAGAGACCCTCGTGGCACGCTAAGGATCATGTTCGAAGGCATAGAGGGAAGGGACGTTCGCCATGTTTTTCACGGAGAAAACTGTGGCAGTCGTGGTCTCAAAGAGCGCAGTATGGGAGTCGCGTGCTTCTCAATCACCACTTCGATCCCTTCTGCACCCTCACGTCCGGCTGTCCAGTAATTTGAACTTCCTTCATTGTGGAGGGGAGGATCTTTCCGAAGCGTCTAGGTGTCCCGTCGTGAATGTTTGCAGTGCTCTGATGAGAGTCTCTATTGATGTTTGTGCTTGTTTTCGATATTTTAGCTAGTTTAATTGCCGAGAAGATGGCTCCAATGTCCGCTTCTTCCGTTCCTGTCTGTGGGAGAGTCATGCAGTCACAAAGATAGCCAGCGTAGTCCTCTGCGACAGTGGCTTCCTTAGAACCCTCGTAAATGTCGAAGTAGGTGTACGCTTTGTTTGCTTTCGTCGTAGGGATTTTATCCTGGCTTGTCGCCCGCAGTTGTGTAGGCTTATATCCAATGATTTTTGGCAAGGAAAAGTTTGTAAGGGGAGTCGCTGGACCGGTGACATCTCTAGTTGTTTCTCTTCCGGAGGGATGCCTATCTGGCATGCGATGGCGCATTCCATTTTTCTTTTTCCCAGCCGCTTCCTTTGCGTCAGGAGAGCGGCTTCCCCCATTTCTTCAATGGCGTTTATTTGGTTTTCTTCGGTGTGGGCAAGTTTGTGGTAAGGCAGGCTGTACGATACCCGGCTCATGATAAATGCCTGCGCCTTATCGTTCGTTCTCACATTCCTGCTGTTCCCCTGGTTAGGCGTTGTACAATGTTGCACAATTCGTTAAAGACTTTCTGTATTTTGGCGATTGTAAGAACGGCGCTGGCCCTCCAGCAGGGCCACGCCGAGAATTCTTGTTTGAGTGTTATCTGGGATGACATCTTTACCTATTTTTAACTTAGCTGCATAACGCCATCAATTGTTTGAAACGGTAACAGAGCCGCGGCAAATTTCAAAATAATTCGAAAATTAGTGCAAAATATTGCGATTTCATTCTTACTATGAGACATTTCAGTTCGTTTCTGCTCACAATCTAGACCTTCCTTCTTTTTGAAACACGAATGATATCCATTGCCCCTATTTTAGTTACGTGACACAGTGTTGGTGTCGGCATCAGTCCCGGTAGCAGAGGTGCTTTGGTGTGATGGGGTCAGTTACGTACACGGCTGGCGACTGTCTCCGGAGCATTCTACCACCGACGGAATGTAGAAAGAATTTCACTGCGCAGGGGCGGCGCCTGCTGAATTCACGTAACTTTTCTTTCGTCTCGGCAGTGCTACCATTGTCCTCCTTTCCAGATTTAAGTTGCTCCTGGGCGTATTCTAGATTCAGGGGAGACATCGCACCGGCCTGCCTCTGTCGTAGCTTCCGGTTGGCAGCGATGACGCATTTCCGCGGACGCTTGGTGAGCACGGCTGATAGCGGACGGCTAGCAGCCACGGCGGGGAAATCTAAAAATGAGCCGAGTGGAAAGACGAGCTAATTGAAAATGGTTCATGACGGGAACTGGGCACACACACACACACAAAAAAAAAACGGGACCAGGGAAGAGAACACGCACAACGCAGGTGTGTGTTTTCTCTTCCCTGGTTCCGTTTTTTGTGTGTGTGTGGGCGTGTGCGCAGTTCCAGTCATAAAAATGAGGCTAATAACGAGTTTGAAAGTTGGGCAAGTTCGGGATGCATTCTGGGAATAATCGCGAAAAAGACGACACGTAGAAAACCTGTGTTTTTTTCTACGTGCGCGCCGTCCTGCGTATTCTTTTCTTACTTGCCGTCTTTTTCACGTTCATTCCCGTAAAAACGCTGTCGCGTTAAAAATAGTCGTTGTTGCTGTTGTTCCTTTGTTTGGCGAATACCCACTTGGGGTATTGGCCAGAATCGGGAGCTTTATTGGGGCTAATGTGCCTGATTTAGGAAACTAAGTTTTGGCGAAAACAAATGTTCATAAGAATAATCGCACAACAAATACAAGAATTCGTAAAAGAAAAGAGTGCACTATGCGGGAATTTGCAAGAACAGGCTCTTCTTTCGGCTGTGTACAAGAGCGGCTAACAGGGTAGGCGCCTAGTCTCTGAGACGTAGGTGTGGACGGCTGAAACCAAATTCCTGTGAGTAAACCCAAGCGAAATGGCACCAAACGAAAGTAAGACCGGCATTGAATGGGTAAGTCCAAGGCGGTGAATTGGCTCCTCGTGGTATTTTCTTCTCATTAAAGAGAAACCGCGGCAATGTAAAAAAAAATGCTCTATGGTTTCAGGTTCATCACGAAGAGCACAACGACCAGAGAAGATGAACCCAGCGCGGTGCATATAGAAATTGAGCTGTGGAATTCTGCAACGTAAGCTAGTTAAAGTAACCTCGCATTGGCGAGATTCGCAACATCGGGAGTTCCACGCATATGCCAAATGGGCGTAAACATCAAAGGAGGCGATGACACCCTCCTGCCACCTCGCCAGATGTTGATGCCGACGTATCCGTGCTCCGGCCAGTATAGAGGGAAATGGGCAGACGTCGATCAGAGGGCCGTCTATAGTGATGACCGCGCTAAAGAGTCTGCTTCTTCATTGAGCCATAAACCCTTATGTCCAGGCACCCATATCAGGCGGATTCGTTGTCAGTGGGCAGGAACTAAAAAACCGAATGTGCGAAGAAGAGCTGAATTTTTGGGGGATATCAAAGCGGAGCAAACAGCTAATGAATCGGACACAATTACGACATTTAATATCTGAGGGGGTAAGTTTTTTTATTCTAGGACTATTGCCATAAACTCAGCATAGAAGATTGGCGTGAAGTCCGGTAGGCGAATCGACAGCGACCAGTTGAGTTGTAGACTGAAAATCCCCGCACTCGCTCTCTCCTCAAGTTGCGACGCATCAGTCGCTACAACCACGTATGAATTCAAGCTAGCCAGATAGTCGTTCAACAAACCCGTTAGTAACCGTGTAGGCAGCATTTTTGCATTGTTAAGAAAAATGTTATTAAAGGTTAGGGGAACAAGGAGAGCTTACCATATATACGTAAGAACACGCTATACAGAAACATGAAACGAGATTCTGATTTAGTAATGCACAACTGACACCCATTCGCTTTTCCGCATCATTTAGCTTCCCTTGCTTTTCTAGCTCCAAAACGTGTTCAGTGTACATGCTTGTCACATCATTGGCTCGAGGTGAAGCTTGGCGAGGTGTATGGACGCAAGGAAGAAATTAGACTGCGCAAGGAAATCCGGGCATTTCTCGTTAACAACTGGCCACAAAAAGGACACTTACAGAAAAGTACATTGTTTTTTTATATCGTTCACTTGCCTTCCCTATAATTTAAGGAAGAAGGTTGCACTAGATGGTTATTACTTGAATACCTTTCACTAGCGAAAAAAAAAAAAAACGGGGGCGAAGAAAGAAGCACACAGTGCGTGTAGCGAGCGTCCCGAGTGTTTCTTTGTTCGTCCTCGTCTTTTTTTTTTTCGCTAGTAAAATGTATTAAACTTTCCTATAAGTCTTGCCAGATTGCAGGCTCTGCACCTCGCTGCATAAAGTGGCACTAATCAAGGTTTTCAACACCACATAGTCACCAACGCTTTTTCGCGATTTAATATGGGACATTCCGGGAACAACAGGTTTGATGAGGTGCATGAAGGCAGTCCCAGTTTCGAATACGACGCTCTCAGCGCTGATTGAGCCTGCGAATGTTGTGGACACTCGCACAGTGCATGCGCGATTGTCTCTATTGCAGGACAGTGTGGGCAGGCGGGTGAACTAGCGATGCCAAACCTGTGACTTCTTTCCGCGCAGCGGTGACAGCCGATTCGAAGACGAAGAAGGAGAACACGGTCAGCTTGGGTCAGTCCCCTCGAAGGAAGTGCGTGCGGTAGCTTGCCGGATGCAACTCGGGAGTCAGGGTGCATGGCTTGGAGGTCCCTTCGTATAAGGTACCGCGCGACGTCCAGGGACCTTATTGCGTCTCTCATCGAAGTGGATAGCTCGGCGCTGTATGGGTGTTCTTTCAAGCGCTTGCTGCAAGAGTGGCCACGAGCGCACTGATACTGATGATGATGCGCTCTACATGTTACGGTGTCTATTGAATAGTCATTTTCGCATCCCTTAATTAATAAAAGAGATCGTACGCCTTAGCAACTAAACTGAAACAGTAAGTTCATTCTGACGCAAAAATAGAAAGTGCCAATCATTCGTGGTGCAAATATTTACGCGCGATAGGAAGACGAAGAAGAACCACGGTGATCTTGGTGAGCGGTTTTTTCCTGGCCAATCCCCCTGACGGGCTACGGGTCATTTTTCTGGGGCCACTGCCCCCTAATAGGGTTCTCGCGTCAAAGATTTTATGATCGGGTTATTTCCAGCAAAAGTAGTACCATCAGCTCCCTAACATTAAGACCGATGTACCGGTACTGCACAAGCCAGCTTCGTTAGCGATACCCCGCCAGCAGTAATCACCGGCAATCACCGCCTGAACCGTGGCGGTGATTGCCAGCTGCCGCGTAACAAGTATGAATAGGCAATGAAGTGGAATATGGGCACTCGGAACCCCAACCGGCTTTATAATAGCGACATGCCCATGCCCGGCGATTCCGCGTGCCGACTTTGTTTTTGCTAGTTTGGCTTTTGACAGCTGTAAAATGGTAGATTCATGACATACAAACGCTGTACTAGCAAAACATCGAAAGGAGAAGACTTAATGCTTTCGCATTAAAAGCACGAAATGGCACAAAAGCGAACGTCGAAAGGCGTGTCCACGCGGCCTATAGTGACGGTTAAGTCAATTGCATGTGACTGCAGGACTCTATATTCGATTTACACTCCTAACAAGGCTCATTTCTTTAGTTGCAGGCACGCAGATTTAGGGGCCATCCACTGCTCACAACGGCGTAAATTTCACTCCATGAGGCGCGTAATGCTACCGCAACGATAAATTAAAATGGTAACTTGTAAGCAGGAGTTCAGTGCATGTAACTGTGAGTGAGCGGTCGAGAAAACGCGTAGCAGCGTAATTGCATCGATGTGCTTCTACCGGCTGAATATGCAAGGAACGTTTTCAGCAGTATTGCGAGCAGGAAGATGTTTAGTGAGGTACTTTACGTGCACTGTGGGTGTTGTATCAAACAAAATTCGGTTTATTAGCATAAAAATGCGAGGCAAAAAATGATTTCACAGACTGGATGTGGTATCGGGACATCACACAGATCCACGGCAGTACTAGTACATGCATCGCTGCAGCAACTTCGGCAGAGGCCGCTATATCACTCCCTTAAGCATGACTCATTGCCTGGGTAGCGCGGCATGGAGGGTGAGCATGGAAATGTGCTGCAAGCTTCCTTTTAACCAAAGTAGCGTATCTTACAAGGAAGCGGGCGCGAAGGCTTTGGAAAAAACGTAGCTGGCATCATGTAACTCCCCGTCGTGGCAAGGCATCAAGTGTGCAGCCAGCTGGTGGAAGCACACAACGTTGGCAGAAATTCCGCTGCTCCCGGAACTTCAGGTGGCACCAGTAGGAGCCAGTAGATGGCTGTCAATTTTATAGACCCTCAGCAGCGGGTGCACGTGGTGCGGCTCTTCGCAGCGGCACGCATCTCCCCGTCTCTCCAAGGTCCCGTAACGCGGCAGTGTACTCAGCGTATGCGAGTTCATGTGCAGCTTTCCCGCTCATGGCAGTCCTTTCAACAGTGATTACTCTGCAATTTTTTTAGCGAAATGAAAAATTATTTTGCACAGCTAATATTTGGGGTGAATACTTGCTTCATGCACAGTTTCAAGTCGCGCACGTTGCGCGACTGGGTTCTGAGCCATGGGAACAATCCCATAGAAATGCATGGGGAGTTAGATTTGACAGCGAATTACACAAAGAAATATACGGAAACCTGAAATGTTCGTTTGGCGTTTTAATCTTCACGTTGACATCTAGCTTTATGCCAAATATCATTTTCCTAAAGTGGTTTTTCTAGGTTCCCGAGAGGTTGTAATTTTGAGCGAGAAAGCTGGGTATGCTGAAGTAGATGGCAGCGTACAGTGGACGCATGAAGCAGCTACATAAGCCCAGGTGGACGCAGGGTCACTCCGCCGCGTTGCCCATATTGCGGTAGAAGCACGGAGTACTTGCAGTAGTGGCGCGGAACAGTAGCGCTTCGAAAGGGGACGTGGACGAGGGGTTGCAGGTATTTGGCGGCACGAGAGGCTTGCAGAGCACGTCGTTAGTGACGTCATCGCCTTTGGACGTGATCATGCACAGCTTTCTCACGCAAGCGGCGCAAGACAGAATCAGGTCGTGACAGCCTTGCATGCTGTGTTTTCCACCTGGATGTTTCTGGTTCAGGTCAGGTAGGCCGTTGGGGCCGTCGTGAGGCGTCGAGGCAGCATATCAGCCATCGGGTTCTGGTAGAGCGAGAGGAAAGCCTTCAGATTTTTCTGGCAAGCGTGGCCCCTGAAGATAGTGCAGGCCGTTGGGGCCGTCGTGAGGCGTCGAGGCAGCATATCAGCCATCGGGTTCTGGTAGAGCGAGAGGAAAGCCTTCAGATTTTTCTGGCAAGCGTGGCCCCTGAAGATAGTGCAGGCCGTTGGGGCCGTCGTGAGGCGTCGAGGCAGCATATCAGCCATCGGGTTCTGGTAGAGCGAGAGGAAAGCCTTCAGATTTTTCTGGCAAGCGTGGCCCCTGAAGATAGTGCAGGCCGTTGGGGCCGTCGTGAGGCGTCGAGGCAGCATGTCAGCCATCGGGTTCTGGTAGAGCGAGAGGAACGCCTTCAGATTTTCCTGGCAAGCGTGGCCCCTTCGGATAGGGCAGGCCGTTGGGGCCGTCGTGAGGCGTCGAGGCAGCATGTCAGCCATCGGGTTCTGGTAGAGCGAGAGGAACGCCTTCAGATTTTTCTGGCAAGCGTGGCCCCTTCGGATAGGGCAGGCCGTTGGGGCCGTCGTGAGGCGTCGAGGCAGCATGTCAGCCATCGGGTTCTGGTAGAGCGAGAGGAACGCCTTCAGATTTTTCTGGCAAGCGTGGCCCCTGAAGATAGTGCAGGCCGTTGGGGCCGTCGTGAGGCGTCGAGGCAGCATGTCAGCCATCGGGTTCTGGTAGAGCGAGAGGAACGCCTTCAGATTTTTCTGGCAAGCGTGGCCCCTGAACATAGTGCAGGCCGTTGGGGCCGTCGTGAGGCGTCGAGGCAGCATGTCAGCCATCGGGTTCTGGTAGAGCGAGAGGGCAGCCTTCAGATTTTTCTGGCAAGCGTGGCCCCTGAAGATAGTGCAGGCCGTTGGGGCCGTCGTGAGGCGTCGAGGCAGCATGTCAGCCATCGGGTTCTGGTAGAGCGAGAGGAACGCCTTCAGATTTTCCTGGCAAGCGTGGCCCCTTCGGATAGGGCAGGCCGTTGGGGCCGTCGTGAGGCGTCGAGGCAGCATGTCAGCCATCGGGTTCTGGTAGAGCGAGAGGAACGCCTTCAGATTTTTCTGGCAAGCGTGGCCCCTTCGGATAGGGCAGGCCGTTGGGGCCGTCGTGAGGCGTCGAGGCAGCATGTCAGCCATCGGGTTCTGGTAGAGCGAGAGGAACGCCTTCAGATTTTTCTGGCAAGCGTGGCACCTGAACATAGTGCAGGCCGTTGGGGCCGTCGTGAGGCGTTGAGGCAGCATGTCAGCCATCGGGTTCTGGTAGAGCGAGAGGGCAGCCTTCAGATTTTTCTGGCAAGCGTGGCCCCTGAAGATAGTGCAGGCCGTTGGGGCCGTCGTGAGGCGTCGAGGCAGCATGTCAGCCATCGGGTTCTGGTAGAGCGAGAGGAACGCCTTCAGATTTTTCTGGCAAGCGTGGCCCCTGAACATAGTGCAGGCCGTTGGGGCCGTCGTGAGGCGTCGAGGCAGCATGTCAGCCATCGGGTTCTGGTAGAGCGAGAGGGCAGCCTTCAGATTTTTCTGGCAAGCGTGGCCCCTGAAGATAGTGCAGGCCGTTGGGGCCGTCGTGAGGCGTCGAGGCAGCATGTCAGCCATCGGGTTCTGGTAGAGCGAGAGGAACGCCTTCAGATTTTCCTGGCAAGCGTGGCCCCTTCGGATAGGGCAGGCCGTTGGGGCCGTCGTGAGGCGTCGAGGCAGCATGTCAGCCATCGGGTTCTGGTAGAGCGAGAGGAACGCCTTCAGATTTTCCTGGCAAGCGTGGCCCCTTCGGATAGGGCAGGCCGTTGGGGCCGTCGTGAGGCGTCGAGGCAGCATGTCAGCCATCGGGTTCTGGTAGAGCGAGAGGAACGCCTTCAGATTTTCCTGGCAAGCGTGGCCCCTGAAGATAGTGCAGGCCGTTGGGGCCGTCGTGAGGCGTCGAGGCAGCATGTCAGCCATCGGGTTCTGGTAGAGCGAGAGGAACGCCTTCAGATTTTCCTGGCAAGCGTGGCCCCTTCGGATAGGGCAGGCCGTTGGGGCCGTCGTGAGGCGTCGAGGCAGCATGTCAGCCATCGGGTTCTGGTAGAGCGAGAGGAACGCCTTCAGATTTTCCTGGCAAGCGTGGCCCCTTCGGATAGGGCAGGCCGTTGGGGCCGTCGTGAGGCGTCGAGGCAGCATGTCAGCCATCGGGTTCTGGTAGAGCGAGAGGGCAGCCTTCAGATTTTTCTGGCAAGCGTGGCCCCTGAAGATAGTGCAGGCCGTTGGGGCCGTCGTGAGGCGTCGAGGCAGCATGTCAGCCATCGGGTTCTGGTAGAGCGAGAGGAACGCCTTCAGATTTTCCTGGCAAGCGTGGCCCCTTCGGATAGGGCAGGCCGTTGGGGCCGTCGTGAGGCGTCGAGGCAGCATGTCAGCCATCGGGTTCTGGTAGAGCGAGAGGAACGCCTTCAGATTTTTCTGGCAAGCGTGGCCCCTTCGGATAGGGCAGGCCGTTGGGGCCGTCGTGAGGCGTCGAGGCAGCATGTCAGCCATCGGGTTCTGGTAGAGCGAGAGGAACGCCTTCAGATTTTTCTGGCAAGCGTGGCACCTGAACATAGTGCAGGCCGTTGGGGCCGTCGTGAGGCGTTGAGGCAGCATGTCAGCCATCGGGTTCTGGTAGAGCGAGAGGGCAGCCTTCAGATTTTTCTGGCAAGCGTGGCCCCTGAAGATAGTGCAGGCCGTTGGGGCCGTCGTGAGGCGTCGAGGCAGCATGTCAGCCATCGGGTTCTGGTAGAGCGAGAGGAACGCCTTCAGATTTTTCTGGCAAGCGTGGCCCCTGAACATAGTGCAGGCCGTTGGGGCCGTCGTGAGGCGTCGAGGCAGCATGTCAGCCATCGGGTTCTGGTAGAGCGAGAGGGCAGCCTTCAGATTTTTCTGGCAAGCGTGGCCCCTGAAGATAGTGCAGGCCGTTGGGGCCGTCGTGAGGCGTCGAGGCAGCATGTCAGCCATCGGGTTCTGGTAGAGCGAGAGGAACGCCTTCAGATTTTCCTGGCAAGCGTGGCCCCTTCGGATAGGGCAGGCCGTTGGGGCCGTCGTGAGGCGTCGAGGCAGCATGTCAGCCATCGGGTTCTGGTAGAGCGAGAGGAACGCCTTCAGATTTTCCTGGCAAGCGTGGCCCCTTCGGATAGGGCAGGCCGTTGGGGCCGTCGTGAGGCGTCGAGGCAGCATGTCAGCCATCGGGTTCTGGTAGAGCGAGAGGAACGCCTTCAGATTTTCCTGGCAAGCGTGGCCCCTGAAGATAGTGCAGGCCGTTGGGGCCGTCGTGAGGCGTCGAGGCAGCATGTCAGCCATCGGGTTCTGGTAGAGCGAGAGGAACGCCTTCAGATTTTCCTGGCAAGCGTGGCCCCTTCGGATAGGGCAGGCCGTTGGGGCCGTCGTGAGGCGTCGAGGCAGCATGTCAGCCATCGGGTTCTGGTAGAGCGAGAGGAACGCCTTCAGATTTTCCTGGCAAGCGTGGCCCCTTCGGATAGGGCAGGCCGTTGGGGCCGTCGTGAGGCGTCGAGGCAGCATGTCAGCCATCGGGTTCTGGTAGAGCGAGAGGAACGCCTTCAGATTTTTCTGGCAAGCGTGGCCCCTTCGGATAGGGCAGGCCGTTGGGGCCGTCGTGAGGCGTCGAGGCAGCATGTCAGCCATCGGGTTCTGGTAGAGCGAGAGGAACGCCTTCAGATTTTTCTGGCAAGCGTGGCCCCTGAAGATAGTGCAGGCCGTTGGGGCCGTCGTGAGGCGTCGAGGCAGCATGTCAGCCATCGGGTTCTGGTAGAGCGAGAGGAACGCCTTCAGATTTTTCTGGCAAGCGTGGCCCCTGCACATAGTGCAGGCCGTTGGGGCCGTCGTGAGGCGTCGAGGCAGCATGTCAGCCATCGGGTTCTGGTAGAGCGAGAGGAACGCCTTCAGATTTTCCTGGCAAGCGTGGCCCCTTCGGATAGGGCAGGCCGTTGGGGCCGTCGTGAGGCGTCGAGGCAGCATGTCAGCCATCGGGTTCTGGTAGAGCGAGAGGAACGCCTTCAGATTTTTCTGGCAAGCGTGGCCCCTTCGGATAGGGCAGGCCGTTGGGGCCGTCGTGAGGCGTCGAGGCAGCATGTCAGCCATCGGGTTCTGGTAGAGCGAGAGGAACGCCTTCAGATTTTTCTGGCAAGCGTGGCCCCTGAAGATAGTGCAGGCCGTTGGGGCCGTCGTGAGGCGTCGAGGCAGCATGTCAGCCATCGGGTTCTGGTAGAGCGAGAGGAACGCCTTCAGATTTTTCTGGCAAGCGTGGCCCCTGAACATAGTGCAGGCCGTTGGGGCCGTCGTGAGGCGTCGAGGCAGCATGTCAGCCATCGGGTTCTGGTAGAGCGAGAGGGCAGCCTTCAGATTTTTCTGGCAAGCGTGGCCCCTGAAGATAGTGCAGGCCGTTGGGGCCGTCGTGAGGCGTCGAGGCAGCATGTCAGCCATCGGGTTCTGGTAGAGCGAGAGGAACGCCTTCAGATTTTTCTGGCAAGCGTGGCCCCTGAAGATAGTGCAGGCCGTTGGGGCCGTCGTGAGGCGTCGAGGCAGCATGTCAGCCATCGGGTTCTGGTAGAGCGAGAGGAACGCCTTCAGATTTTCCTGGCAAGCGTGGCCCCTTCGGATAGGGCAGGCCGTTGGGGCCGTCGTGAGGCGTCGAGGCAGCATGTCAGCCATCGGGTTCTGGTAGAGCGAGAGGAACGCCTTCAGATTTTTCTGGCAAGCGTGGCCCCTTCAGATAGGGCAGGCCGTTGGGGCCGTCGTGAGGCGTCGAGGCAGCATGTCAGCCATCGGGTTCTGGTAGAGCGAGAGGAACGCCTTCAGATTTTTCTGGCAAGCGTGGCCCCTTCGGATAGGGCAGGCCGTTGGGGCCGTCGTGAGGCGTCGAGGCAGCATGTCAGCCATCGGGTTCTGGTAGAGCGAGAGGAACGCCTTCAGATTTTTCTGGCAAGCGTGGCCCCTGAAGATAGTGCAGGCCGTTGGGGCCGTCGTGAGGCGTCGAGGCAGCATGTCAGCCATCGGGTTCTGGTAGAGCGAGAGGAACGCCTTCAGATTTTCCTGGCAAGCGTGGCCCCTTCGGATAGGGCAGGCCGTTGGGGCCGTCGTGAGGCGTCGAGGCAGCATGTCAGCCATCGGGTTCTGGTAGAGCGAGAGGAACGCCTTCAGATTTTTCTGGCAAGCGTGGCCCCTTCGGATAGGGCAGGCCGTTGGGGCCGTCGTGAGGCGTCGAGGCAGCATGTCAGCCATCGGGTTCTGGTAGAGCGAGAGGAACGCCTTCAGATTTTTCTGGCAAGCGTGGCCCCTGAAGATAGTGCAGGCCGTTGGGGCCGTCGTGAGGCGTCGAGGCAGCATGTCAGCCATCGGGTTCTGGTAGAGCGAGAGGAACGCCTTCAGATTTTTCTGGCAAGCGTGGCACCTGAACATAGTGCAGGCCGTTGGGGCCGTCGTGAGGCGTTGAGGCAGCATGTCAGCCATCGGGTTCTGGTAGAGCGAGAGGAACGCCTTCAGATTTTTCTGGCAAGCGTGGCCCCTGAAGATAGTGCAGGCCGTTGGGGCCGTCGTGAGGCGTCGAGGCAGCATGTCAGCCATCGGGTTCTGGTAGAGCGAGAGGAACGCCTTCAGATTTTTCTGGCAAGCGTGGCCCCTGAACATAGTGCAGGCCGTTGGGGCCGTCGTGAGGCGTCGAGGCAGCATGTCAGCCATCGGGTTCTGGTAGAGCGAGAGGAACGCCTTCAGATTTTTCTGGCAAGCGTGGCCCCTGAAGATAGTGCAGGCCGTTGGGGCCGTCGTGAGGCGTCGAGGCAGCATGTCAGCCATCGGGTTCTGGTAGAGCGAGAGGAACGCCTTCAGATTTTCCTGGCAAGCGTGGCCCCTTCGGATAGGGCAGGCCGTTGGGGCCGTCGTGAGGCGTCGAGGCAGCATGTCAGCCATCGGGTTCTGGTAGAGCGAGAGGAACGCCTTCAGATTTTTCTGGCAAGCGTGGCCCCTTCGGATAGGGCAGGCCGTTGGGGCCGTCGTGAGGCGTCGAGGCAGCATGTCAGCCATCGGGTTCTGGTAGAGCGAGAGGAACGCCTTCAGATTTTTCTGGCAAGCGTGGCCCCTTCGGATAGGGCAGGCCGTTGGGGCCGTCGTGAGGCGTCGAGGCAGCATGTCAGCCATCGGGTTCTGGTAGAGCGAGAGGAACGCCTTCAGATTTTCCTGGCAAGCGTGGCCCCTTCGGATAGGGCAGGCCGTTGGGGCCGTCGTGAGGCGTCGAGGCAGCATGTCAGCCATCGGGTTCTGGTAGAGCGAGAGGAACGCCTTCAGATTTTCCTGGCAAGCGTGGCCCCTTCGGATAGGGCAGGCCGTTGGGGCCGTCGTGAGGCGTCGAGGCAGCATGTCAGCCATCGGGTTCTGGTAGAGCGAGAGGAACGCCTTCAGATTTTCCTGGCAAGCGTGGCCCCTTCGGATAGGGCAGGCCGTTGGGGCCGTCGTGAGGCGTCGAGGCAGCATGTCAGCCATCGGGTTCTGGTAGAGCGAGAGGAACGCCTTCAGATTTTTCTGGCAAGCGTGGCCCCTTCGGATAGGGCAGGCCGTTGGGGCCGTCGTGAGGCGTCGAGGCAGCATGTCAGCCATCGGGTTCTGGTAGAGCGAGAGGAACGCCTTCAGATTTTTCTGGCAAGCGTGGCCCCTTCGGATAGGGCAGGCCGTTGGGGCCGTCGTGAGGCGTCGAGGCAGCATGTCAGCCATCGGGTTCTGGTAGAGCGAGAGGAACGCCTTCAGATTTTTCTGGCAAGCGTGGCCCCTTCGGATAGGGCAGGCCGTTGGGGCCGTCGTGAGGCGTCGAGGCAGCATGTCAGCCATCGGGTTCTGGTAGAGCGAGAGGAACGCCTTCAGATTTTCCTGGCAAGCGTGGCCCCTTCGGATAGGGCAGGCCGTTGGGGCCGTCGTGAGGCGTCGAGGCAGCATGTCAGCCATCGGGTTCTGGTAGAGCGAGAGGAACGCCTTCAGATTTTTCTGGCAAGCGTGGCCCCTGAACATAGTGCAGGCCGTTGGGGCCGTCGTGAGGCGTCGAGGCAGCATGTCAGCCATCGGGTTCTGGTAGAGCGAGAGGGCAGCCTTCAGATTTTTCTGGCAAGCGTGGCCCCTGAAGATAGTGCAGGCCGTTGGGGCCGTCGTGAGGCGTCGAGGCAGCATGTCAGCCATCGGGTTCTGGTAGAGCGAGAGGAACGCCTTCAGATTTTCCTGGCAAGCGTGGCCCCTTCGGATAGGGCAGGCCGTTGGGGCCGTCGTGAGGCGTCGAAGCAGCATGTCAGCCATCGGGTTCTGGTAGAGCGAGAGGAACGCCTTCAGATTTTTCTGGCAAGCGTGGCCCCTTCGGATAGGGCAGGCCGTTGGGGCCGTCGTGAGGCGTCGAGGCAGCATGTCAGCCATCGGGTTCTGGTAGAGCGAGAGGAACGCCTTCAGATTTTTCTGGCAAGCGTGGCCCCTGAACATAGTGCAGGCCGTTGGGGCCGTCGTGAGGCGTCGAGGCAGCATGTCAGCCATCGGGCTCTGGTAGAGCGAGAGGGCAGCCTTCAGATTTTTCTGGCAAGCGTGGCCCCTGAAGATAGTGCAGGCCGTTGGGGCCGTCGTGAGGCGTCGAGGCAGCATGTCAGCCATCGGGTTCTGGTAGAGCGAGAGGGAAGCCTTCAGATTTTTCTGGCAAGCGTGGCCCCTGAAGATAGTGCAGGCCGTTGGGGCCGTCGTGAGGCGTCGAGGCAGTATGTCAGCCATCGGGTTCTGGTAGAGCGAGAGGGAAGCCTTCAGATTTTTCTGGCAAGCGTGGCCCCTGAAGATAGTGCAGGCCGTTGGGGCCGTCGTGAGGCGTCGAGACAGCATATCAGCCATCGGGTTCTGGTAGAGCGAGAGGAAGGCCTTCAGATTTTCCTGGCAAACGTGGCCCCTTCGGATAGTGCAGGCCGTTGGGGTCGTCGTGAGGCGTCGAGACAGCATATCAGCCATCGGGTTCTGGTAGAGCGAGAGGAAAGCCTTCAGATTTTCCTGGCAAACGTGGCCCCTTCGGATAGTGCAGGCCGTTGGGGCCGTCGTGAGGCGTCGAGGCAGCATATCAGCCATCGGGTTCTGGTAGAGCGAGAGGAAGGCCTTCAGATTTTCCTGGCAAGCGTGGCCCCTTCGGATAGTGCAGGCCGTTGGGGTCGTCGTGAGGCGTCGAGACAGCATATCAGCCATCGGGTTCTGGTAGAGCGAGAGGAAGGCCTTCAGATTTTCCTGGCAAACGTGGCCCCTTCGGATAGTGCAGGCCGTTGGGGTCGTCGTGAGGCGTCGAGACAGCATATCAGCCATCGGGTTCTGGTAGAGCGAGAGGAACGCCTTCAGATTTTCCTGGCAAACGTGGCCCCTTCGGATAGTGCAGGCCGTTGGGGTCGTCGTGAGGCGTCGAGACAGCATATCAGCCATCGGGTTCTGGTAGAGCGAGAGGAAAGCCTTCAGATTTTCCTGGCAAACGTGGCCCCTTCGGATAGTGCAGGCCGTTGGGGTCGTCGTGAGGCGTCGAGACAGCATATCAGCCATCGGGTTCTGGTAGAGCGAGAGGAAGGCCTTCAGATTTTCCTGGCAAGCGTGGCCCCTTCGGATAGTGCAGGCCGTTGGGGTCGTCGTGAGGCGTCGAGACAGCATATCAGCCATCGGGTTCTGGTAGAGCGAGAGGAAGGCCTTCAGATTTTCCTGGCAAGCGTGGCCCCTTCGGATAGTGCAGGCCGTTGGGGTCGTCGTGAGGCGTCGAGACAGCATATCAGCCATCGGGTTCTGGTAGAGCGAGAGGAAGGCCTTCAGATTTTCCTGGCAAGCGTGGCCCCTTCGGATAGTGCAGGCCGTTGGGGCCGTCGTGAGGCGTCGAGGCAGCATATCAGCCATCGGGTTCTGGTAGAGCGAGAGGAAGGCCTTCAGATTTTCCTGGCAAGCGTGGCCCCTTCGGATAGTGCAGGCCGTTGGGGTCGTCGTGAGGCGTCGAGACAGCATATCAGCCATCGGGTTCTGGTAGAGCGAGAGGAAGGCCTTCAGATTTTCCTGGCAAACGTGGCTCCTGAAGATGGTGCAGGTAGGGTTCTCGCGCAGCCGGAGGGGTTGCGAAAAGGGCGGCCAGTCTCTCTCAGATGACCCTGCAGCCGAAGTGACGCCCATCTGGTTTGTCAGGGCGGCTGGTCCAAGCATTCTGTTCTTGGTGCCACCCGAAAGAAACTCGGTGAATTCTCCTTCGCCGTCGGGTGGCATTTGCGCAGAGGGGGATGCACTGCGGATACCAGGGCGGGCGATAGTCGAGCTCTTCAGGGATGCAACTAGGGGCGAAGCCTCTGACGTGACTGGAAAGCTCGGTGCTGTGTACGTGTTCTGTCCGCGCTGGCTGCAGGAGTTACCACGAGCGCACCGATGCTGATGATGATGCTTTTGACGTGTTACGGTGTCTATGGGATCGTTGTTTTCGCATTCCGACAATTAACAAATAAAATCATACGTACCAGCGTTAAGTTACTAAACTTGGGTTTAGGAACTAAACTGAGACTCTAAGTTCATTCGGGAGAAATAATACAAACTACTAATCAGTAGTGGTGCAGGTATTTCCACGCGATGGGAAGACGACGAAGATGAACCACGGTGATCTTCGTGAGCTGGTTTTTGTGGCGAATCCCCCAGCGCTTGAGTAATTTTTTTGGACCCCTACCCCGTATAAGGCTCTCGCCTCAAAGCTTTCTGACCGTGTTATTGCCAGTAGAGTACCATCACCCCCATAACATTAAGACCGATCCACTGGTACTACACAAGCCAGCTTCGTTGGCAGCAGCACGCCAACAGCAGGATCTACGCAGTACCGCAGCTGCCGCAGCGGAGCCCCGGCGTCGCAGTGCGCTTGCCAGCTGTCGCGAACCAAGCATGTGCAAACAATTCAAGGAACATGACGCACTCGGAACCCGTAATGTACAACAGCCCGGCCTTTGGAAGCAGGTGTTACACTTAGGGAACAACACCAAGAGGCAAACATTCATGACACCTTCGCTTGCACTATGGAGGCAAACATTCACGACACCTTCGCTTGCACAATAAGGCTCCTATGGAGCCATGCCTACGCCCAGAGCTACAGAAACCGACTATGGTGTGGTATATCCTCCAAGAAGTGAACTTCGCGCGGCTCCAATCAGCAACCGACTAATTTCCCCAACTAGGCAACGAGCCATTCAAATAACCGATCGAGCGTCCCATATGTACGTGGTGATTCAAGCCTTTCAAAATCTGATCATCCCGAGCATTTCCATGAAAACTGGGAAGCACCCGTCCAAACTCGAAAGCAGCTCTCTCCCCGCGGTCTCTTTACTCGGTCATTCTGTGCGCTTCTGTAGTTTGCTGTGTAGTTCGGTCTTCGCCTCGAGGCGGAGCGGACGTGTTTATTCGCGCTCCTCCGTTTAGGGACGACTTGGGATCGCTGCCCGTTGTCTAAGCGGGCCGCCGCATTGGATTTGGATATGCTCCGCCTTTTGCTATGCTGGTGTGGGCTGTCGAGTGCAAGCTCCTGCTCCCCAGTACCCGCCTATCGGCAACAGTCCAGTCCAGCGAACTCCGAAGTGGTTGGGACCACTGCAGACTGCACTCCTCGTCACGGCCAGCTCGCCTCTACGCTTCACAGTTCCTCTAGAGGCTTCTCGTCTGTCGGACTCAGCATGACGCCAGCCAGATGCGTTTGAGGTTTTTTGCATGCGACGGCCGGGATCGACCACAGTGGAACTAATCTCTTCTACTCTTTCCCCATCTTTTTAATCTTCACTTTTCTCTGCGCTATCCTATTCTCCATCTATACAGTCAAACCTGATTATAACGAACCCGGATAGAGTGAATTATGCGATATTTCGAACAAAAACAAATCAGTTATGAAAATACATGAAAAACATATTCCTTGTAGCGAAGTTCACATCGGATATATCGAACTCGGTGAACCTAGAATTGCCGCCGAAATGCATGGTATGAGGTAATTGAGGTAATTGAGACATTGAGCCTCATATTGAACGACGTGACGCCCGACACTTTTCGTAACTGAAGCAGAGTGGAAAGCCGAGCTAGTTGAAAATGGTTCGCGACTGCAACCGCGCACAACAAAACGGGACCATAGAATTCCTTCGGGGACATCCTGACTGTCGTCGACGACCAGGTTGCCGTCACTGTGAGACGCTCTGATGCAGACACCGTCGTCGATGTCATGGCAGCTGGTACTGTTAAAAGTACCAAACAGGCAGAGGATGTCGCGACTGAAAGCCGTCCATTGCTTAATGAAGCGCTTTCGGCGGTTGATATGCTCAAGCATTATTGCTTCGATATTGAAGGACACGGACTCGAATGCTGTGCTAGTTGACGCCTCCAAAATGATAGTGTAGCCTTATTGCTTGCAATAAATGGATTGTTTTGTGTATGGTAACGATATACTTCATATTGTGTTGGTTTCCGCATGCGGGGATGGGGGGAGCTATGAAAAGGGTTCCTAGCCATGAAAAGGGTTCCAGGGAAGCTACAGAAACTACGTTGCAACCAATCTACAATAAGAGTTTTGTAGTCCATAGACTAAAGTAGTCAAACCCGGCAGGCGTTTTCCTATCTGTTTTCGAAGCGCCACAATTTTGTGTTAACCAGAGCGGTACAACCTGAAATCCAGCCTGTTCTTATAGGCAGCAGCAGAAAAAGTTTAGTCGCCCTGGAAAGCTCGTACGTTAGTCGTACAAGCTTAAAATTTTGCCAAAGCGTGCCACTGGAGTCGTGCTACAGATACTCCGGAGTCGTTTGTTCTAGCTGTCTCCGTTATGAAATGGCAGCCAATTTGTTTTCTGCGCCATTCAATTACGCCCCGGACGAGCGAAGGCCCGAGAGAGGGCGCAATCGGGCTTCGGCGGAGCGTGTCCCGCAATCCTGGGGGTGTTTAGCTGTAATTATTATACTGGTCGTCCACAGCCTGCATTTGTCTACGGTTGTGATCCCGCTTCAGGCGTTTCCCGATATGATCGGCCGCCGCGCGATATCCGCGGGGTGGTCAGACGCCACTTTCCGACGACGGCTCAATGCCGCCAGCTCCTGCGCAACACTCAGAAAAGACGGCCCGGCCTTGCTCTCATTATGCTCTCATTCATGACCAAGCTCACACGCACACGGCAAGTCACGTGATCAGGCGCGAACCAGCCGCGAAGAGCGCATGCGACAAGCCGGCAGCGGTGGCAGCAGTGGCGATCGCGGCCCCCGGCGGAGCTCGGCCGATGCGTTGTCAATGATACAGGGTAGCTACGGTCAAATCAAGGTCAAATTTACCGCGGCAGCGAAACCGATCAACGATATTAGTAAAGTTTAACTTTAAAAGTAAAGCTTTACGGCTTTACTTACGACTTTACTGGTTGCTTATAATGCGGTAGTAGCGACTGTTAGGAAACTACTCCTGCCTGTAAAGCGTGCATCTTAGCACTGTGGCTTATGATGCGGGAGAAGCGACTGTTAGAAAACGACTCCTGCCTGTAAAGCGTGCATCTTAGCACTGTGGCTTATGATGCGGGAGAAGCGACTGTTAGGAAATGACTCCTGCCTGTGAAGCGCACTGTGACTTATTATGCGGGAGAAGCGACTGTTAGAAAACGACTCTGGCCTGTAAAGCGTGCATCTCCGCACTGTTCCATGATGCGGGAGAAGCGACCGTTAGGAAACCACTCCGGCCTGTAAAGCGTGGATATCCGCACTGCGGCTTATGATGCGAGAAAAGCGAATGTTAAGAAATGACTCCGGCCTGTAAAGCGTGCACCTCCGCACTCTGCTTACGTTGCGGGAGAAGCGACTGTTAGAACACGCTAACGACTTAGGGCTGTAAAGCGTGCATCGACTTATGATGCGCGAGAAGCGACTCCCAGAACACCGCTGATGATAGCTGAGACGTCGACACCTGCTGAGAGTCGAATGGTGATGAGGCCCCGCTAGCTCCTATAAACACAGATTCGTAACGGGACGGTCGCAATCAAACCCTCTGCCAGTCTTTTTACTGCTAAGTAGTATATAACCCCCCCCCCTCCCCCACCCCCCCTTGGTTTCATTCCGGTGAATCAGATTTACTCGGCGCCGCTTCTATGCTCCTCCTCAACCCCGCCAACCCCTTTTCACAACTGTTATACCGCTCGCCACCACCGATACCTCTTCTTGCATAAGTTGAGCCAACGCCGCCTGTAAAAACATTGCCTAACGGGTCGCGCGCTTTTTAATAGGAAGGGCAGGGACGCTTAGTTCAGGAACTCATCCGCTATGTGGCACGCGCCGGCGGACATCTCGCCTTACGTCATTGCTCGCGAGTCGCGAAAGCTGCACCCTCTTCTACGACGTGTGTCTGTCAGCTTGCCTCTTGGGTTTTAAGAGCCGTTTCGCTCACATCTTAGGCGCGACGGGGAGATAGTTCTGGGGCGCACCGGAGGCCTTGTTCAACGTGTCGCTCGCTTCATACGTGTCGCTTGCTCAAGATAAATGACGGAGCCGAAACTGAAATAGTGTAGCAACATTAATTGCCGTGTAGACAAATACGAACAGAAAAACGATATTTTCGGATCGTGCAGCCATTATTTTACTGATGTTTTCATCTCTGGACGATTTAGGGAAGAAAAAATTGCGCGCACATTTTTTGTTCAGGCGCTCACTTCTATACCATTACTTTCCAAATATATCACGTGCTTGTAAATTTCAGAAGGTTATAGAAAACAAAAGGATAAACAGCTGAGGTTCCCGCCACGCAGTCCGGGCGCTTCTACAGTATAGTTCTCAATTTTAAAAGTGCGTACCGATGCGGAGTGCGAACAGCGCGGACAAAAAAAGACCGAAATGCGAAGGGAACAGAGGGGGGATGCCACACCCAGAAAATTTCGCGGTACCGTGATCCAAGTAGAAAAGCGCGGAAAGCCGGCATTAGCCTGCGGCAGCACAAATGATTTTGCTCCGAGGCAAAAGCGGTTTTATCAGCGACAGACCAAGACAGACGGGCATGGTGAAAAAGAAGAAGGCGTAGGAGCGCCGCCTGAGTAACGCTAAACAAACTTTCAACTATTTTACATAGTTTCTGAGAAGCGGCGCTGGCCGGCGGACATGAAAGCACGCAGGTAGGCTACGGAACGGGGAAGGGTAGGAGAGAGCAACAGGAGAGTGGCTGTTTGGCCATTTTTCGCTCACGCATTAGGCAAGGATTATACAGGCGGCGTTGGTTGAGCATACGGCTGATAGCGGCGGTAGCGTGTTACAAGATGATTGCAGATAGTCAACAGTAGTGCGAATGAGCGTCAAAATGACGTAGCCGCTGCCACCGAACGTTTATCCGCCACCGTTGCTGTGAGAAATCCCACCTCGTGTAGCAGTTGCGAATTCCGCCTGGATGCAGGGCAACTTGCCTGCATGGAACGCCAGAGTGAGCCCATAATTGTTCTTTAGATTGAAAGGCTTTCCGAAATACCTTTTCGCCGGTGTGTTTCGCGCCTAAGCACACACTGATCACGGGTTGCCGGTTTATGCGCGCACGGTTTGGGGTTGGAAGAAGGGGGAGTGAAACACGCAGCTAGGCTCCATGCCCGTACCGACGACACGCCCTTCGTGCTGGCGGGAGATTTAAACGTGGAACTCTCACAGCTCAATGCGACCTGTCGGCTGCCCTCCATGGTCGAGCGTTTTGGTTTTGTGTCGGTGTGTCACAGGGTCAGTAAGATGCCTGTGACGCTACTGCAGGGAACAAACATGTTTGACTGATAGAATGAAGCTCGAGTCGTTCCAGGTTTTAACTCGTTATGGGACGGAACCGTGTCATTTGCTCGGAGGAAGAAGAGCGGGAATTGAGGGGTCCTCGGACCACACAGAAGCGCGAATGGCCGCGACAAAAACAAAAAGCCGCTGCCGCCGCTGTTGCCGCCGCATGTTCCAGCTCGCCGAGTAGCTGAAAATTCCTCCAGGATGAACAGAAACTTCCTCGCTTGTATCGCCGACGTGAACCAATATTTCTTGTTTAGCTTGAATTGCTTTCAGAGCAACACTTTCACAGTGAGTTTCACTATAGACATTCGCAAATCACCGGTTGCCGGTTGATGCGTGCACGGGTGGGGAGTGAAAATGGGGTGGGCGTGCACGCTCCGCTATGGGGGTTAGGTCTTTACTGATGACGTGACCTTTGTGCTAGCGGAAGGTTTAAACTTTGACGTCTAAAGGCCCATCTGGCGTCCTTCTTGGTCGAGCGCAGAGGTTTGGTGTGTTACACAGACAGTGAGATGGCTACGACGCAGGATGGAAACAGGCAGCCGTATGTTTGCGCGCTACAGAAAAAAGGGCCCATCTCCCCGCGTGGGGGACTCGAGTAAATGCGTCGCATAGGGGGTGGGTGTATTGCGTTAACGTTTAGCGTTTGGGGAGTTGGTGGTAGTGAATGCGTTGTATCAGCAGCTTCTTGACGTAGTTTGAATGAGTCAAAGATATAAGGCGCGTTCGTAGCCTTCCATTCTGTGTCGGCTTTGTGGCGCAGTGAGTAGAGCACCATGTACCTTGCGTTCCGCCCGCAGGGTCGTGGGATCGAAACCAGGCGCCGGTAAGTGTTATTTTTTTATATAGTGTAGGGGGAGGGGTGCGGACCTGTTGTTGAGAGCGAGGAGGGTAGCGTGATGCGGGAGAGGACGAGTGGGGGAGAGGGCGCACCTGGAACGGCTGTTGCGGACGCCGAGGCACGCCGACAACGCCGGGTGACATCGTGAGTTAAAGAAATGCTCTGCATTTAAAACTCGAGTCATTCCAAGTTTCATTCAGCTAATTTGATCGGAAGTATGCTCAATCACAAATCACAAAGAAACATGTTTTGTTTCCTGCACTCCGATGGCCTGAATCCAGCTTCGCAGGTCTTCCTTCTTCACAGAGTGGAAGGGCACTAATTTTGTTTGTTTTTCAGCCTCGCTCTGAATAGGCGTGCCGCCGTGTGGCCTACTTGGCATATGCACCCGCTTACCACGCGTGACGCCATGCTTTGTTCGGTTCAAACCAGCACCGGTTTTAAACGCAGAGCATTTCTTTAACTCACGATGTCACCCGGCGTTGTCGGCGTTGGCGTGCCTCGGCGTCCGCAACAGCCGTTCCAGGTGCGCCCTCTCCCCCACTCGTCCTCTCCCGCATCACGCTACCCTCCTCGCTCTCAACAACAGGTCCGCACCCCTCCCCCTACACTATATAAAAGAATAATACTTATCGGCGCCTGGTTTCGATCCCACGACCCTGCGGGCGGAACGCAAGGTACATGATGCTCTACCCACTGCGCCACAAAGCCGACACAGAATGGAAGGCTACGAACGCGCCTTATATCCTTGACTCATTCAAACTACGTCAAGAAGCTGCTGATACAACGCATTCACTATCACCAACTCCCCAAACACTAAACGTTAACGCAATACACCCACCCCCTATGCGACGCATTTACTCGAGTCCCCCTCGCGGGCAGATGGGCCCTTTTTATTTCTTTCCCTGATCGAGAGCGTGTCCAAGATTAAACGTGATGCATCTTCCATGTATCGTGGCATGTTTCCTATCGCCGCGCAACAAACTCTAGGGCGTTGATCTGGTGTCGTTCCGCACCTGATGAGGTGTAGAAACGCTCGAACATCTTTCGCCATCTTGGCCATTGTTCTAGGGATCTAACGGGAAACTCATCTGAAGACCCAAGCGATGTCGCGCTTGAAGTGTTGGAGAAGGTCAAGGCGTTTCTGTAGCTTTGCGTCACTCCATCGCCACCGGCCGTGCCCGTGCAATCATTGTCCGTCGTTCTGAGCGTTAGGTCGAACCAGTTTGATCTGCTTGCATTTCTTCTCATCCGTGCCTGCTGTTGTGCTGTCTTGGCGACCAACGTGCTTGTTGGCTGCGCTGATTGCGGTCATTTGCTAATTTTAGATCGTGAGAACATGGATGCTACATAGGGCACTGTTTTAGAGCAATGGTCGGTGTTGGGCTCATGCATGAAAAGACTACCAAGAAGCCGAGTAAAAAGCGTTTTTATACTACGATGTCACCAGACGTTTATTAGCAAGATGTTGACAGGCATTTCTTACTCAGCAGGACCCAGTTGACAATCCCGCATTGGGCGGTGCACTGCCTAAGCCCCGGTGCTTATCGACCAGGGGATGCTATGCCGATTATCGGGCGTATAATCCAAGCTATTGAAAAGAATAACTGAGGTTTGGTGCACCGCCGGCCCATTCCGTGAGGAACTTCAGAACGTCTTGACACTCCGCGCTTCGAGACAGCTGCGAGAAAGAAAGAGACATGCGGTCAGGAAAGAAGGCTGCATTTCTTTAAAAAGTTGCGCAAAATGATAAAGATTGTGCAGTAAAAACTAAGTTTGTTTTACTGGCACGAGAAGTTTTCTACAGCGGGCATATTTTTACTTTTCAAAAATATAAGGCAACGTGTTACGCGTAAGTATACTGCCTAGAAACTGGCTATTCGGCTTGATAAATTTAATCAATAACTAAAGTTAAAGAGTCGCTAAAATTGTTTTGAATGGTATGTAGTAAACTTTCACCTATAGCAAATTAGCAATGCCTCTTTGACGAACGGATTGAATAAATGAACCGTATTGAAATTACGGCTAAACACCTTTCAAACCAGAGGCAATGATCCTAAGTTGAACAAATTTCACGTACTCCAGTTCAGCGAACATTACCTGCTCCAGAGCCGGGTCATGTGGCAGATTACGATCAGAGATGCCAATCCGACCTTTGCTTTTACACTTGCTGTACTTCTAGAACTGCATCGGTTATTTTTATAGTTTCGAACGATGACTTGATGTTCTTATACCTAATGTTCGATATGACATCGTGAGATGCATTCAGGGTACTAAACCCCACAAATACATTTCTGCAGAATGTGAGCGGGGAATATGAAAAGCGATGCGACGTATGCACAACATATTGTTGCGTACAGCAACTACGCGTTCTGGGAAGCGTTGGGCTTTAATGAGGGTTCGAAAAACAGAGAGCAGCGGGGAACAGGGTCAAGCTCAAAAACCGCTCGAGCTGCAAGTTCTAGCCGCCAGCGCGCAACTAATGACAAGGTTTGCTTCGCAACAAGCGCTCTCCTTCATCGCCGACTTCGCTCTTAAGCTTCAGCAGAAGCGCGCCCTCATTTACAAAGCACGTGACAACATTATTCATCTTTTTATCTTGATAAAAAAGTGCATTAGCCTGCTTCCTCAATTGGCTCATTGCAAACTTTTATGTGGACGCTATGTTTGTGATGCATATATTTAAAAAAAAAATCACGAGTACTGTAATGTCTGCTAAAGAAGTCCTTTAGCAGTCAAAATTCAACTTGGGCAATGCGTGCAGAACATCTCATAGTCGTAGCACTCCATCCCCATATCCCTGCCTCTCCCTGTATATTTGTGTAGCTAACAGAAACCCGAAAATTGACCAGTGATTCTAGTGGGTCATTAATTCACTGGACCCGCCGCGGTGGCTCAGTGGCTAAGGCGTTGCGCTGCTGAGCACGAGGTCGCGGGTTAGATTCCCGGCCGCGGCGGCCGCTTTTCTGATGGAGGCGAAAAGCAAAAACGCCCGTCTGTACGAGATGATCCCCACGTGGTCGAAATTAATCCGGAGCCCTCCACTACGGCGCGCCTCATCGCCTGCGTTGCGTCGGCGCGTTAAAACCCTACAATCATTCAATCAATCATTAATTCACTGGCAATGGGTGGCCCAGTGATTGTTCTTTCCTGGTGACAAATCAGCGATCATGGGTCATCCGGTTTCATGGGTCGTCCGGGGGAATGGGGACGGGAAGGGGGGGAGGGCAAGGTGGAGGTGAGGAGGAGGGGTAGTGAACGAAGGCGCTACCAGGCGTGGCTTGCAGGATCGTTATCGTCTTTTAAGGTCATTTGCAGTGAAGAAAGCATTCGGGAATGATTTTTTGTCAGAAAAATTATCACAGTTTCGGCCTTTTCAGTTTCCAAGGGAAACATTAACTGTGAAATGATTACCCTTTAATGAAAGGAAGCCACATCGGACCGATGCATTCAAGCGGGTGTTTTACGCCGTAGTTTTTGCCTTTGCGAGATATCGTGATGGTGATCTCCCTCCTTGGGGCGGGACCCGGTGTTGTTTTCCTTGAGCTTAATTTCTCAAGGTCAAATCAAGACGGTTGCGTGCTTTTCGGAAAGATTTCGAGGAGATGTTTCTTTGGACATTTAATAGCCTCAGAAGGTTAAATTTACAAATGGACTATTTAAAAGCTTCCAAAACAGGAAAAGAAAAGGAGTTGCTTGATAGCAATAAGACAACGATATTCAAATATAGTGCTGAAGCGCCCCAAGAGCTGTCACAAACTGAGAGGAAAAGGGCGTTGTAGTGAACAATGTTCTGCCGCAGTGAAAGAGAAAGGTTTTTTGCGCATGCCGGCCGACTGTGCAGCAGCTCGCTGGGTGAAGATTTTAGGTGAGTTTTTTTTCGCCCCTGCGGCAGACGCGTATATGAATGGTGAGCCAGCCTACGTTGGGGTCTCCCACCGTTTGAACTGCCCGGACATACTGGACAACAGCATGAACAAAACTGACGCACACATCTTCATGGCGGCACCAGAATAAAGTAGCAGTTTCTCAAAACGAGCACGGATATTTCGACTCTGCGGGCTCACATTGCCTTCACACGGTATGATTGTTGTCTTCAATTTTTAGCGGCTACCGAAAAGTGCGCTGTTTACACCAGCACTTCAATCACCTTTGTGGCGAGGAGAAATTTGTTCCAGTCATCCTTGTTGCAGACTGCCCCCTGCTTTTGAAACTTGAGCTTGTTCTGCAGCACCGGATAGCCTGAAATGTGAATAGGGCACAAGATGTGAACGAATCGCACGGGACGGTATGTCACACTTATGGGTGCACTACATATACAGTCAAACCCGATTATAACGAACCCGGATAGAGAGAATTATGCTATATATCGAACAAAGAAAGATCAGTTATGAAAATACAAGCGAAACATATTTCTTATAACGAAGTTCACATCTGATATATCGAACTCGGCGCGCCTAGAATTGCCGTCAAAATGCATAATCTCGGAGCGGCGATCGAAATGTTGATTGTCTGCGATGGAAATGTTGAGCCTTCCATGGAGCGACGTGACTCACGGCACTTTCCGTAACTGTTTCCGACGCGGCTGACTCACGATTAAACCCTCCCAGTCAGCGAGTCCGGACCGAGATGGAAGCATCGGCGAACTGTGGGAAGAGCTCTCCAATGTTCCCGATGTTGTGCTGAAAGGAGTGCCCTTCGAGGATTGCCTGAGTTTCGACGACGACGTTGCCATCACTGTGAGCCCCTCAGACACCGACACTGTCGCCGATGTCATGGCTTCTGGCGCTGCTGGAAGCACCGAAGAGATGGGGATGTCGCGAGCGGAAGCCGTCCGATGCTTAATGAAATGCTTTCGGCAGTCAATGTGCTCCACCAATATTGCTTCGATGTTGAAGGACACGGACTGCAACTAATGCAAATGATGTCTCATGTAGAGAATGCTGTGCTAGTTGTCGCCGCCAAAACGAAAGTGAAAACAAGAATAACCGCTTTTTGGGAAAGTAGGTAGTTACAGCGGAAAGTAGCTTTATTGCTTGCAATAAAGATAGTTTTCTGTGTGGTAATGGCATACTTTATTATGTTCGTTTCTGCATGCGGGGATGGCAGGAGGAGGGGGTGGGGGTGGGGGGTCCCGCGTACTGCGAACTTGTCACAAAAAACTTGTTATGGGCGGGTTCGGCTATTTCGAACTATTGGATATATCGAACTAATCGTGGCGCATATTGCAGTTCGCTATAACCGGGTTTGACTGTATACTGTCAACACCCCCATTTCCATATTTCAGTGTGGTTTTTCAAGTTGTGCTTTGAAAATAATTAGCTCCTTTTCTCAGTATTATATCGAGAATAAAAGACCTTTTTTTATAAACAGTTCTTCAGTGCAGTTTCTTGGTGTTATATGCATACAAGAACTCAACCGAAGGACAAGGGCACTTTCCGTTTTCTTGGTAGGGGTTGACAGCGCGGTAGTTTAAATAAATAAATAAATAAATAAATAAATAAATAAATAAATAAATAAATAAATAAATAAATAAATAAATAAATAAATAAATAAATAAATAAATGCTCTGGCACGTAAGTCTGCTGACGTGTTTTTAATGGGTAAACATTATAGTTTTCCCTGACTATACTTATCAAAGACTTCTTTAGTGCTGCATCGCGTGTGTCGTGCTGGCTCTATGCAGCTCCTCATAATACAGGTTCTTAGTTTCTCTGTATAGTGCTCGGCGTGGTCCGCGGTCTGGTAAACAATGAAGACGAAGCAAGAAAAGCGAAGAAAGAGACGAAAACTCGACGTAGCAGTTGTTTGAAGCACACTCCATGGAGCCACGAGGGGCGCGCACTCATGTTTTGTTCCTTCCACGTTTTTTTTTTTTTTTTTTGCCTCATGAGCAAAAAATCCGGTGGCGTCATTGTCGAATGGCACCAAAACTGACCGACGGCGCTAAAATTAAAAGAGCAAAAACATGTTAAAAAGCTCGGGTTGGCGTCCAGCTTGCAGTAACGACTTGGAAATGGAAGTTTGGTACTTTTCGGCCTGGATGGGTATCAAACTCGACCACTCCGGGGTGCGGGAAAAATACGCTACCGCGACACCACGGATTCTTTTGTTGTTGTTGTTCATTGCCTCGCTTAGCATAACAAGCACAAATTCACCCTTGGAGGTTCATATTAAAAGCAATACTGTACTTTTAGTAGGTAGTTAATATTTTGAGGACTTGGATAACACTTAATACCCTCATTAGTGTCAAAACATTGTTACCAGAACCTTGTTTGGCACACGCTTATTTTGCAAATAATTTCTTTTTTCAAAGTAAGGTACCATTGGTGTAGCATGCACACGAGTATTTGTAACAGAGAATCTGCGTCGCTATACAGCATGGAGACGAGAAGAAAAATAAGGGATAAAATCTGGCGAAAAAAAAAAACGTAGGCCTTTGGTGTCAGGGGGAGGTGCTCTTATTATGTTTAGCTGGAGGACGTCCCTCCCTCCCCCAATAAAAAAAAACGCATCCCAGCGATCGACCAAAACATTCGCTACATTTCCTGGCGTTTTACACAGCGTTCAATCCTTTCCCCATACATCACGGATTCCCCATGGTTCTGGCTGACTAAAAGCACGCCTAGTGCGTACGTCATGGGGCACATGGAGCTGAAGCCGATAGGGAGGAAGTGCGTGCGACGTCGCGTGGCGAGCACAGGTGCACCCAAGCCGAAGAAAACAATTGTTTCTGGAGAAGTAGTGACGTGAAGTGTCCACAGTCAGTCTCGTACGTGCCGTGTCTCGTGATGGAAGGTCTTCTCCGTCGGATGTGCCCACAGTTTCTGTACCGGCTAAGCGCTGTCGACCACGAAAATACGTTAATAAGGCCGAAGCACAGGAGCCGGGCAATGCATTCGGGAGAGCCAAGGCTGCGTAGGAAAGCGAATAAAGAGATGCATTGACCACCGGACTTACCGGTGATGAGGCAGGGCTCGGCGCGCATGGTTCCCTTGGGTCCCTCCAGGGAGGCCTCGTAGAAGCCCTGCTCGTCCGTGGGCAGCGCTTGCTCCACGCCCTGGTTCATGCTTACCGCGAGCACCCACTCCTTGACCTCCTCGTGCTGCGCCTCCTGGAGACAAGGTATCGCGCCCGAGTACGTCTCGATCTTTGTTTTGCCCTGTTCCATATGCTACGCTGCTCGCCAGTGTGGACACAGATTCGTGCTTTATTCTTTCATTGCGTATATGCGGTCGGCTGACTGGCTGTTACGGGGCGGGATTTTTGTTTTTTCCCGGAACCCGTGGCAGCACACACAACGGCCGTTATTTTAGGACTGTGGCTCGTTTATCACGTCCGCCGTAGACATTCAGCCTCGGCCGAGTCTCGAGGCAAGGTGAACTCTTGGGTACCAACTGTGTCAAGTCGCTCGGTGACGCGGCTGTAGATGACAGCCGGAGAAGCACCGCGGTTGCAAAGCATCACGGCGGGGGGAGGGTTACGTCCTCGCACGGCCTGAAGACTTGCTTCTCGTAATATAAGCACTACCTCACTTTAATATAAGCACTACCTCAAAGAAACTAAAATAAGCAGGTCAGTCTAATTAGATGTTTATTCGACACTGCGCTGAACAATACATTTCCGCAAAATACTAAACGCGATAACATGAAAAACAAAGTTGTGAGAGGGGACCGACACTCAACGCACATTTTCATCCGACCCAAAGTTGACCATAAGCGCAAATGTCAGGAAAGGTGCGTACTTTCTCGAGAAACCCGTGGAGCACGGACGATAACGCGGTAAGTATAAGCACGACTTCAGTTTCTGCGAAAAGCGGACCACTTACATCGAGAAACATCTTTTCCGGAAGTGGAATCTCGAACGGGATGTCGGTGTCCTGGAAGTCTGAATGGTCCAGCGTGTCCAGCGACCCTTCCTCAATGGCCTGTGATGGCAACCAAAAGGCCGCAACCGTCACCAGCTTCCCATGTCCACACATCACATATGTATATACGTCCACCCCGGCCTTGTTTAAAATTCGAAGCCGTTTACTTTGGTTGGGTCCCAACGTACAGCGCTAGCATGTGCACCAACGACAATGGCCTGAACCCGTTTTTAAGCTCTACAACTGTTTTTTTTAAATATGATCGGAAAGGGGTCGAAGGCAATAATAATTCAGAAGCAAAATGCAGTGAAAATGCAAGAGGGAATAGTTGACGAACTTCTACTGACATGCCACGCGCCACTGTGCTCGGCTTTACAACTGCCAATTTTCTTTTTCGACAAACACCAAATCCTTCACAATAATTTTTTGCCTAACAAAGAACGCCAATACAGGAGTACGCTTAGTATTTTAACCATGCGTGTTCGTCGAATTATCGACCACAGTTGCGAATTGTAATCAGTATTGTTTACTGGCATCAATTATTTGGAAGCAGTAGTCATTTAATGGGTCAAATGTCATCTAGGGAACTGCGACAAATCAGAGAAGCAGGTCTGAGACTTTTTCGATGTTATCGCGCAGTGACAAAATATGAAAGGAATATTTTGCCACCTAACAAAGTCCTTGACACATTTTGTTCACCTTATGGATGTTCCCAAAATGTTCCCATTGTAAATGTAATAAAAAGAAACGGTACAAAAATAAATAATTTTTTTGGTAACAAGACGGAACCACGCGCAAAACGATTGAGGCCCTTCGAAGTTACGGAGGTAGGCCCTCCAAAACGTTCCACAGTTTACTATTATTCCGTGTGCACTCACAATTTTTGACTCCTTCACTACAACCCGGCTTTCGTTCGCTTACGTCCTTAGTCGCCGTTGTATTCTAGATGTCATGAAGTCCTAAAAGGATTTATTCGGATGCGCTATGTCCGCAGTACTAAAACATACTTCGAAGTATACCTCCCCATTTCACGAAAATCAATGCAATTTAATCTTCATTTTGCGAAGGGTCTACTATTGGTTGGTTACCAGTTAGCTAAAACCACAGCTTCACTGCGTGTGCAGGTAATCTTTTGGAAGTTTACGAGCGAAATCATGGGTTGTTTAACACAGTGGGTTGTAACAAAGTGACTAGGGCTGGAAATACATTTCTAAACTAGTGCTGCGCTGTAAAATTTGACGCCTAAAAACTCCCCATTGTGTCAACGAAAGAAGGTGCATACGTACGCGTAAATATGCTAAAGTACCTACAGGTGCGCCTGTATAAATTAGGCAATTCCTGGCGCCCGTATACTGCTCGTCCGTAACGACGTTTTTGCAAGTTTGTCTACATCAGCGGCATGTCTGGTTCATATTTAAAATACGTACCTCGCATATGTCCAAGTAATGGTTCCAAAAGACGAAGGCCATTCCCTCCCGATTCATAGTCTGAAAAAGAATGCACAGTTTCACAGTTATTTTCCCCCAACACGCTCCATTGTTCAGTGCGCGCATTACGCGTTAAGGGAAAGTCAGATGTGTGAGCTAGGCTACAGCAGCCTGGACAGCACATGGGCTCCTGGACTGAAGAAGCACTCTCCCATTATTGGATAATAAAGGTTTCTCTCTCTCCCTCTCCCATTTCGCAAATCTCTACCTTTCACCTTTGCTTATGGTTGGTGGTGCCGCTACTTACTGTGCCCTGTCTCACTTACGTAAATACTGTCGCAGAGGTCCTTTGAGTGGATCAATTTTTAATAACACGTAAAGGATTAATTAAAAGCAAGCCTATTGAAAGTTTTATTTCTTCTGTTCCTTAATTCCATTCCAATATTTGTTCCTTTCCACACACTGAAGCGATGTCCGCGACCATAAAGGTAGTGCCAGTGCGACAAAATTTTGACGAGCGCTGCATTACGTATGCTATTGCAACGTTTACACAATGTTCTCTTGCTTGACGATGTTCTCTCACTCGACTAGTTCGATAGTGGATCTGGGATACTGGATGGCTGCATATACCATGGTGGCACCAAGCTAGCTTCTGTCAGAGCCCTTCTCTTTTTACTAGCGCCGATGCATGTTTGGCAACAAGGATCGGAGCAAACACTAATGTAGGTAGTCATTGCCTCTTCTGCAAGTACGATTTTACTTCGGCGTGTATCGTGCTCTGAACAGAAGAATGAAATTTCGTCATCTTAGTGTGCAATTTTCTCGTCCGTACAGGCGCCCCCGGGCAGTGTGCATGCGCGTAGTGGACAGCTTGCCTTGCAGGCGAGTCCCGCCTCGTAGAAGGCCTTGTCTGCCGGGATGTGCTCCGTGTAGCGCAGCAGCGACACGGATATCTTGGTGGCGTGCTCGGCGAGCGTATCCTGGCCCTGGCAGGCCGACCTGGTGGCGTAGTAGTTGCTCACCAGCAGCAGCCTCGAGAAGTCGGCCGCGTCGTGCATGTGGCTCGTTTCGAGGTTCTTCACCTGCACGCCGCGCCAACCTCCTTTCAAATCCGCTCAAGAATGTGGGTTTGTTTTTGTGAGAGTAAACTCGAATGAGGGATCCAGCTGATATTTCGAGGTTCCCCTTCGCTTACGTTGTCTGCCGAAGCGCAATGGTAAAAATGTCACTTCAAATGCCACTCCTGCGGACATCCAGGGTGTTGCGACGATAATTGGAACACTTTTTTTTTCCCTGAGTGAACCACTGGTCGGTTCGTGCTCAAACTTCACATGAAGGTCGCATTTTGTGATCTATTTTGTTTCACACGGGGAACAACGACGGTACTTACCTGTTCATTCTGAAAATAAATGAATAATATTTTCACCTATGGGAAAATGGCGGCCGATTTGGACGTGCGAGCGAGTGCAAACTGATCTTGGAACGACGGCTCCACCTGGGGTATGCATGGCGAAACGGACGATGGGGATTCACGCTCTTTCCACGGCAGGAAGGAGCCAAATGGGGTAGTAGGCGATCAGAAAATGTGAAAGCAGCTTTTCTGGTCGTCTGCTACCTCATTTGATTCCTTCCACGGTAGGAAGAAGCCAAATGAGGTAGCAGAAGATCAAAAAATGTGAAAGTAGGTAAGCAAACAAATACAACGTTTCTTGGCAACGACGAACCGTGGGGATATTTTATTATGGTTGGTATCAGCAATTATGCAAGTATTTGTGATCATCGTAAACTAGGGACGAAACAGATTTTCTGATCGTCTGCTACCTCATTTGGCTCCTTCCTACCGTGAATCCTCATCATCCTTTTTACTTGGGTACCCCAGGTGGCGCCGTTGTTCCAAGGTCAGCTTGCACTGTCTCGCACGTCCAAATCGGTCGTCATTTTCCCATAGGCGACAATCGTTTTTATTTATTTTCAGAATAAACAGGTAAGTACCGTCGTTGTTCCCCGTGTCAAACAAAATAGACTACAAAATTAATTCGACCTCCGTGTGAAGTTTGAGCGCGAAACGAGCAGCGGTTCGCTCACAAAAAAAAAAATTGAAGTGTTCCAATAATCGTCGTAACACCCTGTACATGGCCTAGACTACCGGTTTAGGAGAAGCCCTCAACGTTGAATAGGTTTTTTTGATGGAAAAATTTGACATCCATCTAAAACAGCCGAAGAAAAATTATTTGTGGAGCAGCATCCAAACCCAGGACCATCAGCTATCTAGCGTAGTCAGCAGCTCTACCAACTGAGCTAACCAGGAGGCTACATATATTTTTTTTTGTAACGCTAACTTTAGTTACACATGAATATACAACGTACGTAGGAGGTTACGCAGTAATCAGTAGTAGAACATCAAACGTGGTCGGTTACAACTTTCTAATAAGGTGACAATGAACATACACCTATGAAAGAGAACATAATTCAAGGAAGCGTTACATTGTTCTCGGGTATCCAAGGTGACTCGAATGGGCATTTAAAAAACACGAGACTAAAAAAAAAGGGGGGGGGAAGGGGAGATAACTATGACAACAAGAGCAAATGATATATGAGAGAGAGAGAGAGAGAACAATCTTTAATGAGTCTGGCGATGTCAGCCGAGCTAAACCGCCTGGCTTGCTACGCCAGATGAATGCTGTGACAATGATGATTATAATGATGAAGAGGAACACATGATTTGAACAATTAACAAAGTCTGATCAAGGCTTGTGGCTTTTAGATAGGCCAGTAAAGCTTTTGTGGCACGAAAGGCACGTTTGGAAGAATTCCAGGGACCTAATACGTCTCTCAGTTCTAGCCCTACGGAGAGCGGCCGGCCCAGAGACACTGAAAGGCACACTCTTTGCGTACTAAATCGCGCACAGTCACAAATGAGGTGTTGCAGATCTTCACGGACACCACACTGTGGGCACAGAGGCGAGGTGGACTGATTGATTTTGTAGCAGTAGTATCGCGTGTAGGCGACGTTCAACCGCATGCGGTGGAGTACTGCTTCATCATGCTTCGATATTCCAGGTGGCATGCTCAAGTTAGAGTGCGGGTCGATAGAGAGGAGGGGCGCGTAATGATGGGATGCGTCTGTCCAAATCGAACGCTGCATGCTCCATGCCACACTGGATGCAAGTGCTGAAGCATCTTTCCGAGAAAATGGTACCGGTACTTGTGGTCCACGTTTGTTATGCGCTATGAATGCAGCAGCGTCCGCCTTCACATTTCCAGTTATTCCGCAATGGGCAGGAACCCACTGGAGTGTTATTTGATGACGCGCCTGCAGAGATTGAAGATGCAAAGCATGTACATCAAGCACAAGCTGATCTTTGGGGAAAGACGCCAAACATTGCAGTGCAGCCCGAGAGTCCGTGAAGATGGCCCACACGCGTGCAGGCTGCTCGATGATATAAGCCAAGGCCAGCCGCAGAGCTGCGAGTTCGGTAGCCGTAGATGAGGTTTTGTGGCTTAGAATGGCACTGAGGGTGGTGCGAGATGAAGGTATCCACACCGCGACAGTGGATGATGTGGATGACACCGATCCATCAGTGTACTCCGTATGTGTAGTGGATATATTCAAGGGCAAAAAACCGCAGACCGGCAGGCGGAATATGCTCCTTGCTTGAAATTCCGGGCACTGTGGTCACTATTTTTATCGTTGGGAACATCCAGGGCGGATGCAGCGGGAGAGCTGGCGGCTGGTAATGATGAGGCAGCAAGTCACGCACTTCAGGGACCGAACTTGGCGCTAAAGGGTGATCACATTGCCTTGCCACAATCCGCAGTCGCACGCGAAGAAGCTCCTGCGCGCCGAGAGCCAAGGGTGACAGGCGTCGGCACTCCGTCAGTGTTCCCACAGTCGACGTAGTTCTCGGGACACCAATGCAGGTCCTCAATATCTGTGCTTGCATGGATTCTAGAGCCTTAATCGTTCCTTTAGAGAGGGGGGCCAATACAGGGATGCTGTAACGTATCACATTACAAAAGAAAATCTACGGGCCTATAAGCCGGCGCCAATCTCGCATATAAGATAAGTGGGAATGGTCAAACAAAACAGGCATGCGTTGACCCGTTAAGCTCTCGCCATTTTGTATGGGCCATAGAGGTGTACATTTTTGTGCCTCTCCTGCGAGCACTCGGAGCTTCCGTCCATCCATAACGAGACCTTCGCTTTTGTTGGAAGCGGCCCCCTTGCGGCACAGTGGCTCCAGATAAAGGGCGAAAGGCAGGGGAGCCATGGGACAGCCTTGGCGAACCAAACTAGTCATGATGTGGGTTCCTACTTACCCATTCAAGATTATGCTCGTCGTTATTTGACTGTAGTATTTATATCCTGGTGTCTCCTACGCCGCAGTGCATTAGAAGTGTAAACAGAAACGAGCGTTGTACCCTGTCGAATGCCTTCCTAAGGTCGAGCTGAGTCACAGCCAGCGGAGCTAACCCTAGCTTTCCCGCCTCACAAGTGGTCCTCACCCAAGTGAAGTTGGAGTTTATTGTTCGGCCTTTAAAACCGCAAGTCTCGTGTGGGCCTACTACCACACTAAGGGCTGGTACGAGTCCTTGAGCCAGTATCCGCGCCAGGATTTTGTAGTCCGACGACAGAAGGGAAATTGGGCGGAAATCGGATGTGCTCGGGGTTGAACCAGATTGTGGTGTTTTAGGCCGTAGGACCAGATGGAAATTTCGCATTTAGCGCTAGCCGTTTCTAGCGCTAGAGGGAACTAATCGGCTCGAAGTGAGGACAAGAGTCGTTTCTGAAAGAGCCGTTTAGTTTTCCTTTGTAGTCGTACGGCTTCATTTCAAGTCGATGCAATTTTTTTTCTTTGCATAGACATTTCCACTCTAATGCATATGCTTCATCTATTAAATCCGCCAGTAGAGAAATTCAAATGAACATTGAGCCGCGGCACGAGAAATGCTGCGGTTATTGTTCTGTTCAAACGAAGAAGTATAAGCGCGATCGTCGACTCTATATTTCATACTGTCTCTCAAAACTAGAGTAGGTTCACGCGTTGGCAGGCACATTAATGGGTCTGCAACTCTGCATGCAGAACTCCGTTAAACAGCGCAGTGCCATAAACTGGTTGCACGAGGGCCGGGCGTGCTTACGAGGTCGTGCAAGACGTCCCTCAGCTCCGACCAAGGCCGGTATGCCTGCACTCCGTACAGGCCCGGCAGCGCGAACACGCTGGCCACGATGTGGCGGTATATGTTGAAGTTCTGGGTCAGCGCCGGCGCTCCGTAGTCGGCGTAGAGGCGCAGGGCATCCAGCGGCGACCCCTCCCGGATTTTCTCGCTGGCACACAGCGCCACGTACTTGTGCAGCACCTGCAAGCCCGCTTATGACCTAAGCGCCATGGCGAGCGCAGCACAAATAATGTCGCGCCGAACTTCAGCATTTTTTCGGCGTAACGTGAAATAAAAATTGCGAATATCCAATGACAGCGCGAACGGGAAACCTTCGACTGCAGCGAATTCGTCTCGGGTGTTGATGCTCCGCCCTTGTGTTAAGTACAGAACTGTTGCGTCCCCGGCCATCTCGCTGCAGCCCTGGACAAAGGGCACTCTGACTTGCTCCAACTGGTTCACTTTTCTCGCTTATATTTGGAGGACGGCACAACTATTCCTGGAAACAAAAGTTAACGACGTATGGGAGCGAGATAGTTGGCACCCCATTTAGAACACCGTTAAGCACAGCAAAGGTGATAAAGGACGTAGAAGACAAGGACCGCCGCTACTTACAGCTGAATATTAAAATTGACAAAGGGACATATAAATAAAAAAAAGAACAACACGCTCACATTACCACAGAAGTTCATCGCGCCACTGCGCAGCCTCCCACACACCCCGTCATACACGCATGCAGAGGTCGGCGAACTCACTCATGAGTCCACTCACTCAGACTCATTTGGACTCAAACTCACGCGTGAGTTTGAGTTTGAGTGAGCGCGAGGCTAGTGTGGCATGGTGAGTTTGGGCTTGAGTGAGTTTGAGCCGAGTGATCCCGACTGAGTTTGAGTCCGATTGAGTTTGAGTACGCCTGAGACCTAGTGAATTCTGAGTCCATTTTGAGTTCTGAGCACATTTTGAGTTTGAGTCCATTTTGAGTTCTGAGTACATTTTGAGTTTGAGTCCATTTTGAGTTCTGAGTACATTTTGAGTTTGAGTCCATTTTGAGTTCTGAGTGCATTTGAGTTTGAATCCATTTTGAGTTCTGAGTACACTTTGAGTTTGAGTCCATTTTGAGTTCTGAGTACATTTTGAGTTTGAGTCCATTTTGAGTTCTGAGTACATTTGAGTTTGAGTCCATTTTGAGTTTGAGTTCATTTTGAGTTCTGAGTACATTTTGAGTTTGAGTCCATTTTGAGTTCTGAGTAGATTTTGAGTTTGAGTACATTTTGAGTTTGATTTCATATTGAGTTTTGAGTACATTTTGAGTTCTGAGTACATAGGAGTTTTGAGTCCATTTTGAGTTTGAGTACATATGAGTAGCCTAGCAGGCAGCTATGGTTGGCTGTTAAGTTTCATGCGTCACTGTGGGCTCGGAATTCAGGTTACCTGCGGGTACGGCACCAATCGCGATCTGCATGATCGGTTGGGAGGGAGGGGGTGGCTGATTTTTTAAATGCAGAGCATTTCTTTAACTCAGGATGTCACCCGGCGTTGGCGTGCCTCGGCGTCCGCAACAGCCGTTCCAGGTGCGCCCTCTCCCCCACTCCTCCTCGCCTGCTCTCCGCTGCTCCTCGCGTGTTCTCTGCGTGCTCGGATCGCGTTCAGCAACAGGTGGGGCGCGCATGCGTCGTAGTTTGGCGCGGGAGCAACAACAGTTGTGGCGTGATCGTGACGTAGTCGTGACGTGGTCGTGGCGCGGTCGTGCCGTGATGGGGCGGTTCTCGGCGTTCGCTCTCGCTGTCAATTTCTTTCGAACCAGATAAAATCGGGTATGTGCGCCCCCCGAAAATGCTCTGCATTTGACCGTGCCCCTCTGGAGGGGGATGTTTTTAGTTCTCATCTTGTGTAATAGATGGACCCGCCAGGCTTACACCATGAAGCTATAGATGTTTCTTTTTTAGTTTCTTGTTGAATTTTCATGGCCATAAGCACTTCCTGTATTCCTAATTTTTGCGGCTGAGCGCGTGAGTGATAATTGACTGGTGAGGTCATAAAAAAGGGTTGTCTTAACTTTTCCTCCTGATGGATCCACTAAGAGGGTGGGAAAGGGTGGTGGGAAAGCACACGGCGGCGCTGGAGTGCTGGTTGTTCGCCTGCTACTGTTAACGGCTTGATATACTAGGGGTCACAAAGGAAGAGGTGAGAGCCGGGGGGAAATGGGGGCGGGGGCTGTCCTTTCTGCTGTTTCAAATAAATTAGCTGAATTGACTGGGCAGCGCCCCTTAAGACAGAATAATGACCACATTAGATTGGGTGAAAAGTGAAACCGATGAGGCCAAGGCGTGTAAGGTATCAAATGAAAGGTCCGAATTAACGGAATCAAGCGGAGTAAATAAAAAAATGCTTCCTGATTGTAGTCATCAGGCAGTCATAAATAGTCATAGATTGGGTTAAAATTTAAAATGACGCTGCGAGGGCACGTGGGGAATCAAATTCAAGGTCTCGATGTGGGGAATCATTCGGGACGAAAATGAGTTATGGATATATCATGACGTAGTCATGGTAAATCAAAGATTCAGTTAAAATTCAGGTTCATGACGCTAGGGCGTATCAAATTAAAGGTCTCGATGAGGGTAATTACGTGCTTCCTGATTATTATCATGACAGTCAAAATGGGTCATAAATTAGGTTACAATTCACAATGATGCCACTGGGTGTCCGGGGTATCAAATTGAAGGTCCCGATAAGGAAAATCACGTGGGACAAAAATGTGGTAGGGCTATATCATGAGATAGTCATGGTTAGTCATTGATTGGTTTAATTTCAAATTGATTCTGCTAGGATGTGATGGGTATCAAATTAACGGTCTTGATGAGCGGAATCACGTGGGAGAAATACAAAAATGCTTCCTGGTTATAACCATTAGATTGTCATGGCGAGTAATATTGGGGTAAAATTCGAAGTGACCCCGCTACGGCGTGTAGGGTATCAAATTTACGGTCTTGACGAGGGGAGTCACGTGGTACAGATAAAAAAGGCTTCGTAGTTCGAATCATGAGATAGTCATTATGAGTCATAGATTGGGTTAAATTCAAGGTGAGGCCGCTGAAGCATGTGGGGCGTCAAATTGAAGGTTCCAGTTAGGGGAATCACGTCGGACACCTAAATAATGCGTCCTGGTTACAGTCATGAGAGTCATGGTTATTTTGACTGGTATGAATTCCATATTACCCTGCTAGGGTGTGTGGGGTATCAAATTAAAGGTCTCGTCGAGGGGGATCACGTGGGACAAATATAAAAATGCTTTCTGGTTATAATTATGATTATATAGCAAAAGGTATATAGCAAAAGGTACACACTCACACTCACACGCTCACTCACTCACACTCACCCTCACTCACACTCACTCACTCACACTCACCCACACTCACTCACTCATACTCTCACTCACACTCACACTCTCACTCCCACTCCCATTCTCACGCTCACTCTCACTCACACTCTCACTCTTACTCACACTCACTCTCACTCACCCTCACACTCTCACTCTCACTCTCACTCTCACTCCCACTCACACTCACACTCTCACTCACTCTCACTCTCACTTACACTCTCACTCTCAATCACACTCTCACTCTCACTCACACTCTCACTCACACTCTCACTCACACTCACACTCTCACTCTCACTTACACTCTCATTTACACTTACACCTACACTTACACTCACACTCACACTCTCACTCACACTCTCACTAACACTCACACTCACACTCACACTCTCACTCATACTCACACTCATACTCATACTCATACTCTCACTCTCACACTCTCACACACTCACACTCTCACACTCTTACTCACACTCACACTCTCACTCCACTCACACTCACACTCACACTCTCACTCACACTCACACTTTCACTCTCACTCACACTCTCACTCGCACTCTCACTCATACTAACACTCACACTATGGGAACAGGTTAAGCGCCAGGCACAACTGGAGGAAGTAAAACAGACAGGAAAGGGGCGCACTAACAACTGAGCTTTATTCGTTCCGAAAGCGATTATAAAGGCACGAAAAACACCATGTGACACTAGTTGCAACACGTGTGGAAACGATTACAGCTGCCGGACTCGCCTAACTAATCATCCAGATAATCCACCTCACTCGAAAGAAGGTCAACTGAAGGTTTGCTGACACATCGGTCCCCCATCTTTTTTATGACGTAGACCTCGAACTCTTCCCGTTCTTCTTTTTTGCGATATGAATGCAGCACTCGGGTCCTCTCAAACGCTGGTTCGCAGCCCTTTGGCTTGCTGTCAGTTTTACAGTGAAGAGCCAGATTGCTTCCTGTTTCCCGTCTTCAGCGTCGCCGCATGTTCACGCAACTGGTCGTTGAGGCAGCGCCCCGTCTGTCCTACGTCTACACGGCCACACTTCAAGGGGATCTGATACACTACGTTTTTTGAACACTTCACAAACGCAGTGGCATGCTTCTTGCTGCAGACAGGAGGCCTTGGTCCGCATCGGTTAACTATGCGGCACATAGTTCCGAGTTTTTTGGTAGCGCTGAAGACCACGCGCACACCGGCACGCTCGGCATTTTTCTTGAAGGACCACGTTTGCTGGGTGTACTCCCCCCGCTCCAAAAAAGCCTTGCTTCCGTTCACCTCTGGTCACTCCAAGTTGGTCAAGCGGGGCATAGCGGTCGCTGCCTTGAGGAACGCCCTTGTAAGGTCCTGCCAGCACCAGATACAGGAGAGTTTTGTCTCGCAGGTCGGGAGACTGTTCCAGGCGGGCTTCCCTGCATCGATGCTTTGCGGCTTGGCGGGTAAGCTTTTAAATGAGCAGCACGAAGGAGCCAGCCAGTCGAACATCGGACAGAAGGAAAGGCAGAAGATTGCCGTCATCCCATACATACATGGGATATCGTATCGCGTAAAGAAAAATGCGGAGCGTGCCGGTGTGCGCGTGGTCTTCAGCCCTCCAAACAAACTCGGAACTATGTGCCGCATAGTTAACCGATGCGGACCCAGGCCTCCTGTCTGCAGCAAGAAGCATGCCACTGCGTTTGTGAAGTGTTCAAAAAACGTAGTGTATCAGATCCCCTTGAAGTGTGGCCGTGTATACGTAGGACAGACGGGGCGCTGCCTCAACGACCGGTTGCGTGAACATGCGGCGACGCTGAAGACGGGAAACAGGAAGCAATCTGGCTCTTCACTGTAAGACTGACTGCAAGCCAAAGGGCTGCGAACCAGCGTTTGAGAGGACCCGAGTGCTTCATTCATATCGCAAAAAAGAAGAACGGGAAGTGTTTGAGGCCTACGTCATAAAAAAGATGGGGGACCGATGTGTCAGCAAACCTTCAGTTGACCTTCTTTCGAGTGAGGTGGATTATCTGGATGATTAGTAAGGCGAGTGCGGCAGCTGTAATCGTTTCCACACGTGGTGCAACTAGTGTCACATGGTGTTCTTCGTGCCTTTATAATCGCTTTCAGAACGAATAAAGCTCAGTTGTTAGTGCGCCCCTTTCCTGTCTGTTTTACTTCCTCCAGTTGTGCTTGCGCTTAACCTTTTCCCATGATGAAGTACCAACTTGCTCGCATCGACACATTAATTCAGCTCACTCACACTCTCACTCTCACTCTCACTCACACTCTCACTCTCACTCACACTCTCACTCTTACTCTCACTCTCAGTCACATTCACACTCTCACTCTCACGCTCACTCTCACTCTCACTCACACTCTCACTCACGCTCTCACTCTCACTCTCACTCTCACACTCACACTCACACTCTTACTCTTACTATTACTCTTACTTACTCTCACTCCCACTCACACTCTCACTCTCACTCTCACTCACAGGCACACTCATGGTCTCACTCTCACTCTCACTCACACTCACACTCTCACTCACACTCTCACTCTCACTCTCACTCACACTCACACTCAACTCACACTCTCACTCACACTCTCACTCTTACTCACACTCACACTCTCACTCACTCTCACTCACACTTTCACTTTCACTCACACACTCACTCTCACTTTCACACTCACACTCACACTCTCACACTCACTCTCACTCTCACATCCACTCTCACACTCTCACTCTCTCCCTGTCTCAATCTCTGTGAGGCCATTTGAGTTCTGAATTCATTGTGAGTTCTCTGCCGATTTTGAGTTCTGAGTTCATTTTGAGTTTTGAGTACATTTTGAGTTTTGAGTCCATTTTGAGTTTGAGTACATTTTGAGTTTTGAGTACATTTTGAGTTTTGAGTACATTTTGAGTTTGAGTACATTTTGAGTTTTGAGTACATTTTGAGTTTTGAGTTCACTTTGAGTTTCAGTACATTTTGAGTTTTGAGTCCATTTTGAGTTTTGAGTCCATTTTGAGTTTGAGTACATTTTGAGTTGTGAGTCCATTTTGAGTTTGAGTACACTTTGAGTTTGAGTACATTTTGAGTTTTGAGTACATTTTGAGTTTTGAGCCCATATTGAGTTTGAGTACATTTTGAGTTCGAGTACATTTTGAGTTTTGATTACATTTTGAGTTTGAGTACATTTTGAGTTCTGAGTACATTTTGAGTTTTGAGTCCGAGTGAGTTCTGAGTTTTGCGCTCAATGTGAGTTTGAGTTTGAGTGAGCGCAGATGTGCTGCTCAGCATTGAGTCTGAGTTTGAGTGAGTGGTGATTCGAAAAAAAAAATTGTGAGTGAGTTTCAGTGAGCCACGCCAACTTTGCCGAGGTATGCACGCATGTGTCAAGAACGTCCATCCAAGGATGCCAGCTCGTTCGAGATCAAAGATAAGGATGTTGTTCTTGCGCAGTCACTAACCCGCTGCATTTCCGCGGCTTCAACAATCTCTGGCGTGCGCTGATCAGCGTCTAGAAATATCACTGTACAAGCACCGTACAGAGGCTCGCAGTCGTCGCACTCTTGGCAATGGTTAGCCGAATTACCATCTTTGCCTTTCTGTACTTTGTTAAATGCTCCCGTAAGCGATTGTTGAGGCACCGGCCCATCTGGCCAGCGTATGCTCTTTTACAAGAGAGGGGTTACTTGTATACGACCCCTTTCGCGCAACTCACGTACTGCGCCCGGTTATTAACAAGGTATTTCATCTTTCCTTTTCTCACGGAGCAAGTTTTTCTGCAAAGACTAGATAGTTTACCAGCAGCCGACATGACAACTTTCACGCCGGCCCTTCCACCAATCCTTTTAAGGTTGTGCGATATGCGATGCATATACGGGACTTCTATGGTCATGTGAGCGTGTTCTTCTTTTTCTATTAAAATGTCTCCTTGTCATTAAAATTCAATAGTAACTTGTAAGTAGCGCCGGTCCTTGTATTCTACGTCCTTAGTCTCCTTTGCTGCGCTTAATGCTGTTTTACGAAAAATGCTATGGCCCGGTGTTCGGAACCGCTATTTTTAAAATGGAACCGCTGGAGGGACAGTAAAACCACCGTACGTCTCATCCATTTTTTATATACTGTAGCAAGACTCATGAGCAGCTCCCATAGCGCCACATAGCGACATAGCTCCCATTAGGGTATGCGCCGCATCATGGAAGAGTGTACGCGATCATGTCCAATGTATACACAAGGGTACGCGCACACTCTGGTAGCAGCGGAAAAAGAAGTACGGCAGTAGGCGCTCGGTGCATGAGATCGGCCATCGTCTGAACGCTTGGACCTACGCTCGCCTTTCTTCTGCAGTCACGCTAGCAGTCACGCAGTCACGCTAGCCATGCGATAAACTCTTCAGTGTTTAGCCCTGTTTGGCGCAAGATACCTGATTGTCCATACATAATGTAAGAGCTTTAGCTTACGTGACCTACGGCACCTTCTGCATGCATGGAATGAGATTCCTATAAAAAACTAGTCAGCCGCTACAGTTGTAATGTTATTCTAACAAATACCTACTTTATCTTAGGCACATTATGGCTCGGCATCTATGAAAAATGTGACCATATAAATCCAGAGGATTTAATCGTTTAATTGAACAATTAATGTTATTTTGAAAATTTGTCATTCCAAGATTGATGTCTGTTTCCACTAGATTCTCGTCATCAACATCGTAAAGCCAGAATCATTTGACGCATTCTTAAGAAATAAGCGGCGTTTCTGAGGCTAGTTCATTCATATTTTCTGGCAGCAGCACGTTTCTGGGCCTGTTCACTGTCATTCGAGGCGCGCTAAGCAGAGCACCGCGTGTCACTGAGGCCACCATGGAATTTATCGCCGGTTTCCTAATAGGCAGTATTTCCATTCCGAAATTCCAGACACCAGCGAAGAAAGAAAACGCTTCGTCCTCTCAAGTAAAACAGAAGAGAGTTTCCATTGCCACATTCAGAACTCAGTCGCAGACAAGCCGCCACAATTAGCCAAACGCAAACACACACCCTTCACACACCTTCCCCACTTTATACCCTAACGTGCTTATGCAAAAAAAGCCACGTTATCGTCCTTTTTACTAAATCTGTGCGCTGCCGGTTTTCATCAATATATAATGTCTGAGCGTGCTGTTATCATTTCTTCTCTGCGATGTAAGGTGGGTTACTCGAACGAGGGAATAATACCTGACAAGCTCACGCAAACTTTTAGGGAACCACAGCTCGTTCACCTGGCTAATGCGAGTAATTGACCGATTTAAGGGTTAAAAAATGTGCGCAGTTATGAAAGCGTGAATATCTTATTTTAAAGTTTTAATCTATCGATCCCCCTGGCCTATTATAGATATTTTGAAAACTTTCTGCACAATTTCTGTTGTGAATTTTGTTAAACATTAGCTATATTACAGATAATGTCAATAGTTTTTAAAATATATTGCATGACATTATCCAAAACAAAAAGAAAGCGAGAGACTGTAACGTCGGCTATCCACCAGCAAACGCACGAGGTTGCCGCAAGCTTACGTCTCGCATAACGAACTTGGAAGGCTCTATCGGTGTGACTCAGCGCCACCAAAGGCCAATGGCTCGTGTTGGAATGTAATTTTGTGAATCGATGTATACATGCGTGCACGCAAACGCGCACGGAAGTACGGAAGTATACCGCCCGCTAAGGTTGCGACAAAAGCGGAACCTAAGCTTGAGGTGACGACGCTGTCACGCTAGTCTGCAACCATAATCCCTGAACGTGGAACACCTCAGGGTACTCGCACGACTTGCAACGCGTCTGAAAATCATATTCCACTACCTCACTCCCGTTTGAGCAACACTCTTCTATTCACAAAACTCCATTAAAAAGGACGTTACTTGGCCCCCCATGACTTTGCAGCAACAAAAACTGCTGCCCCATTTATTGCCACCACGGGATATCTTTCCGCCACACCTGAAAAAGTCTGGCACTGGAGCGCAGTTTTGTTAAAACACTTAAACGAAAGAAGCTCGGAAGCAAAACGTAAAATCACTTATTCTTTGAGTTTAATGTATTGCAGGCACATCAATTACTTGAATACAAATTTCAAATCAACTCTGAGAAGGTGCCATCGTCAAAAAAAGCTTCTGTTGATTTCTTGTTTATCGCGTATTTTACTTGTGATTTGTTCGAGGCATGAACAATATTTTAAAGCGAAAGTTTTCTTAATGAGACCGATGGTGTGCTTTCAAAAAACTTACGCATTTCCCCATTGGCCAGTTGGTCGAGCGAAATGTTACGATAAGATCTCTGGACATACGGCGCGTGCGTGAAACCGGCCTTCCATCGCGTCCAACCGGTTACTTGAAAATATCGAGGAAGGAACGGTCCTAGATAAGGCAACGCAGGCATCGATCATGAAGAAGGTGTACAATAGTACACATATATCTGATTGATTGATTGTAGGGTTTAACGCGCCGACGCAACGCAGGCGATGAGGCGCGCCGTAGTGGAGGGCTCCGGATTAATTTTGACCACCTGGGGATCTTTATCGTGCGCCGAAATCTCGTACACACGGGCGTTTTTGCTTTTCGCCTCCATCAGAAAAGCGGCCGCCGCGGCCGGGAATCGAACCCGCGACCTCGTGCTCAGCAGCGCAACGCCTTAGCCACTGAGCCACCGCGGCGGGTCAGTACACATATATCTCACAAACCACGTCTCCGTATACATTTAGATTGTTCGTAGATGCGTTTACTTAGTGCCAGAAAAATCGTCGCATGGAATAGTTCTTCGTTTGCGATTTGGGTCTTTGGAGGTTTGATGATCGATTGGACGCACCTTCCGCGACGGTTGGACGTACTTTAACTTTCCTGCTTCTCTCTACTTTTTTAGGTAGGGGGGGGGTAAATTTTTTTCATAGCGATTAATCTGACTTTAAATCGTTATTTCACATTTTACACCCCAGGCGTCCCCTTTAACATAGCCGCTTCCCTTCGCTATTCCCGCAATTTCGGCGATTCCCGGTCAGTTCTCAGAGAGAAGGCCGTACAAACAACGGTACCACAAGGACAAGCAATAGCAGAATTAGGCTCATCAATGTTGTGTGCTCTAGTTGTGATCACGACCGCAATGGCGAACGAGTTTTTAACTCGACTTCTGCCCTCTTTTGTTCATGTCCTCATGCCGTACGTCGTGTTGATCAAGTTAGTCATGTCGAACCAACCGGTTCTAAAAGTTAGGGGCTAATTTACCAGTTACCTATACGCCATTACAGAGCGAATTCTTCCATTTTAGGCAGCCTGATACGTCAATAAACGATTATGACGACCACCCAGATCGCTAACAAAACAGACGATCCCGCTTGTCAAGCTCGTGAGATTGGTCGGTGAAACAATACAAACAAATGTGTTGCCGCATGGCTTTAGTTTTACATAAAGAATATCAGCTTTTATTACCTACTTGCCTGTAAAGAGTGCACCGCAGCAAAACGGGTGTTATGGCGGTGAAGCAAACCGAGACATGATAGCGTCGAGTCTGTTGTGAGTAGAGTTTTGGCCGCTCCCCAAGTACGTCAGTTAGCTCTAGTGTTTAACTACGAAAAAAAAAAAAAGACGGGAAATCTTAAATCTACACCTTTAAGCAGTTAGTCGACAGGGAATTCGGCAACGTTGTACGTCGAACACAGGTGTAGGGAAGTGTGAGCTGCGAAATATTTTGTACAAAGCTAAGTTTTACGTTGTTTTCATGATACTTTAAGCAATGTAAGACGAGAACTGCAACAAGATCGACAGGTCTTGTGCAAACTTTCAATGCAACAACATGGGTTAGGAGGAGCCGGTGTTTATTTCGCAGGTAAATTCCCGCTTTGGTCGGTTGAAACCGGAATATTGTAGATGTAGGGAACCGAACCTTAAACTGCGAGCGAAAATGGTGGGGTAGCAAAATAGCATTCGAAAATGGAAAAAACAAGGATACTGTATTATTAAAAAGCTACATGTTTTTGGTTTTCCAAAGCAATAGGAACTAGTCTCCGCATTGATTTGGAACATGCGGCAACGATTTTTCACAAACTAGATTGTAATTAAGGGGGAAGATGATGGCGGCAGCGCACGTGCCCTAATTTTTCCCAACAGGCGATGTGTGTTTAGGCAACTCATATGTTCCACTTCTAGATCTTGTGGCGACTGTTTGAGCCCTAACTCGGGCAGGCTGCCAATCGACTCTGGCACTTGTAAAACCACAACCTCTGTACGCCCGTGGCTTTAAAAAGGAATCAGAGAGCCACTTACGCTTGCTTGCATGGGGGAATGCGAAAGCATTTCGCTGGAGCCCCTGAATTAGGTGCCTTAGGATTCATTAAACGTACGTATTTGTGTGCAATGGACCCTTGAGCTATAATAATAAAACTTCATTATCTGTGTAATGGATCATGTAGCCACGCTATAATAACACGTCATGATCTCTACGCACCAGTCGTCTCTGTCCATAGTCTGTGGCGTGGAGGTCGGGCCAAATCTTCAAATAGCGTTCGGAAGCGGCGACTTTTCATGCGTCAGCGGCGTACGACGGAAGCCAAGTCGCCAACAGGCGCATCGTCTGCTAGGCTGTTCTTTCTGAGAGCGTCATAAGACTGAAAAATTGCCGCTCGCGCACGCTAGTTAAAGATTTGGCCGACTGTACTTAAAATTTAACATAGCAAGTCCTCAATATCGCTAAACCCGGCAAAGCAAATCCCATCAGAGTGCCAGCCTCGCTGACAGGGTCGAAGGGCTCTCATATTTATATTATTTGATTTATTTTTATTAAAATTTATTCCCATTCGCATTTTGGCACATGTTCTGACATCTTTTTTTTTTTCTTTTTACAATTTACAGATGCAGGTATTTCGCACGAAGCGGAACTTGAAGCTTTCGCGTTTAAAATCCCTGCGCCGTAACGCGGTGCTCCAATCAGGAGTTTTAGGGTCTCTGATCATAGGGCGTGCATGGCAACGGCAGCCGTGTTCACCTGCGGGCCCTGCTGCTCGGCGGTTTCCAGGCATTTCTTCCACTGCTGCTTTTCGGCGTACAAGTCGAGGGCCGCGATGATGTCCACGTTGGCCAGCTGGTCTGTCTGGCCACGGCTGCGGAGGAAGCTCTTGTACTCCTTGTCCACCTGCTCCTCCAGTCTGGGGGGCGAGAAGAGCGGAAGACGCACAAGTCAGAGAGGAGAGCGCCCAGTAACCAACGCACGCCGAATTCTTGCTTAGGTGCTAAAGAAAATAAACTATATCCGGCTTGAAGCTCTCCCTCTCGAATTTTTTTGTGCAAGAGAAAAGTGGAGAGAGAGAGAGAGAGAAAAGTGGAGAGAGAGAAAAGCAGAGAGAGAGAGAGAGAGAGAGAGAGAGAGAGAGAGAGAGAGAGAGAGAGAGAGAGAGAGAGAGAGAGAGAGAGAGAGAGAGAGAGAGAGAGAGAGAGAGAGAGAGAGAGAGAGAGAGAGAGAGAACTTTTTAATGTTGAGTGGAGACGTCGCGAATGACGAAAGCCTGCTTGGGCGTCCGCATCACAGTGCTCTAGAACTACCAAATGAAGTGGCCTAGTATGCAAATAATGACGTGGCCAAGCATTTAATATGAGTGAGAAAGGGCACCTGCGCGGGGACATTGCGCAACGCAAAACGCCGTTCGCGCCTTGCGTGTTGTCTCCGCGCGCGTGCACTTTTTTAAGTGGAATAATATGTTGGGCATGGTCATTCGCTGAATTTGCATAGTTGATCACTTCAGTTGATCCTTCTGGAGCGCTGAGGTGAAGACGACCTATGGGAGCTTGTTAGAGTGTGCGTGACAAGGCAATCACGTGTCTCTTTCTACGTTTCTTCCCCCCCCCCCCCCCCCCATAATGCCCCCTTACACGTAGTTCCCTGCTTAGTTTCAAGATTTGAAAAAAAAAACAGGGGAAAGAAGTGGATATGTGTATAATCTTAAGGCTATGATAAACACTAAAGCAGGACTCTATACACGCCGTATGCTCAAGCAATATGTGGTACAGAGAAATGTGCATAAAACTCGTAACAACATACCAAATGCATAACACATCACAAAAGAGCCCAGCAACATATAAAATCGATATGAAAATACCGGGCACGTTAGCGACCACCGGGTGGCGTTAATTTATCCGTACCCATTGACTACGGTGCACCTCGTAGCTTAGGCGCAGCTCTGCGGGAGACCCCCAATTTATGAAAAGACTGTAATGCTACTTTCAAGCAGCATAGCAAAATATTTTGAGTTCCGGGTGCACACATTTTTTCGCACACACGCTACTCGCGGGAGAGATGCTCTAAGACATTTCCTCAAAGAACTGACGAAAACTTACCTAGTGTCAAACTCCTGGGCCACCTTCTTTGCTTTGGTCCACTCCCCGCCCGCAATCAGGGCTTCCACGGCTTCCTTGACCATGTCCATGCTGAGGAACAACTGTGCTGCCTGTTTTGCAACGACCGCAAAATAATGCGTGGTCAACACTGAACCAGGAAACCGTTGTTTAAACCTTCTATACGCTAGAACAACGTCCTACCGAACTATGCTTCTGTATGTCCAACAGCATTCTTGCGGCGTTCTTGAGCACCCTGTCGGCTTTCTGCTCACCCAAGAACTTCAATGCCAGGTCGGCTGCCTGCAGATAGTAAGAAACGAGCGTTAGACGCGCCTTCGATTCACATGATGCATGACGATTTTTGTTGGCGCGAGTGATTAACGGCAAAAATGTGCATGTTCGCTGAATGCTATTTTTGAAATGAGGGCTCGAAATGGGGATAAAAAGGAAAGGATTGCTCACCTTCACCCAGCACTTCTCAAGAACATCGACGTTTGTCACGCTTTCCGGAGTCATGCGCATGTAGCACTCGACCGCCCGCTCGTATTCGCTGTTTCGTTCCCACTCCTGGGCCTGCTCGAGCAAGGCGTCGGCGTCTCTGCGGAAGTGATCGGTGCAGAAGACGTTTACGCGTACGTTGGTTACTCCGCGACGCTATACGGACCTATAAAGTTAGTACCACCCGATTTCTTCTTTTGTTTCTCATTTTCCTCGGTGGCTACCAGACTTGTAAGTAGTGTGTCACTTACTTTAGCGGCTATTATTGGTAACGAAGAAACGCCTCACTTACTTTCTGTGTAAAAGAACGGGTGACAAATTTTCGCTAGTTTTTAGGCCGAGTAACGAGTAACAGGATATCGTTACTTTTATGCAGGGACGTGTACGACACAAACAACACAGCCCCTTTTTGACCGATGCTCGCACCTGTGACTGTCTACATTCCAAAGTCGTTCCCGCAGCCAAGCGATGTTTTAACCAAGGAAATACGGGTCATAGGAACAAAACTGTTTACCGTTTCAGGTTTAGAACATGCAGTTATCTCGAACTAGGTAGCTCCCAATTTTATCTCAATTGTGTCCTGCCCGATACTTCTTGGCAATGGACAAAACTCTGACCGCACCCTCCACCCTTGCAAGGTAAGGGCGAAGTAATTCATTACTTTCGAGCTATAGCGGCGCGTTCCTTTTAGGCAACAATAGCGGGTAACGCACTCAGTTACTTTTTGAACAACTAACGAGCAACGCTACTTATTTACTTTCGTTATTAACGTGTACATGTCTAGCAGTTACACGGAAGCGTGGAAATGGGCTCAAGACACCGTTAAATCGGTGTAACCATCGCCACATGTCAAGGGTTAGGGCATTTACATAGCTTGCGCTTATCGTACTGATAAATCTGATGCGCGTCGAGCTAAGTTGTGAGTTTTACTGAGATTAGCATGTGAATGGAAAATTCCGTTATGATGAGCCTGTCTCTAAAAGACAATTCGTTCTACACGGATGGGAGCAGCTACGTACGCGGCTGTTTCGACACGGCCTTTCAGTTCAGCATGGACAAGACTGCGGGCCATGCGGGCGCACCGTGGGACATGCGGGCGCACCGATCTAAGCATACCGGCAGCTTCTCACCCAGTTCCTTTCGTGTCCATGTGAGCGTCGTACTCCTCTTGCAACTCAATCAGCTTCGAAGGCGTGTACTCTCGGCAGATGCGCAGCGCATCGTTCCACATGCCCGCATCCTGCGCACAAAGTTCGCAAGTTGGAAGTTTATCAAAACTATACGCTCAATTCGTCTACGACGTGGTCCGCCTTGTGCAGGCCTTCGTCGTATCCAGAATCGTTTACGTGGCTCCTTATGCTGTTTTGGGGCATCGGAGCGCGAAAAGCTAGACGTCCTTCTTAGAAAGGCATACAAACAAGCCCTGGCACTTCCTGCGAGCACCTCTACGGTACGGCTCACAGCTTTGGGTCTGCACAACACCATCGAAGAGCTCATAGAGGCCCACCTAACGGCGCAGAAAGTACGACTCGGAGCAAGCCCAACGGGTAAGGAAACGCTAGCTACGCTTGGTTACACGGTGCCGCACATCAAGGAAAACGCAGTGGACATCCCGCCTGAACTAACGACCGGAATTCTTGTCCGTCCAATACCCCAGAACGTGTCCCCTCAACATTATGAGGGAAGACGCAATGAAAGAGCTACTGCGCTAGAAAAACAGTACGAAGGACAAGACCACGTCGTCTATACATACGCGGCGGAATACGCGAGGTACGGGGTAAGATCGGCGGCCGTTATCTCCACAACCGACATCCTTTCCAGTCTGACACTTCGGTCGTCTAACACCCAGCAGGCTGAAGAGACGGCTATTGCCCTTGCCCTCTCCCAGACAATGGCCAAAGTAATTATTACGGACAGCCAAGACGCCTGCCGAGCATACCAAGCAGGTAGGGTTTCAAGACAAGCGCTTCGGGTTCTCCTTCAACGACCACCACAGAAGCAGGTCACAATCATTAGGACCCCGGCCCACTCTGCTCTTCGCGGCAACCAGACGGCACACGTCCTGGCCCGAGAACTCGGCCAACGGGCACCGCAAGAAGAGTCGGAGCGAACCTGGCAACCACTCCTCACATACGCCGACATCACCCAACATTACCGACTAGCGAGACAACTCTATCAACCAGTCACCGATCAGGCCACGAAAGAATGGGAAGTCGTCCTGAGACAACTACAAACTAATACGTACCCACACCCAACAAGACTATACGCCATCCATCCTACTCTCTATGGTTCTCTATGTACTTATTGCCAAGCCCCAGGCACACACTACCATATTGTCTGAGAATGCCAACTAAACCCAGGTCTTCCCCTATCCCCAACCCCTCACGCGAGCAGTGGGAGAGTACGCTGGCCGGCTCCTGCCCTGAAACGCAGCTTTTGATAGTGGAAAGGGCGAAGACAGCCGGCTGAACCAACGGAGTCTTAGATTGAAGACCCCAACCATGAATATGCTCACTTCAACTGTGATTAAAAGTCTCTCTCTCCCCCTCTCTCTCTCTCTCTCTCTCTCTCTCTCTCTCTCTCTCTCTGTGTGCTGGGACAACTGCGCAAGACGTGCATGTTGCATGTGCGCTGTTTCGCAGCGCAGATTCCCTTTTTTTTTTTTTAATCTAGTCGCATTGTTGGCTTCATCATTCCTAAAATCGCACTTTTGGTATCGCTGATTGGTCGTTTTGGGGCGTTGTGGGGAAGCCCACCAGTGGCCACTGGAGATTTCGTAGATTGTAGAACAGCGAAATAAATGATCTTGAACACAACTTTCACGATTCAGGAACGCTAACATTTTAAAAACCACGTGCTATGCTATCACATAAAGCCCTGAAATGTTGTTATTGCGCTAATGTTATTGATATATGAATGACAGAAAATAATGTCAAACTTTACTGGGCTTCACTCGTACAGTACTTCGTGCTTGTATAACACCAACATTCCTGTGCCTAACTCCTCAAGGTTTGCTGATACTGCAGCCGTTACAGTATTTAAACTAGATATCATCTACAATTGCGCTGTCTTACCTGGTTCGACTTGTACCGAAAAGCACTTCGTGGACCAGTTTTCGGTCGACAAATGCGCTTTGGGTGAGTGGGTCCATGCATAAGAGTATTCTGTGCAATAAGTACTTTGTCAATAAGAGGGTCCTGCCCCAATGAGGCAGACATCATGCTGACTGTTAGACATTTAAGCCAAGCAAGGAGAGGTCAGTAGTACTTGTGTTTAACGCAGTACGTGCCGACGGGGCTATATTAAGTTGCAAATGGACCGGAAACGCTCCTCAGAAATATTTGCGTTGTTCTGCCTCGTAGTGAGGGAAAGGGGCGCGGATATTTTAAGACATCCCCGTGTTTATTATTGCTTCCGAGCGATAGCGTCATGCCATTTGTTTTCTGCCCTTTAACGGGTGCCCTTGGGCTTCATCTAAAAGTCTGAGGGTACATTACTGTTGACCAAATCCTGTACGTACAAGGTAACGGGGAGATTTCTTCGAAGAAGACCGAAGACGGGGCTATTTTCCCCTGCCCAAATGGCAAGCGAATAAGCCCACGGGTACCTTGTAGAGCTTGATGACGAGGTCCGGCCTCTCAGCCCGAAGTGCCAGCGATTCGGCCTGCTGGAAGTGGCCAGCCTGGAAGGCCACCCTGGCTTGGCCGATGGAGACGTCAGCGACCGACTCCTGGTCGTGAGCCTCGGCCACACGCCTGGCGCTGTCCCAGTCCTGGTTGTGGACGTACCTTTTGGCAGAAGAGAGAGCTGGACTGTCCTCTGCTGCGCGCAACCGCGAAATATAAACGCTGGCGATGATGTGGCTTACATGAGCACTGCTTCTTTAGGCTTGTTGGCCTTGATAAACTCTAGCTCCGCTTCGTGGAATTTTCCTTCGTCCTCGAGGAATATGGCGTACTTGAGGTGAATGTCGGGCAATTTGTGCTTGGCCGCAGCTTGGGCCAGCTCGAAGGCGAAGTCGAAGGCACTGAAACGAAACGAAAGAGCGGAGAAACATGTAGTTATGTCCCTTCCCATGGGGGGCAAAGTTCGCCGAGTACCGTTTTTGTCGAAATTGCTCACTTGTGGCGTAGATTAGTGTTTGAAGAACAGAAATTAAATCACGCACCTGAGTCGCGTAGCAAGTCACCGGTGGCGTGCATACGGTGACCAAACTACAGCGTTGAAGCACGCTCAACTTGGTACATGGTATTTTGCTATGCTCTCTACACAGTTTCGGCAGTGCACAACCAAACACGGATATGTATATAAATCTTAAATAAAGAGGTTCAGTACGCACGAAGTCGCGGGTTCAACTACTGGTAGCGGTGTCTCTCTGATAACGCCGTGAAACAAAACTTAAGGGGTTGCTCATAAAATTTTTGAGTAACGTGAAGGCGAAAGCATGGTTGGACTTTCTGTGGACATGCTGGCTGTTGGACTTTCTGTTCAACTTTGCGGCTGCGGCCGTCACCCCTTGACTAGCGCCTCCCGAACAGCCCCTCGAAGCTCGTTCCGCTCCCTCATCACCATCAGGAGCCTCCTGTTAGCACTATTGGTAGCTTTACTTCTCAAGGCGGCTCGCATTTCTTGTGCGGCAACGGCATATACGCTCCTCTGGCACTTTCCATACCCCGGCGCGCGTGGCGTAGTCATTTCTCAAAACAATCCTCCGACCATCGCCCCGCACCGCTCTTTCCTTTTCTCGGTACGCGCTCGCTCCGAGCACAACTTCAACTTGTTTTGGAAAACCAGGCAAAGTCAGACTGTAGGTTAGATGCCATCAAAGAGGAAATTTCGGGCCTGAGCAGTAAAACGGACCGACTAAGTGATATTCTTGAAGTATTCCAGGAAATAAAAGCGAAAATTTATTTTCTTGAAACGGCTGTACAAGACCAGGCTCACCGATTAACGGAGTTGGAAAATAGAGGCAGGCGGAACAACCTTCTAGTTTTTGGCGTTGAGGAGCAGGCCAAAGAATCGGACGCTGATTTGAAGAAAGCTGTTGTGGATGACATATTTGAGAAGCAGTTGGGCGTTGAAGTGAAGTCGATAGAAAGAGTTCACCGCATTGGTAAAAAACACCCAGCAAAATGCCCACCCGTAATAACGAAATTCTATGATTGCAGGGAAAAGGATAGCGTGCTTCAGAACTGCAAAAAGCTGAACGGGAGTACTGTTAGCATCAGCAACGACTATGAGAAGGAAACGGTAGCCGTTCGCAAAAAGTTGTGGGAAAGTGCTGCTGTAGACAGGGTGAACGGCAAAAAGGTAACGCTTCTCGGTGACAAGATTAAAGTAGACGAGGAAATATACTCGTGGGACACCACATGGAATGAGCGATGTCCTTATCAGAATCGCCGAGATAAAGCCCATCAGGGAAGACGGTTTGAAGCGCGCATCCTTCGCATAACAAAACGCCTTGCGCATAACTACGCTTGATTCTCCTAAATGCCGTAGTATTGCTAATAAAATTACTGACCTGGAATATGTGATACTACAAGCGAGCCCTCACGTAGTGTTAATAATCGGAACTTGGTTCAACACCTGCATTTCAAACGATTGTATTGCACCACCAGGATGTACCATGTTTAGATGGGACAGAGATTCACGAGGTGGGGGCGTGGCCATTATTGATAAAAATTGTTTCCGGGCCATAATGGTTGAAAGCAATATGGCTGAATCGGTATAGTGCAGATTAACTTTTGCAAATATTGTGTATCTTATTGGTGTAGCTTATAGGCCACCTGCTACGCCACCTCAATTCTTAAACAACATTAACGAATTTCTGTGCACTCACGTAAACGGTAATACCCGACTAGTACTGGCCGGCAACTTTAATTTAGGGCACATTTGGCTCTATAATGTAACCACACTGAGACGGCAAGTGCAAATAAATTGCTGGAAATCGCTTTTTATCATGAATTGAGACAGATTGTTAAAGAGTACACGAGGGTAACGCCCGAATCCCGATCAATATTGGATTTGGTGTTATTGCCCGCTAAAGTAAAAAATTACAGTAATTCAAGATGGTATATCTGACCACAAAATGGTTTCAGTGAACATACTGCCCTCGTGGGGCCAACATGCTACCAACTCGGGAAGTAACAAACAAGCGTCGGTCAAAGATTACGAAAGAGCGGATGATACTTCTGTTATGGACTACCTAGAGCTATCATTCAACGAATTTGAAATATCTTCGTGGTCCGAGTCCGTCGAGGAACTGTGGCAGAGATTTAAATGCATTATTGCAACTTGTATTACTAGATTTGATCCAACTCATTATAAAAAAAGAAAGCAGCGAAATCCATTGATAACTCGAGAGATTATCCATATGAAACAAAAATAAAACGCCTGCACAAACAGCCAAAGAAGCTAAATGAACTCTCACAGGTACGTAGGAGCTTAAAAATGGCATTATCGGAATCAAAAAAGAAAGTTTTTCGATGAAACGCTCGGCAACTTCATTAGAGGATGGAGGCGAAAAGCAAAAACGCCCGTGTGTACGAGATTTCGGCGCACGATAAAGATCCTCAGGTGGTCAAAATTAATCCGGAGCCCTCCACTACGGCGCGCCTCATCTCCTGCGTTGCGTCGGCGCGTTAAACCCTACAATCAATCAATCAACTTCATTAGAGCCTTGCCACAAAAATTTTGGCGTTTTTTTGGGAGCACAGAAAGTAAAAATAGAGCATATAACAAAAGCAGGCAACCTTGTGAAAGGGGTGCGAAGGATAGCAGTTGGTTTCAATGAGTTTTTCCCCTCAGTGTTTACCCGAAGCACGCACCATGACGTTGCCGATGTGGCAAGCCATTCCTGCGCATGTCCCATGGAGCCTCTTTCGATTAGCCAGGAAGGTGTGTTTCAGCAGCTGCTGAACTTTGAGTTTCAAAGAAGGCCAGTGGGCCTGACGAGATACCAACGGCATTTCTAAAACGATACGCGGAGTGGATGTCGTTTTATCTAGTAATTATATCTGAAAAATACTTGCCAACTCATTCCCTTCCGAAAGATTGGCTTTGCGCTGCAGTTACTCCCGTGTTCAAAAGCGGAAATCGCTTGCTTCCGACCAACTATCGACCTGTTTCCTTGACATCTGTCTGCTGCAAGCTTATGGAACATGTAATCGCAAAACATATTATGCACTTTCTGGAAACAAATAAGTTACTTTATGCAAACCAACATGGGTTTAGGCGGGGCCTCTCAACGGTTACGCAACTAGTGGAGATGGTCCGCGACTTTTCGGTGACCTTAGACGAGCAACGGCAGATAGATGTATAATGTGCATTGATTTTAGGAAAGCATTTGATAAGGTGCCTTATAGCAAACTGCTTCATAAACTTCGTCAAGTTGGTATTGCAAATGATGTTTTAGAATGGATACAAGCATATTTAACAGATCGGAAGCAGCTTGTACGTGTTAGTAATTTAGTATTGAGTTCGATGGATGTATTTTCTGGGGTACCACAGGGGTCAGTACTGGGCCCGTTATTGTTTTTGCTTTATATTAATCATGTCGCTACAGTTGTTCAGCCGCCAGTGGTGCAGATTTTGCAGATGACTGTTTGCAGATGACTGTTTACTTTATTCCCCAGTTACCAGTGAAGATGACCAAATCAAAATTAACCAGTGTCTCGAGGGTTTTTTATGCTTGGTGTCAAAAATGGGACATGGAAATGAATTATGCCAAAACCATATTTGCGCACATTACCCGACGGAAAAGTGTTTTTTCCTTCCACTATCACATCGGAAATGTTTTGAAAAAAGTGACTACATTCAGATATCTCGGTGTAGTGATGGCTGATGACCTCAACTGGCGCAGCCACATTGAAAATGTGTGCTCGGTAGCGTACAAAAAACTGTGTTTCCTTCGGGTGAAACTACGAAACGCCACAAAAGACGTCGAGCTAACGGCACACAAAACATTTATTCGCCCTGTACTAGAATACGCCGGCGTAGTTTGGAGTCCCCATCAGGAAGGTCTAAAAGCTGAAATTGAAAGAATTCAAAGACTGGCCGCCAGATTCACATGTTCAAAATACAAAAAAAAAACTGACTCGGTTACCGACATGCTCAATTCATGCAATCTGGAATTATTAGCAACTAGGAGGCAAAGTAACTGGATAAAATTATTATTTCAGGTTCTGCAAAGCCATATAAACATTGATAAAAACGTGTACATACGAGAACCTGGTAGACATAAATTTAACCTGGTAGGTTAAATCATAATGCAGCAATTCGACCTTATGCAGCCCGCACGAACGTCTTTCGTTATTCTTTATTTCCCGATGCCATAGAAAACTGGAATAGCCTGCCTGCACAAATTGCTGAATGTACCGAGGTCAAAGCGCTCGAAACTTTTCTTGACACTTATGTTCCTTGAAGTCACGCCCCTTGAAACTCATTCGATGTTCTAGGTTCCTTTCGAGCTATTGCATGCTCTTCCTATTTGATAATATCGATAGCATCCGATGATTTTTGTGTGCTTTTGATTTTGTTTTCTTTCGTTAGTTGAAAGCGAATTGATGTAAGTTTTATGCCTGATGTATGCCCTCCCTGTAATGACCCTCAAATGAGGGTTGACAGTATGTTTAAAAAAATAAATAAATAAACATCCAACTTTCTGTACCTCACAGCGCGCGTACTTGAAGCACGGATGTCTAAGGCTTTATCCCTAAAAACACTGGTGTGTCCAGATTTCGGCTGTTGCGACTGGGTCCTGCTTTGATGATCTGCGGTGTGGTAGCGTGAGAGGGGACTCTGCTTGGACGATGAGAAGCAAGAGTTAAGATAAACGCTGTTGAATCCGTGACAACGTGAAGAGACTACGTGGTTTCAGCAAGCAGGGTGCAAGTAAGATTCAACATGAGTACTCACTCTATCTACTCAGCACCCTGTCACTGCAATGCAGTCTGTTTCGAATTCGTTAGAACTTGGGCGCTTTCTTGGACCATAGTGTCATTCTGTCTCAGTGATAGGAAAAAAGCTCTTCTGAGTTTTCTAACTGTTTTAGAATTAGACGAAATCGTCTAATTTTCTACTGCTGTCGCTGTAATTTTCATTTTTTGTCCGTGCCGCGCTTTTTTTATGATTCCAACATTTTACTTTTTTTAGTCCTTTCCGTCATTTTCTTTTCTTTCCTCGCTATGTCCAACTCCATCCGAAGTAGCAAGGCCTGGGTTAAGTGGGGCCAATCTCTTCGGTGTTTATTAACGTATTTCAAGAACAAGCGTGTCCAGCAAGAGCGGCTCGAAATCATGACATCAAGTACGTGGAAGCGTTTCCATTATACCAGCCTACATGCTAACCAGTTCTCGGCAGCGTAGTCGACGGTGCTGTCCAGCAGGCCGAACTTGGTGAGCAGCCGCACGGCGGAGTCTCCGCCGAGGCTCTTGGCCCAGAGGTAGGCCACCTGCTTGCAGGCCACGGGGCCGCCATGTTTCTTCGCCACCTGCACCGGAAGCAGAATGTACGAGCGTACCAGGCCAACATCGTAGCATCTACACAAACGAAGTAGAAGCCTACGTCAAGCGGTCGAAGCCTACATCACCCAAAGGGGACCTTGCTGCTCTCCGCAAATATCTCAACTGTTACTGTACCGCCCCACAGCATGATAAAGTTAGAACAGCTGGACCAGTCTTCACATTTAGCTGTACAGAAACGGTAAACTCATCCCGAAAGTACAAAGCATCCGTGTCCATAACGGATACAGTACAGACACAGTAAGCACACTGGAGGACAGCGTGGACAAACGACATGCCTCATCTCAAGATTTGCGAACAAACAGTATGGCATGTCGGAGGCAAACCTTCGTCGACTCATTAAGGTTTTTTCCATCAGCGGTACTATACGTTGCGCCTTTCCTAGCTCTTGAAATGGACGAAAGACAAAAGATCAATAACTTATCAAAAGAGCTCATAAACAAGGCCGAGTCCTACCCATCACGGATGCGAACTATAAATTCAAAGCCATAGGCATGCACAACAGGCTAGGGGCACTCGTAGAGGCGCAAGTGGCCGCACAACTCTACTGATCAGCTATAGAAAATCACTACAGGCGGATACACCCTAAAGGAGTTAGGCATCACCTACGAAGCAGAATGAGGACAAAATCTGACATCTCCCCCGAACAAAGAGACAGCCTGCACATTCCTCCGCTGCCAAAGCAACATACAACCCGTCCGCAGTTACAGGACCGACGCACCGAGGGAGCGGGGCTTCACGTAGACGTTTTGGGCGCTCAGATGATGTGGTGTACATGGACGCGACAAAGACCGTGACAAGGATGCTATGGCCATGGCGGTAGTTAGTAGCCAGGGCCACTCCTGAAAGGCTTAACCTTCGGCACAGCCCACACGGACACTTCCGGAGGTAGGGAAGGAGGCGGCCGTACTGCTGGCCCTTACCTGATCTCCCGTGAAAATGAGACAGAGATTCCAAATCTGCTATTACAACCTTCACGAGAGGCCTGATGACACGCGATGCTCAACACATATATACACGTTTTACAGGAACAAAATTAAGATGGGTACAAAGTGTACGGGCGCCGGCGCACTCTGCACTCGGGGAACGACAACGCTCACGAGGCGGCTGCGGGGCTTTGCTAGTACCGAGGCTGACCGGAAACATCTGAGCTGTCGCTCCGCCTGGGAGGCTGAGACCGCACGATAACGTACAGGGAGTGATCACCTAGCTATAACCGTTTGAGCAGAATAAGATACCGAGCGCCACACTGCACCCTAGCAGATGTGAATCGGTCACGTGACGCCTGCTTCAATCAAATGCCTTCTCGAGCCCGCTGGCGTACAGTTATTGCTATCCCGCGCTATGCGACAATACTTGCAAGCTATGCCTAGAAAAGGCCGACCTCACGCACATTTTGTGGGCTTTTATCTGAAAAATATGAGTAAATTCACAGCACTACTCACCACTACGACAGAGCAGTGTGACACCGTACTACCCAGTTCTGACAAGGACGTTTGCTCCGGGCCGTCCAGATGGCAGAAGACGCCACCAGAGCCCCAATGACTCCTGGCCACCGACTGACCGGGGAGGGCTGAAGAGGACTTCCCGCTTTCCACGCACCCTCACCTCAATCTTGGGCCAAATAAAGTTACCCATTCATTAACCCCGTGGAGTCGCCGATGGTCACACAAAGTGGAGTGAGGGCAAGTCTCATTGTGAAATCTCGGTGGCCGGATTACACTTAAGAATAAACAAAATTTGTTTACGCCACGACCACATCATCTTTGCTTCAAAGGAGAGACCGTCAAGTTACTATCAGGCCATTCACGTTCTCTCACGATCACCTTGGACCACGCTCCGAATATCGCTTCGCGAAGCAGATTCCGTGGAGCCGCGCTTTCTAGTACCGAGGCTTTGCACATCTGCATCCGAAAGTACAGTCTTAAAGCAATGCGATGGGCACCAACCTTGGACGAAGGTGTTCGGCCGAAAAAGCTGAAAAGGCGCGACCCTCGGTGACACTGCTGTGATCACCAAACATGTCCGTTGGAAGGTCCGCTTGCACGCACTTGTTCAGAGCTGCCAGGGCGACCGTATCTGGGGTCTTACCAACAACCCACGCAAGAGATATTCCAGGGTGGCTGTATGCTTACGTTTCGTGTAGTGCATACCAGTGGTCCTCAATTTACCTTGCATAAAGACAGCAGAGTACTGGTACCGGTACACACAGACTACAGGCACACCACTATCGGCCATCCGCGATGCTTTCGACAAACGTGTGGACGAGGGTACATTCATTTCTTTCTAACCTACTGTGGGAAAAATCCAATTATTACTGAAAATGATATTAGAAAAAAGCTCGGCAGGTATGTGCGTGGCCAATGCGCGCGTCAGTCGCAGAACACACGCAATGAAGGAAAATATCGCATGATTCGGCACTCACAGCGTACGCTTCTTCCCACATGTCGTTGGCACGATACATGTTGACAGCAGCCTTCCAGTCGCTAGCCGCCAGGAAGTGTGCTTCGGCTTGCACGTAGTTGCCTTCGCTCTCAAGTTCCTGCATTGGGCGTGGGCAGACAGGCGTCGGGAACACTTACCACAAGGACGTGCGAACTCCATGGCCCCCCTTCTATGGAAAATGCATGACTGATTTCGAACCATGCGACATAAGTGGATCATGTGCGAGATTCTGCCTCGGGAATAATGAGATAATTCCACGTTCACCCCAACTAACACGAAGGCTAGTTCTCCCACGTTCGCTGTAGGCTAGAAGTATACTGTTTGTCACTGTCGTTCCTTCGCGGGCCTTAGGCGACTCCGGTAAGCATAGCGGAAGTGTAAACCGTAGCCTATTTTTGCTGGGCTGTAATCAGCTCTATTGCTGGCAGTACATGTTGACGAAAATAACAACATGTCGAAGAAAAATTAGAAATACAGTGAAGAAACTTAAGATTACCGGCCATATTCTCAACTTTGTGAATTCCCCGCGAATTCGCCGCCTTGACAGGAAGAGTTTTCTGATATGCACTGACTTGTGTCACCTACTTTCACGTGAAAAAATGGCTCTGTGTATAATGACAGTTTCGATGTTTCATGACGTTTAACGGCACCATTTTTAAGGTGGACCTGTTGTATTGTATCATATCCACGGCTAGCGTTGAAAAATTAGGTGAAAGTTATCCGAAACGATCATGTACTTCTCCTGCCCTTCCACAAACATACCACGCGTGTAACGCCTAAAGCCCACGCTCTTTGCGGTCGGCTGCAATGTCGGGACATATTTTAAACCTTTGGCGGGGAAGATTGCGTCATACGTTAACAACTTTTGTTTGCGCATAGGTCCCGTGGGAGGAAGCCATTTTTGGTCGTCATTGCCAAAAACATGCGGAAAAATCTCACGACCCCCCGGCGCCATATATAGGTCGTGAATTCACAGCAGCGGCTGTTTCCAACAAGCTGTCGTTACAAACTATGTACTTTGTAGACAAGAGAATAATAATTGTTTTGTGTTTTGTTTTTACTAGCAGAAGCAACATCGCGATGGTGGCCATGCCCCTTGCGATGCCACTGAATAGGGGGATTGCGACCACAACGACTTGACCGAGAAAAGGGCAAGGCGGCTTACCTTTGCGAGGTGCATGTGTGTGTCAGAAAGAAGGTCAGGATGGAACTCTTTGACGACACGCATCATGTTGTCGTACTGACGCCATTTTTTATACATCGCAATTGCCAGGTCAGGCTCCTCGATGAACAAGTACAACCTGCGCAAGAAATGGAAGCAGAGGAACGACACTGACGGCCCACTTTCATACAAAGCCCAGGGTATCGCTGCCACCTAGTGGCAGATAATGAGTTAACCGGCTAGCGTAGCACTCCAGCTAGCGCGCGTGGCACACCACAGGTAGGGAGGCTGACAGACAGACATCTACCCGATGCTGGTTTTATCTCGATGCGGTAAATTAAAGCGCCACAGCCTTTTCAATCATTCGGATAAGAGGCCACCATTGCTTCTGAACTTAAGGCTCGTTTTTAAGGCAGTAATAAAACCCGTAAAATGTACCCGCGACGAAGCTGGTCAAAAATATGCGCATGCTTTCAGAAAGTTTTGGAAACGTTTCATGGTCTTTTAACAACATTACCACCCCATGTGGCCCCTTAGCAAAGTATGTCGTGCTTCTTCAGGCATATGTATTCGGAGATACGTAGGCCTTTTGTAGCATCAATTATTTCAGTACAAATGTTGAGCATACTTTTCACTTACCGATATGCCGTTCAATGTTACAGAGAGTGCAGACCTCCAAACTTAACACCAAGACGCCAGCGCGAGCGCGCAAGAGCGCCTCAATAACATAAGTCACGACTACAGCACACAAAAAACCGACACGACACCGAGAAACCGGTCATACTCAACGCTGAGCGCGAACTAGACGTTTGTTATCACGTTTGTTACCCTTATATACATAAAACACTGCAAAGAAAACTGCAAATAAGCTGAATTGCATACTTGAGAGAAGCCCGTGTGGGCGCACAACGGCAGCGCCACACGGATAATGCTTAGAGCGTCTAATGTTTTTTTCCCATCTTTTTGCTCTTTTTGGGTGTTTTCCCCGTTTTTGCAGATTTGTTTGCAATGTGTTTATGTTTATAGGGGTTTCCGTGATAGTAAACGTTCAGCGGGATATCAGCGCTGCGTGTGTCCTCTTTCTTAGACTTGTGTACGTTTCTTCAAAGTGGAGACTCGGGATAGATATTGCACGGCCGAGTTGAACTCGTGACGCTCGTGCTGGCGGCTGCTGCGGCGTGGTTCATTGTTCACGTTCACCGTAGCAGGAATATATCTATCCCGACAGAGTGTTTTCTTTAGCGAAGGATGAATTTCAAGCAGTCTCTCGAACTACTTTGCATTGGCTGTGCAGCCATCTGGCTCCCGACCCCCTTTGCGACGACTTTGTGGTGGCTTTCCCTCCATGACTGCCGAAGAGCAAGTGTTGTGTGCGCTGCAGTTTTACTCGACGGACACCTTCCACGGAACCATTGGTAGCGACCGCACCAGCAACCGCCCCCAGTCGTCAGCCGGTGTGCGCGCAATAGGATAACTGCAGACATGTTTTTCAATTTTTTCTTTAGGTGGTTCACCGGACATGGCCTCAGCAGGTTCTACCATGCGTTTATCCGTCTGCAGCCGGAGCGTACGCTTCAGTCGCTACCGCTCGATAGAAAGGAGGTTTCCATCGAGTGGCCGTGCTTCAGTTATCGCCTGCTAGCAAAACTTTCCAATGTGGCGTTGCATGACCCTGCGCTTCATTTATCGTCAGTGCAGCAGACGGTTTCTCTTGAGGCATTGCGTGTCACAACATCCTTGCGAGAACTTTACTCGCAGGATAGTATGTAATCAACGGCGTCTATTGTGGCTATTACCGGAGGCGGTCTTTACGCATTTCAACGGGTTTTGTCCAGCGTCTTTGTCGTCTGGCAGGAAGCGGAACATGCAGAGCTTGTGAAGGGACGAGTTGAGACCACGGGTTGAGACCTAAAGAAGCAGCGTGACACCAGAAGGAGGTTGAAGGTATAGAGTCCGTAAAAAAAAACGACGACTGTAGAGAGCTTTGTCGAACAAGAGCTGCAAAGAGCAAAGTGAAATAAAGGAAACAAATGAAAAAAGCTGTGGTTGTTGCTATTCCTTTCTTCGTAGCGAATGCCCAATTGGGTGACTTGCCCGCAATTGGGAGTTTGATGAGCGAATGGGCTCGGTTTTGAGAATTTACAAAACTGTGAGTTGGAAAAGTAAAAGTTGTAGAATAATACGTGCCGCGTGACGCGTGAACGTGATGGCACCTGAGGAGGACAGGTGCACAACAGCCGCGCAGAACCCCGATTATAGGGAGGCTGTGGTGTGTGCCAGTCTTCTTGCTGACGTATTTCACTACGAAATGAAAGAGCAGAAACTGACGCAAACACGGCATAGCAGAAAAGAAGTAATGCCAAAATCCATGTGGAAAGACAAAGAAATAAAAGCGATGAAAGATACGCAAGCGCAATATATCAGTCAAGAATTATCGCAAGTACAATGATCAGTGGTTAAAACGTATCGCAAGTACAATGTATCAGTTGTTATTAAGTATCACCAAGCTTTGGCCTTCAAATCACGCAAGCAGACTTAAATGCCCCTGGGAAATTTCGTATCTGAAAGCGGACGGAGGGTTTCGATAACACCGAGCAGAAATTACTCTCAATGTGGCGCGTTTCCACTACCCGCTTTGTTTTTTTTACCAGTAGGGCTTAGTCACGTGATTGCATTGCCTGCCACCGACGGCAGAAATGGGCGGAAACTGCTTCTTATGATGGCAAATTTCAAACAAAAAGCTCATAAGAACGCCTAAAATAAAAAAAATGAATGAACTTTGTAGTGAAACACAGATTAATAAAATAAAAGTGCGATAAAGTAGTGCAGTTAGATTTGCTTGGTCCCAGATGCCACCAGTGTAGCAGTGGAGCGAGCGAAAGCAGTGAAAAATTACGCCCACCTCCCCTCGCGGGAACCCTGGTGTGATGCGACGCTGAGGGGGGTTCAAGCGCAAGCAGAGAGCAACCGTCGACCGAAAGGCCGCCGGAGAGCGGCACACCAGTTATATGCGCAGCGTGCCCGAAGGAGAGGAGACCGCGGAGAGAGAGAGTACTGCACATGCGCAGCACCGCGCGCAGCGCCGCCCACCGGCGGAGTGAGAGCGCGCTGGGCCGCACACGCTCTCACCTGGGCACGCGCCGGCGCCAGTGCGTCTGCCGCGGCTATGACGCAACACAATCCAACACAATCCACTTTAATCCAATCCAATCCAAGCCAATCCAATCCAATCCAATCCAATCGAATCCAATCCCATGCCCCTCGCGAGAGAGTGTTCGCTATCGGAGAGGAGAGCGGGAGAGTGGCTGGGGATAACAACGGACGCACGCGGACAACAACGGACGCACGCAGGAAGGACAGGGCCGCCGACAAGAGATGCTCTGAGCGTCGCATCTAAAATGCGTCACGCCCTAGTCGCCCTCCTTGGAACGCGCTGCCCTGGACCGGTTACGCCACCGAAATAATCAGTAAATAGCATGAATTGCATTTTTAAATGCAGAGCATTTATTTAACTCGCACTGTCACCCGTCGTCCCTCGGCGTTGTCCGCAGCCAGCCGGCGAGGCGCAGGTCCGCACCCCTCCCCCTACAATATAAAAAAAAATAATAGTTATCGGCGCCTGGCTTCGATCCCACGACCCTGCGGGCGGAACGCAAGGTACACGGTGCTCTTCCCACTGCGCCACAAAGCCGACACAGAATCAAAGGCTACGAACGCGCCTTATATCCTTGACTCATTCAAACTACGTCAAGAAGCTGCTGATACAACGCATTCACTACCTGTGGGCGGAACGCGAGGTACATGGTGCTCTTCCCACTGCGCCACAAAACCGACACACAATGAAAGGCTACGAACGCGCCTTATATCCTTGACTCATTCAAACTACGTCAAGAAGCTGCTGATACAACGCATTCACTACCACCAACGCCCCAAACACTAAACGTTAACGCAATACACCCACCCCCTATGCGACGCATTTACTCACTCGTGTCCCCCTCGCGGGGAGATGGGCCCAATTTTTTTAAAGCGCTTGAACTCCGCCTCGAAATATTATCATTACGTTACGTGGGCGTCGCTAGAGCTCGTGTTTCCCGTGTTCCGCTCAATCTTGGTCCTTCTGGAATAGCACCCCAGGGAGAACGGTGAGCGAGCGGTCGAGCAAACGCGTAGCAGCGTAACCGCTTCGAGGTGTTCTGCCGGCTGAATATCGCGAGTAATGTTTTCAGCAGTGATGCGAACTTTAAAATATTTAGTGAAGTATCGTACGTGCACAATGGGTGGTGTATCAAGCCAAATTCGGTTTATTAGCATAACAATGCAAGGCAAAAGACGATTTCACACACTGGCTGCGGTATCGGGACATCACACAGATCCAGGGCAGTACTGGTACATGGATCGCTGCAGCAGCTTCGGTAGATGCAGTTGTTTCACTTCCTTTGGTGTGGCTCATTGCCTGGGCATCGCGGCACGGAGGGTGAGGTGAGCCTGTAAAGGAGCTGCAAGCTTCCTTTTTCCCGCAATAGCGTATTGTATACTGGAAAGCGGGTGCGAAGGCCTTGGCAAAATCATAGCTGGTAACATGTAACTCCGTGTCCTGGCAGGGCATCCCGAGTGCAAGCAGCCGGTGAAAGCGCACAACGTTCGTAGTAATGCCGCTGCTCCCGAAACTTTCGGTGGCACCAGTAGGGGCCGGTAAATGCCTGCCAACGTTTTATGGACCCTCAGCAGCGGGTGCATGCGGCGCGGCTCTTCGCAGCGGCACGCATCTCCGCGTCTCGCCTCACACCGGTAGCGCAGCAGGGTACTCAGCATCTGAGAGTTGCTGAAGTAGATGGCAGCGTACAGTGGGCGCATGAGGCAGCGAGCCGGGCCCAGGTGGATGCAGGGCCACTTAGCCGGGTTGCCCATATTACGGTAGAAGCGCGGAGTACTTGCCGTAGTGGCGAGGAACAGTACCGCTTCTAAAGGGGACGTGAACGAGGGGTTGCAGGTATTTGGCGGCACGAGAGGATTGCAGAGCACGTCCTTAGTGACGTCATCGCCCTTGGCCGCGGTGATCCTGCACAGCTTGCTCACGCAAGCGGCGCAAGACAGAACCAGGTCGAGGCGGCGTTGCAGGCTGATGTTCCCCACCTGCATGTTTACGGTGCACGTCAGATAAGGCCGTCGGGGCCTTCGTGAGGCGTCGAGGCAGCTTGTCTGCCGTCGGCTTCTGGTAGAGCGAGAGGAATGTCCTCAGATGTTCCTGGCAAACATGGCCCCTGAATATGGTGCCGGTGGGGCACTTGCGGAACCGGTGGGGTTGCGAAAAGGGCGGCCAGTCTCTCTCAGATGACCCTGCAGCCGAAGTGACGCCCATCTAGTTTCTCAGGGCGACCAGCGTGGTCATTCTGTTCTGCCTGCCGCCCGAAGGAAACTCGGCGAAATCACCTTCGTTCGCGGATGACATGGTCGCTGTGTCGGATGCACTGCTGAGACCAGGGTGCGGAGAGCCGACGTCGTCAGATATGCAACTTGCGGCGAAACCTTTGACGTGGCTGGAAAGCTCGGCGCTGCATACGTGTTCTCTCCGCGCTTGCTGCTGGGGTGGCCACGAGCGCATTGATGCTGATGGTGATGCGCTCGACGTGTTACAGTGTCTACTGGATCGTCGATTTCGCATCCAATAATTAATAAAAGATGATCCTACGCCCCAGCGTTGAGTTACTAAACTTGTGTTTAGCAACTGAACTGAGACCCTAAGTCCATTGTGGCGGGAAAATACTAAATACTAATCAGTATACGGATGCAAATATTTCCGCGTGAAAGGAAGACGACGAAGACGAACCACGATGATCTTCGTAGGCGGGTTTTTCCTGGCCAATCTCCGTAAGCGGCTATGAGTCATGTTTCTAGGAACACTACTCCCATATGGGACTAGTACGCCAATATAGTATCTGCGCTGTTGTCACAGAACAGATATAGTTTGCTCTAATCACATCGTGGACCTCGTCATTCGCCAAATTTGATATTTTATCAGGGTGATTTGCTCTTCTAGAGGGTTGTGGTGAAGCCCACAAGCGGCGATTTTTAGGAGCGCAACATTTTAACGGCGAAGCTGTTTGGGCAATCGTAATTTTTCCTGTCCGCAGTTAAAAATACCAAGAAAATGCCGAGCGCGTCCACTTGAGCGCGTGCCTCGTGGCGACCGCTCCGCAGTTTAAAAAAAAACAAGAAAATGCATAACACTCGTGTGTGCGAGCCTCGCAGTGACCGCTTAGCGTCCCCGGCCCACGTTTGTCAAGCCAAGCATACCCACTTAGGGCAACTGTCCAATATTGGCCAAAAAAATCTCCAGTGTTCGCCGTAATCGCGGCAGTACTTCCTCGGAATGAGAGACACGTCATAGCGTACGCCCCTAAGCGTACGCTATGCGTACGCTTAGCGTACAGTGATTATCCCTTCAAAAAAAAAAAATGAAGGAAGCTCACACTTATAGCAACAATGACAGAGTAAAGGTCGTTGCAACAGGGAAGAAGAAGCAAATCGGCTGCAATCGTGGATTTAAACCGTCATGATGTTCGTGAAGGTTGCATACAGCTTCGCTACCTTAAACTCTTATGCGTTAGTGTGAGCTTATTTCTCTTTTGCAGGTATCCATTCTCTCCACGGGCTAGTAACACGCTGTCAGTAACACTCGTAGGGTATAGCGGGCTGTATATCTACTACACGATTACGAGCTATTTGGTTTGGCGAGTGTTACAAATTTCCGGCACAGATTAGTTCAACATCGTCTTTAACACAACCCGCTTGTTTTTAGCAAACAGTGCAAAAGGCCGTTGTCACACCGCCAATGTCCGGACGGTTTTCAAACAGGTGCGTGCGTGCGAGCGTGCGTGCGTGCGAGCGAGCGGGCGTGCGTGCGAGCGTGCGTGCGTGTGTGTGTGTTTGGGGGGGTGGGGGTGGAGGCGGGGCGTTGTAGGAACACATAAGAGCGAGTATCCATCTTCTGAGTGTGCACCGGTGTCACTGGGAGGAGGGAAACGGTAGCTCACAAAAGAAGAGTTAAAACTTTAGAGGGGAGATAAGTTAGTAAAAAGTAAAATAAACCCAATGTATATTTCAGAATCTAAGCAAAGTAAACTAATCATTTGACCAGACGCAGCGACAGTCGCCACCGCAATCCTCACGCCCTGCTACACAAAAAGTTTGGAAAGGAGCGCCGCCCCTCTCCCACCGTTCTACGAACCATATGTACGCTTTCTTAGACGCTGATATGTGCCATGCTTCGAAATAAGTGGCCGCTTATACAGACATAAATAACAAAGACATTCCTATGAGCACCCGCTTTAAAATTACAGATATAGAAGTAAACAGACACATGGGTCAAGATAAATCTACTCTAAATCAGGCGCATCCCCTTCGAGACTGCGGGTGCCGCGATCGCCACTATAAATTTAACTGCAATTTCCAGTTGCACTGATCTGCGGGTATTTATTAGCAGCGGTATTTACTTGTCTGTCATCACTACCGACAATGAAGTGCTATACGTGTGCCAGTGAAGTGACTCCTAACGTGCATTACCTCGTTTGTAAGGGCGATAATCTTAAGCCGATCCACAAAGACCATCGGCTCCGGTGTTGTTGGAGTCCTATAGGAAGATTGCATATAGGGCAGGGAACCGCCGCCAAAAAAGACCGTTAGCTCGCTATGGAGTTCTGCCTGCGAGGCTTCCATTGTGAGCCACACTTATCCCCTCAATAACTTACCTTTCCTATCTAGGATCCCAGTTAATATATTACCATTAAGCTACTACTAGTGAGTAAGTGAGTGTGAGAGGGAAAGAGGTTCCCAGCCTGCTCCACATATGTACCGCAGGGAGTTACTACTAGTAATCGCTCTTTCATTACAAGGGGAGGGAGTTTAATAAAGTGTTTCACTCACTCATATGACTTCTCCCTATGCCTTGACGCCTCTTCACTGCTTTCAGTCTGCCTCGATCCATTCCTTACAGCATGCTCAATCCTCTCCATATTATACTTCCGTATATCAGCTGTCTTACGCTTATCAACTTCGAAAGCTCCGCTAGTTCTATTCTGTCAGCTGTGGTGGAGACCGTCATGCTTTGCGTGTCCTAATTAATTTTTTTCGTCTCCTGGCCATTCGAGCTGGCAGCTGCAGCTAGACATGGCATCCCGGAGTAGAGACGCCACCCACCATGGATGACCGACAACCATCCAGCGCTCTGTTCTTTCTATTCAATGGGAGCAATAAACGTTTTCCTCCTCCTCCTGGGAAAGTTTACAAGTATCCTGTCTAGCGATCTTACCTCCTACTTCTATTGCACACTCCGTGATAATGCGTGGAAGATTGTCGCTCGCTTCCTGTGTCGTAAACTCTGCTTTTTCGGTTAGAGCTGAATATCGGTTCTGCAGCGCGATCCTGAATTTTTCAACTTTCCGTCTTACTTTTAGCTAATTGATCGCCTTCGTTCGTAGTAGCTTGTTACGGTTCCTCCTCCAATCTAGCCTATTTCGAAACCTTACCATCATGTGGTCACTACATCTCACCCTTCCGAGCACTTCCACATCCTGCATGACGCCAGGGTCATCGTAAATTATGAATTATATTTCATTTTTAAGCCCCATTCTGGCTCCCCTACGTCCACTTCCGGCGCTCCCGTTTACGGGAGAAGGTATTCATTATGCGCAGATTATTCCGTTCTGCGAACTCTACTAATAAGTCCCCTCTGTTATTCCTACAACCCAGACCATAGTTCCCAACAGCCTTGTCTCAAGCCTCCTTCTTCCCTACTTTAGCATTTAAGTCTCCCATAACTACGCTGTACTGTGTCTTTCCTTTAGCCGTTGCCGATTCCACATCTTCATAGAAGCGTTCAACTAGCTGGTCATCATGGCTGGATTGTAGGCGCGTAACCCTGTACCACCTTGAATTTGTATCTCTTAATAAGCCTAATTACAAGACCGGATACCCTTTAGTTAAGCCTATAGTATTCGTCTATGTTGCCAGCTAATCTTTTATTGACTAGAAATTCCACTCCCAGTTCTCTTCGGTCGACTAGACAACGGCAATATAGGACGTGTCCGTTTTTCAGCACTGCAAAGGCTTCACCTGTCCTTCTAATCTCACTCAGCCATATTACAGGGTGAAGCCGTGGCGTAGAGGTAGAGCATCCGCCTCGCGTGCAGGAAGACCTTGGTTTGATTCCCGGTGCCGTGCAATTCCCACCGAAAAAAAAAACAACAAAAAAGTTCGGGTATTGATTGCAGGAGGAGGCATGGGGTGCGGCCTGATCCCGTCGGCCATTGCCGGTAACGCGCTCCCTCACCAGAGCAGGGTTGGCCTCCCTGGTGTAGTAATGGCCACACCCTCCTATGACTGCGCCAATTATACATAAAATATGCGTCACCAAAATTTCGGGAGCTGAAAAAATTTGCTGGTCCTTTCCCTTACAAGAGTAAAATGGCTCATGATTTTTTAAGTTGTCGGCACACAGATATAAGGGGCCAGCCACTGCTCACAACGGCGTATTTTCACTTAATCATTTGCGTAATGCTAGCGCAACGATAAATTAAAACGTATACGTGTAAGCAAGCGCCCAGTGCGTGGAAAAATTGGTGAGCGGTCAAGAAAACGGGGCAGTGTAACCGCTTTGAGGCGCTTCTGCGGGCTGAACATCGCGGGGAATGTTTTCGGCTGTGGTACGAACAGTAAGATGTCTGGTGAGATATCGTACGTGCAGAATGCGTGGTGTATCAAACGAACACTTTATTAGCATGAAAAGATAAAAAAGCATACCCCACAGTTGCTGCGGTGTGGGGTCCTCACACACATCCAGGACCGTACTGGTACAAAATGTATCGCTGCAGCAGCTTCGGCAGAGGCAGCTGTTCTACTTCCATTGGCATGGCACGGCGCCTGGCCAGTGCAGCACGGATGTTGAGCCTGCAAAGGTGCTGCAAGCTCCCTTTCTCGCGCAGCAGCATCTCGTACTCGTAAGGCGGTGACAAGGCCTTGACGAAAGCGCAGCAGGTATCCAGCAGCTCCGCGTGATGGCAAGGCATCACGAGGGCGGCCAGCTGGTGGCAGCGCACAACGTAAGGGGCTCTGCTCCCGGAACTGCAGGAGGCACCGGCAGGTGTCCCGTAGATGGCTGACAATATATTATAGACCCTCAGCAGAGGGTGCATGTGGTGGGGCTCTACGCAGCAACAGGTGTCTCCGGGTCTCACCTCGGCCCCGTAGTGCAGCAGGGTACTCAGCATCTGCCCGTTGTTGAAGTAGATGGCGGCGTACAGTGGGCGCATGACACAGCGACACAGGCCCAGCCGGACGCAGGGCCACTCTGCCGGGTTTCCCATATCGTGGCAGAAGCCAGGAAGACTTGCCGTAGTTGCGCGGAACAGCACCAGTTCGAAAGGGGACCTGAAGGCAACGTTGCCCATATCTGGCGGCAACTTGCAGAGCGCGTCCTGAATGAGAACATCGGTTTTGGCCGCGGTGATCATGAACATTTTGCTCATGCAGGCGGCGCAAGAGAGAATCAGGTCGAGGCTTCGCTCTATGATGATGTCGTTACCGTCCTGGATGTTTCTGGCGCAGGTCATGAAGACCGTCAGCGCCGTTGTGAGGCGTAGACGCAGCCTCTTCGCCATGGGGTTCGGTTTGAGCGAGAGGAAAGATCTCAGGTCTTCCTGGCAGACATGGGTGCTCAAGATGGTGTGGGTAGGGTTCGTACGAAGCCGGCGTGGTCGGGTAGAGGGCGGGGAATCTCTCTCAGGTGATCCTGCAGACGAACTCGAGCCCGCCTCGTTTGGCAGAGCGACCGGCAAAAGCATCCCGTTCTGGCTGCCACCCAAAGAAAACTCGGCGACGTCATCTTCGCTGTCGGATGACATAGTCGGTGTGAGAGCTACACAGGGGAGTCTAGGAAGGCCGAGAGTCGAAGTCGTCAGAGCTATGCAACTTGCGACGAAGCCTCTGACGTGACTGGAAAGCTGAACGCTACGAGTTCTGCCCGCGCTTGCTGCAGGGGTTGGCACGAGCACACTGATGTTGACGATGATGCCCTCGGTGTGTTACGATGTCAATAGCTTCGTCGGTTTCGCTTCCTACAATTAATAAAAAATGATCGTGCGCTATAGCGTTGTTACTAAACTCTACAAACGCCTACTTACATTAATTCATACTCTCGTTTATGTTTCCAGAAAAATATAGTGCCGACTGCAATGCCACTAGAAGGTCGATTTATTCCAGACAGTTTAGGATTTCCCAATTACTTGGAACCAAGAAAGCTACAACACCTCATTAGAGTCCGGGAGAAAGCCCTGTCCAGCTCGGACCCTGTACAGCAGTAGCGTTACTTAGTATGGCCAAGCCTGGCCTAATAACTTATGGGGTCCTGGAATTTGGATCCCACCCTTGATCTATCCCTCTTTCCTCTCCCCCATTTATGAAATAAAGCTTACTACTACTACTATTACTACTAGTAGTACTGCTACTACTACTACTACTACTGCTACTACTATCAATCAAAATCATCTGCGTAAATAAAAATACAAAATACTAAACCGTAATGGCGCAAACGCTCGATAGTAAAACAAAGACGAACCACGGTGATCTTGGAGAGCGCCTTTTTCCTGGCCATTTCCCCTAGGTGGCTATAAATCATTTTTCTGGCACCATCACCCTGTATTAGGCTTTCGCCTCGAAGACTGTAGGGTGCTTTCTGAAGTAGTGTGCTTTCTAGTGTGGCCTTTAAAAGCCGTACGATCAGCTCCATAACATCAAGACCGATTTGCTGTTACTACACCAGCCGGCTTTATACTGACTAAAACTCGCCTTCTGAAGGCAGGACAACACCAGGAGCAGGATTTATGCAGAACCGCAGCTGCCGCGCCGGGGTGCCAGGCGCAGAAACGAGAGCCGGCAATCACGAAGCAAATATTCACAGACGTTGCAATGGAATTTGACGCGCTCAGCGGCTGAACTCTATCAAAGTTCTATGGAACCGTGCCAGAGCCCAGGATTTCAGAAAACGCAAAAAAAAAGTACATCGTTCACGAGCTGGACTTCGCTATGGGGTCATCCACAGACGGTCAACCTGCCGCAAGTAGCCACCAAGACTGTCAAATCCCGAGTTCGCCATCCACATGATATTGGTGATCCAAGCTCTTCGAAACGCGATCATCGCAACCACTCCCCATAAGCACTGCGAAGCGTTCAGCCAAACTCGGAGCCTACACGCGCTCTCTCCACTCGCTCATTCTCTGCTTTTCCAACGCGTGCTCTGCTGATAGATAGACGCGGCTCTCCGGAGTGATGCCAAAAATTTTGCAACCTGACCCAGGTATTTCTCACGCAATAATAGAGTTGAAACTCGGTGAAGTAACGTAGGAGCTGCACCATACACCGAGACATTGCCCGTAACCGTTGAAATACATGGGTTCAATCCACTACAGGACAACTGCCTCACGTTGTCGCTTTTGCAGGACCCATACATGATGCCTACATTTGGCATGCTCGAAAGCTCCCCCTCTGCGCTCATGCACGGAGTTTCCTCTTACATTGGCACATTCTACCTATGTACTCGTTGCAACCATGCATATATTGACCCTCCACACAATGCTGCTCGCTTTGCGGCGACCAGAGACACAGACGGGACAACTGTTTTAACCCAGATGCGACCATGTGTAGGCAATGTCATGAACTAGACCACGCATTTACCCCCAAGTGCGACCTGTGCATGCAGGTTAGGCCTCCTTACGCGAAGAAAACAAACTTAGCAACAAGCTTTGCTCTCCACTGCCGTCATTGCACCTTCCGTCTGCGACTATCCAGGACGCCACAAAACCACCAGGTCCAGCCTCAGCCGCAAGTTCGCACCTCTCGCGCCACATTAGGAATGCCAGAGGGCCTGTTATAGCTCCCGCGAGGAGCTTTCTGTGAGAGCTATATACAGGAACTGCATGAATGCCTGGAGGTCCTGCATAAGCATCCCCACAGTTGTGCATCTGCATTCCACGAGCCGCCACGTCGCCAATTCCACCGTGACAGGAAAGCCCGCTTTCAGTGCTGCGCAGTGCATACCGAACTCTTTTTCCAGTTGTGCGCAGGTCACCGGCTGCGCTATCCCACGCAGCGGCCGGCGCAGCGGGAAGCACACTCACGGGCCGGCTTCGCCCGCTGCTGCAACCGGCGCGGCTCCGACATGCGTATCAGAAGGCTTTCCCGCATGACTCTGGAACTCAATTGTGGCGGGTGGACGCGCAACTCCGCTCCCTTAGGGGAGCTATATACAGGAAAATTAAAGCGGAGAGCTGGGGGAGTTGGTTAATGGCCAATGCACTGATACTTCTAGCGAACTTTAACACTGGACGAGGAAGGAAAGAAAAGACGAAACACACGCTAGACTTCTACTTCGTTTATGCCAAAAGTGTCAAGAAAACGCCCATATATGTACACGAATCGAGAACAGATAAAAAAAAACACATTAGTCCATGAAAATGAAGCGCTGCAGTGTTAGCACTCGCTCTTATGACTATTTACACTGAAGCACAAACAATACCTGACCCCATTACAAGACATGCTTTGTACCGACACGTGTGCACACCAGTCACCGATTACGTATAGTCATGAGATACCCCTTCTCTCTCCAAAAAGTTTATTTCTTTGGCTGAAGCTGAAAGGGCCAAAAATGGTGCACTGACGCAGTTCTCGCCCTCCTTGTTTATCACAAAAGCCTCGAAGACTTCCCTATCACTTTGAGAACAACGTCTAAACAAGATGCTCGTGTGCATGAATTTCGGCGTGCACCCGTACGTATACGGCAATGGTCAGTAAGGTGGCCAGCGAACATTTTCGCACTCAGAGCTTCGCGGTGGTCTCTGAACCTATCATTGAGGCACCTGTCGGTTTGAACGATGTAGCACCATTTGCACGCACGAAGGATTCGGTAAACCCCACCAGTCGCGCACTCCACAAACATTTTTGCTTGTTTTGCGACACAGCGTGGATCATTGCGTGGTTCATTGACCTTCCGCACCATCTTCGAAGCTTCTCAGGAGCCGAGAATACAACCTACACGCCACACGTAACCACCGACCTTCTTCAGGCGATGGAACACTGGTGCACGGATATGGCACAACCACCACAGGGATTTTCTCCCTCTGGGCATCCAAACCTGGCGCTTTGGCGCTCTTCACTTCCACCAAAAGGCTCTCCGCCACAGAAGCCACCATTTCTGGTGGATAGCTTACCGTTTACAATCTTTCAGGTTGCTGCGGCAAGCTTGCCTGCATTTTGTGCGGGCAGAACCTAGTGAGCGCTGCCCTCATAGCACTCTTCGCTACGCCCCGCTTCACGAGCTTCCAATGGGCCGACTGGTAAGGAAGATGCCCTTTTGGATACGAGGAGCATACTGCCAACATGGCTGACGATCACGAAGGAGCAGGCGCACGTCCAAAAACTGCAGAACACCCGATTCCGGCATCACGCGTGTGAACTTAAGACCCTCTGCCCACTCAGCGAAAATGAGGAGCCCATCCGCAACAATCTTTCCCGGTCATCGGGCCGAACGTGCTCCATGACAACAAGGAAATTTTCCACATAGGAGAGCTGAACAACCGAATTGTCTTTGAGGCGACAAGATATCTGTCGGTCGCATTTTGCCAGGGCAGGGGCAATGCATGCGCCGATGCATACGTGATAACAGCGAGTGCAGAGATTGCGGCGTTTCATTTTCACTGACTGATGTGTTTTTTTTTTGTTTATCTGTTCTCGATTTATGTACATATATGCGTGTTTTCTTGTTCCCTTTTGGCATAAACCAAGTTGAAGTCTAGCGTGTGTTTCGTCTTTTATTTTCTTCTTCGTCCAGGGTTAAAGTAAGCTAGCTGTGTTAGTTCAGTAATTATATATAGGGACTCTAGGAATGCCCGCGAGTTACTGCCATCTGGGAGCTGGAGTTTAAAATACACGCGCAGTTGATCAAAAATGTTGACGGCGGCCGCCTCGTTTCAAGTCATTGCGCTAATAATATCAGCTTTCCCCACTGGATTTACAACACATACGCACTAGCAGTAATTTGGCAGGGTCGGCTATCGCGTTCCCCCGCATCAATAGATCTTTTGACTGCGCTTGTATGCAAGCATACCCAGATTTCTCGCTCAAAATTCCGACCTCTCAGGAACCTAGCAAAACCACTTCACGAAAGTGATATCTGGCATAAAGCAAGGCGTCAACGTGAACATCAAAATACTAAAAGAAGATTCCAGGATTCTGAATCTTTTGTGTGTAATTCTATGTCAAATCTTACTCCCCATGCATTTCTATGGGACAGTTTACATGGCTCAGTAACCTAGTCGCGCAATGTGCGAGACTTGAAACTGCGCACAAAGTAAGTTCTCTCCCCCAATGTTAGCTGCGCAAAATAACTTTACATTTCGATGAAGAACTACGGAGTAGTCGCTGTTGAAAGGACTGCCATGAGCGGGAAAGCTGCACATGGCCTAACATTTCAACAAGATCCAAATTGAAACAAAATCTATCACATGGACAAAGTCATCGCATGTTATAGCGCTTGCTAGCTGAGGTTTCTGTGTTTTGAAAAGCGCAGGCATGACCAGCAAAGTTCACGTATACTTTTTGTTTAATTTGCACGTCCCTGTCTCCGTGTTTGTTTTAGAAAAGCGCTCAGGCAAGCGTCCCCAACCTCCATTCGTCATGCATTCACGATTCGTGGTCACAAATCGTATACTGCGAGGAAGAGTATGCGCGCCGATACGTGTTTTCAGGCTCTTGGCATTTTCTCCGTTGATAACCTGCTGCTGCGGCTGCTGCGAGTGGTACAGTAAAAGCTCGTTAATTCTAACTGGAAGGGGCCGCCAGCTCAGTTCGAAATAATGGAAGTTCAAACTAACGAAAGCGAAGCACAAAAGCCGCACATTGCGATTGTTTAGCAGTAAAGCGTGTCAGCAATTGAATGCTTGAAGAAGTTCGCGAGTGAAGCCTGCCTTTTATGCGCGAATTCGACAGCTGGCACTTTTTTCTCTATCGAGTGAATGTAGCAGGAGGACTTCCCTTCGCTTTCTTTAAACTTGAAGAAGAGACGGATGGCATTCCATCCTGTCGCTGCTTCCGAGCGATGGCCGCACTGGTGCTTCTTCCGCCACCTTCTTGTGGTCACTGGGAGCGACAGGTGCTAGTCTTCTGACCTCAGAAATTGTGCCACCTGTCAGCACGCCCAACACACTGAACTCGCGTCCACATCTACGTAAACTTCGTAAAAACTACGTAAACGTAAACATAAACTTCCGCTATGGTGGCTTTAGATTGCATTTACGCGATTTAGCTTCTCTCGCTGTTTCTCTATTCTTTCCGGAGGCGACGCAGCCTCGTGTGTAGGCAGCGGGGCCGTCTGTGTGGCCGTGCGCCAGGCTCCAAGCTGCCGGCGCGGTAGCGCGTACTTCGAATTATGCGTGGCGGAGGCCACTCGGGTTCGGATTAACGGGCTTTTCAATACATATGCTTCTGGAGACATGGCCGGACCAAATCGTACAGTTCCAATAATTTTTTAATTCGAATTATTGAAGTTTGAATTGACAAGCTCGTTAATTCGAACCGCAACAGGAAGCCGTCTCACTTCGAAATAATTAAAGTTCGAACTAATGAAAGTGAGGACTAACAACACTACACTGCGATTGGGAAGCAGTAGGGCACGTCAATACTTGGATGCTTGAATACGTACGTAGTTGCAGACTGTAACTTTTACCCTTGAAGGAGAGAGCCAGTACTTTTTGCTCTACCCAAGGAATGTTGCTGAAGCCTTCTCTTCGCCCTCTCCAAGACTGAAGTACAGATGGTCAGCAGCTAACCTGGCGATGGCTTCCGGGAGGACGGCCACAACGGTGCTTCGTTGTCCTTATCGTCGTCACTGGCAGCGACAGGTGCAACGCTTTCGACCTAACAAATGGTGTCCTCACCTGTCATCGCACTACACACCACTGCACTTGCGTACACGTCAAGGCGCTCTGCAAAGGAGACGTCTTCCAAAACCTCACTGCATGGCTGTTTTACCCAGTTTTACCATCTCTCTCCGTTTGTCCGTACGCGTTCTGTGGTCGATTTAGCCTCGTGCGTAGGGAGCGGGCGCGTTTCTTGTGCGTGTACCAGGCGCCAAGGCGCTGGATCGGAGGCGCGCAGTTCGCACTATCCATGGCGGAGACTACTCGCGTTCGAATTAATCGGCTTGTTCATACATAGGCTCACGTGGAGCTTTGACGGATCAAATAGTACCGGTCCAATTATCCATAAATAGACAGCAGATCAACAGAATGTCGTCCAACTAGGCTGATCACCTTCACCTTCTTAGCATCCCCCGTAATTTTCGAAACATTTTCGGGGTTAGTTCTTTTAATGTCCTGTCACAAGCTTCCCGTGTAGTAACACGGATCGCGAGTAACTGAGACGAAAGATGGACAGCCTTCGCCCTCATCTCATCAGGAGTTGTGCAGGCGGTGGGGAGACGGCATCCGGTTACGACAGACGCCACCGCAACCCCGATATTCACGGCAGAAAGACTACCTCGTTCAGCCAGGCACAGCGGTTTTGCTGTTTCACTTGCCTACCGATATACCGCCGTTAGCAAACCACGTTGGTAAACGAACATCCTGAATTTTCAATGGATACCCGACAAAAGCATGCTCTTGCGCGCTGATTTTATGTTCCCAATGTGGTAACATTTCTCATCAGAATATGGCTGGCTTAATTTACCCGAAAACACATTTTAAAATGATAACAAAAACCAAGAAAAATGTCGTAAGGCTTTCTCAAGTAGCTGATATTATTTGTAAATAGTGATCGTGGTGGAGGATAAAAATCCAGTTATTCAGGCAGGACGCGAACAATCATAAGAAATAGGAGTTAAATTATATTAAACGCGTATTAAGGACTCGTACACCATCAATGGCGGAATGAAAAGAAAATTAAGTAGCGAATGCAATTCAACGTGATTTGCCAAAATTTGCTCATTAAAATTTTTATTGCGCCTTTCAGAATTAAACTAGAATTCCAAAATTGAAGCTAGTCAACATTTATGACTTCAACAGTTCTATGGTATATGCATGTTATTTAAGACACACTATTACCTATATTCACGCAAAATAGATTGAATTACAGCATATATCTCGCGCATCAACCAAATTCGATTAATTGGTGCTGATGTTTAGATGCTACATACGCTTTTAATAAGCCCTATTACATAAGAACATGCTGTCGAAATTTGAAACGAGTTTCTTCTAGAGTAATTCACAACTTAAATCCACTCACTTTTCCGCATCCTTGAGCTTCCCTTGCTTTTCTAGCTCTGAAGCTTGTTCAGTGTACATGCTTGTCACATCATCTGGCTGGAGGTGAAGCTTGGCGAGCTGCATGAACGAGAAGAAGAAATTAGACTGCTCAAAGCAAATCCATGCCCTTCCCGTTAAGAACTGCCAGAAAGAGGAAACTTACACCCCAGTACATCGCTTTTGATATCGCTCACCTGCCTTTGAAGGCAGAAAGCGGCAGAAATGAAGGCCGAAAGTGGCGCTAGGTAGTTATTAGTACTTGAATACATTTTACTTGCGAAAAAATACAAGGGCAAAAAAGAAGCACACAGGACGTCGCTAGACGAGTGTCCTGTGTGCATATTTCTTCATCCTCCTCTTTTTTTCGCTAGTGAAGTGAATTCAACTTCCATAAGCCTTGCCAGATTGAAGGCTTTGCACCTCGCTGCCCAAAATGACACTACAATCAATTTTTTCTGCATATGCTCTGCTTGTCGATCGGTGCGTTCTCCGCCATAGATCACGAGAACGGCATCCGCCGCAGTTTACGATCATCCATTTTTGCTGCGTGTCGGTGAGACGGACAAGTGCGAACAAATTACGAGGAGTCTGTCTCATAAAATTACGTTGAATGGGTGGTAAGGGGACGAAAAGGCCATCGGGGTGAGCATTTCGGAACGGTAACATGAGTAAGAATTAATCCAAAATGGACTAGGTCGTCCTCAAAGTATAATTTCATAAACCTGCAGTCGCGGACAAGGGCCTCCACAACCCCAAGCCCACCTTGAGTGCCTTCTCCCATTTGCCGGCCGTGTTGTACATTTCTATGGCATCCTTTATTTTGCCAGCCTCCACGTAGAAATGCTCGGCCATCTGAAAAAAAGAACGGTCGAATTTTAAGGCAGCCAACAGACGCCCCGATAGTCAAGAGATAGCGAGAAATCTAAGACTCCCATTGGACAGCGCAATAGCGCAGATAGTGCTGGAACGAACTAGCCACAAAACCAACAAACTTGGATAAGGCAGGGCTGCCCCTTGTCGCCTCTGCTCTTTGTCATTTGTCTCGGCCCGCTGCTCCGCCGTATTGATGCAAACACCGCCGTCCGCGGCTTCCCGTTGTCAGGCATAGGCAAAGTCAAAGCGGGTTTCGTAGACTGTGTGATGGTTGTTCAAGTACTTGGTGTGGTTTTCCATTCCTCGGGTTAAGTGGCGCGTAGTACGTGGAAGCGCCTCCTCGAAACAGCGGAGCAGTAACTCCGCAGTTGCTGCAAAGTTCAGGATTTCTCTCGCAGAGCGAACCTATATAATTAGGCATTACATCTTGGCGGCGCTTTTTTATGTAGCACGCGTAGCAAAGCCGCCGCGCCATTTCACACGCTAACTCGTCACGAAGTTTGGGGATTTCTTTTGGGCGGGCAAGACGGTGTCGCGTGCGCTGTTGAGACTGCCCAAGTCAATGGGTGGTTTCAGTCGCCTTGCTTGCAAACCATGTGTAGCGGGCTGGCCATTCGACCTTGTGTTCAACCTTGACGCACAGTGTTCGACCTTGTAGACTCAATGAAGTACCCAGGGAGTGCGCTGTTTCAGTGCTTTCTGGGAACTTCCCGCTCAATGTTTTATGACGAACGCATTGCCGGTCCGTCTGCCGAGCAGTCGCCGTCATTTTATGCATACGTTGTGAAAACACTGAGAAACGTCCAGTCTACCTTGCCAAGCCTAAGTTTTAGAGAAAGTAGGACAAGCCAATTGTGCGAAAAATTAGCAATAAACCAGTTAGACAACCAACAGATAGCAAGATCACGCGGCATCCGTTGGCATCAGCTGACTTCGGTAGCACTTCCGGCTGATGTTCGGGATTTCGGATGGTTACGTGGCTGGGAAGTTATCCCGACGTGATTCGGCGTTGTGAGTTCCTCATGGTGCCTGCATGCACTGTGGTCACACTAAAACATCAGAACATGCCTTGTTTCAGTGTCATGTAGAGGCAACATTTTGGACTGTGTTAAGCAGGTTGTTTGGTCTCGCACTTCGAATGAGTACACGTTCAAATATCGTGTTGGGGAACTTCCTGATGTGGGCTGGTACTTTTGTATTGTGGCTAAATCGTGGTGAAGCGTGTCTTCGCGCCCGACCTCAACCGGCGATGTTCCCACTGCTGTGGCGTGTAGGTCGACCCTTATACGTCCCGTAGGGTACGAGTTGGCAGCTCTAGGCGAAGACGCCTTAATGTTGCAATGATACACGCGGTTTATAGTGGTCAGGAACAATATCGTGAGCATATATGCCGCATTGAGTTTCAGCAAATTTTTGAACTCTTTCTTTGAACACCTGTGAAATTTATGCGGATTGATTTTTCAGCAGCTTGCTTCCCCACCTCAGAGATTTGTTGTGTGTGTGTTGAATGCCCGAACTATTCGGAAACTCGTTATTTTTTGTTTTTTGTTTTAGGGCAGCGCTCTCACCAATAGTCGTTGCGCCCTGATATGTGGTTTGTAATAAATTCTCTTTTCCTGCACTCTTGCTCAATATACTCCAGAGCTGGAGGCCTTTTTTCGTTAGCAGTGCTTATGAAGAAAAAAGGTTCCTTGGGGTGCTTGGTGTTCACGGAGCGCTTCAACGGCAGTAGAAGAAAACGAACCACGCCTCCGAGAAATCCTCACTATCAAAGTAAAGTTCTGGACTCAGTCGTGCATCGGTGAGGAACAAGAGGCACGTGATCGTCGAAGTAAGACGCACTGAACACGGTGGAGCCGCAGAAGGAATGCACAAGGAGCCACATGTCTGCTATAAGGAATGTGCAGTTTGTTGGGACAGATATCTCGCTACTACAAAAACAGAAGTTGACTTTTAAGGGATAAGGCGGTCGAGTGCATAAAATTAAAAAATGCACCACCTGACCGAAAAAGTGGTAAAGCAGGTAAAGCAGCAAGCATGAAATTAGCAAGCTGTGCGGAGTCGTATTTATTCCTGGCCAATGTTGCGAGTATCGGCATGCCATGAGCTGGTGCCGAGAAGTTTCCTTCTTACACACCAGATGACACCCTCAATATGTCTGGCAACTGACCGACCTTTACAAACTTTCTTCCCTCGTCTCCCACATACGTATGTGCCTTAAGGGGGCACGGGACATCGGAAGCTGTTAGGTGGTGCACTGGACATGATGGTGACGGCAAGCACATTTTTTTCCTTTCCAAACAGAACTACTCGGTGCTAAATTTATGCGGCAACTCTAGTTTCAGCATTCGTTCACGCAACTGCGCCAATAGGTAGGGCGTCATCGCAGCATCCATTTTTCTTACCTTTTCCTGACCGCGCCTTGCCCACTTCGCATACCGTGAAGACGACGTTTGACGTGCAACATCGTGCAGTTATGGCGCAAGGTATTCGTACTGGGAACTCTTACGTGCAAAGTCGGTCGCAAAGCGGGTCGCCGCCCCCATTGTGGCTCCGCGCGGCCATCTCACCTCGAGCTCCCCGGCTGAGTGGAAGTGCTGGGCGAGCTTGGCCTGGTACGGACTCAGCTCTGGCGTGTCGTCGATCACCTCGATGATCTGAACCGCTTTCTTCCACTGCCGAGCGTTGATCGCCGCTTCCAGCGCCTTCAACGTCTTACTGCGTGGTCGCGTTGATTAGAGCGCCTCAGGCACTATTTCGGCATGGCGCAGCCAGTGGGCATAGAGTGGCCCCATGCTCCCCAGCTTCGCGCTAGCGGCGCCAGTGTAAACTTGAGCATCTTATGGCACGTTGTTACAAACACGACCGCATAATAATTTAAGCACCGAACTGAAAATGATGTTAAAGGCCGCTGCTGGGCGCGATTATCGACTCGTCAACTTTACTCAGATTGCTTTTACAGCACAGCTGTATAGGCTGTGGTTCCATGCATTTTACTCGTCCGTCGACAGAAACGCACTCGCTCTCTGCTTGAGGAAGAAGGCACCGTGAGACAGCCCTGGCTCCCTCGATTCTTCCTGACCGTAGACCTTCACGGGTCCGCATCATGTTTCAAACGGCCTATGATTTCGATGGTGACCGGGCAGTTATACCAGACACGGGGTGTTCGTTTTGCTCGCGTAAGAAGCTCAGTACTTGGACTGGGGTGCGGTACACGCCGCACCCCAATTCAAAGAAATGCTTCCTAGAAATTGATTGATTGATTGATTGATTGATTGATTGATTGATTGATTGATTGATTGATTGATTGATTGATTGATTGATTGATTGATTGATTGATTGATTGATTGATTGATTGATTGATTGATTGATTATAGGGTGTAACGCGCTGACGCAACGCAGGCGATGAGGCGTGCCGTAGTGGAGGGCTCCGGATTAATTTCGACCACTTGGGGATCTTTAACGTGCGCCGAAATCTTGTACACACGGTCGTTTTTGCTTTTCGCCTCCATCAGAAAAGCGGCCGCCGCGGCCGGGAATCGAACCCGCGTCCTCGTGCTCAGCAGCACAACGCCTTAGCCACTGAGCCACCGCGGCGGGTTGCTTCCTAGAAAGCATTTCCTCCATTTCTGCTAATCAACTAACATGATGCAGTGGTTGGAGTTCGGACAGACATAGGGTAGGGTTCTGTGCATTTTTGTTCCGCTTGAGAAAAAACTCCTCGTTGCACAGCCAGTTTTTTTCGCGAATGCTTAGCAGGAAAGAGACGTAGCTCTTGTTTGTCAAAGCTTTTCCAAAAGCCGTTATATCACGTTTGGCTGCTAAGGCGACTGCATGACTACGGTGCATTTCGTTTACTTTTCATATTTAGGTACTTCACAGTGAAGTTGAAAATATTTAGGGATTTACCGTCTGCTCTCAATACATGGGCTTCTACGGGAGGTAAGCGGTCAGCCTCATTTTTATCTGCCAGAATAAAACCCTAATGCTTCCAAGTTTCATTGAGTAATCACAAAGCCATAATCACTACCATTATCAAATGGTGAGAAAAATAAATACACGTCAATTGTCTAACCATGTGTGGAAGGTGAATTTATACAGCTTCGCTAGTCATCCACCTTCCCAGAGTGAAATGACTGAGTCCTTTTTTTTTTAATTTGGTTCGTCTCTGTCTTTTGTGCTTTGCATGTCTTACGTGATTAAACAACATAATCTGACGCAAAAAAAAAAACGTGGTGCGAAAAAATAAATATAAGAAGCTGGCATTCTATTTCTGGCATTTGGCCCCCTGCATTGTGGGCACCGCTACGACACACAATGTACACGGTTCAGCCTTTTAGAGGGGGCAGATATTTCCGTCTGTGCCCGATTTGCGCACAAAAATGGGAAATAATATTTAGACATCGACACTTCCATTTAGGTGTGCTTGTAGTCATTGCATAAGCATCCTGAAACCTACAGGTGGCAAAGCCGTTTCCACACTAACGAGTTTTGTTTAACTAGTAAGTGCTTCCTAGAAAATCGCGCGGAATGTTGTCTAGCTAGGTTGTACAAGTTGTTTAATCTAATAGCATTTTTTTCTTTCGAAATTCAAGGGGGGGGGGGGTAAACTAGCACAAACGAACTCATACAAAACAATGATTGATGAAGGAGGGTACAACAGCCATAGAGACACGGGAATTTCAGATCCTCTTACCGTCCCCAGTTCAAGATCAGACTGCGGTTTACAGTACGAGAGTAAAGTTCTTTTGCCAGAAAGACAATGGCCCTGTCATCTAGCCATATTTTCTGCCAGTCATACATTGAAAACAAAACTGTTTCTCTCAGTTGAACCTTTTCTGTAACTGGCATAAAGAAAGCCGTAGAAGGCTATGCTCCGCGTTGCAAACATAATCTAGGGGGAAAAGGTTTATTGAAAGGAGAAGAGGTTGGCCTGTAACACGAATACTAAGCCGGCTGGGCAAGGGTTTCGGTTCAAACTCCACTTCAGACGGGACAGGAAAGGCCGGATATTATATTTAATTCGAACCCGCCAATATTTCTGCGCACGAGAAATGCGAGAAATCTATAACGATGATTTGAACCAATGAGCGGTAAATCAAAAACTTGCTGAGGCTATGCGAGATTTTCGCCCTGTGTTCTATACGTAGGATAAGAAAAAACAATCAGGGAAAATCGCACAGGTGACTGCTCTCTTCGGTTCAGTAACAAATTACATATCCATTGTCAAGGAAGACTTTGTTAGAATCTTGATGAGGTATAGTTGGCGACTTATTTCTTACAAAGATTTGGTGCAAAATAACTAGGATTCAATTAAACCACGTATAAACAGATCAAAACTACTTCTACCCAACCGTTGTAATGAATGCTTTATTGCCATACCGCACTGGCTCATTAAACTGGACGCCGTCATTTTAAGAGCGGTAGAGGCCGCTCTGAGCTAGTTTTCAACAAGTTCAGTAGAGCGCCTCACCGTAAATTTAGAACAAGCTCCTGCGCGTTCATTAAGCGAGATTGATTAGTCGTGCAAAAAAAAAGACTGTAAAGAAAATTTTAGAGTTTCTCTTAGCAACCAGGAAATCAGCCGGTGTCTATTTTATTTGCCTTCGTGGTATAAAGGGTTTTTTTTTTTTTTTCGAGAAGAGGGCCGAAGATGTGGACCTTTTTTACTTAATTAGCAAACGACCAGTTCGAAGCGGCACTTCGTACGGCTGTGCATGTTTACTTTGCTTTCTTCGCGTTTTCGTCCGCTTTTATACAACCTGGAAGGTCATGCCCGGTTCTTTTGAACCTTATTTGTGAGCCGTTAGTGTACGCAGTCACAACGCCACTCGTTTACAAGGCGGTCCACACGCTTCAGTACAACCCACCCTGCTTCGATGAAGTGGTTGATAGCCGCGTCCAGCTGCCGCTGTCCAACCAGGTAGTCGCCCCATTCTTCCTCCAACGCGACCACGTCCCCGGGGTTCTGCTGCCGGGACAGTTCCACGGCTGCAAGAGAACGGCCGCTTGCTCGCTTTCAAAGGCTGCTCGCTGCGCCCTTTTTTTTTTTTTTTTTCGCATCCCCTGCTGTGGCTTTCCGGCGAGAAGCTCACAGGACGCGACATTAGCACGCACGAGGAAAAAAGTGACGCCCGCACAGCCACGTGCCGCGCTGCCTGCACATAACGGCTGAGCGGAACCTTCTGGCCCCTCATTTATTTTGTTTTTTATAACACGCCATTGAGATAAAACGCCAAGCAACAGGTTTTGCCAAACAACAGAGAAATGTTGTAAATCCAGAAGACGCGACAGGTGCATGCTCAGGAAGAGCCTTACAAGTGAGCAGGCACTTTGAGCAACGCACTTGGCCAGCCATGCAACGCTGAATGAACATGGGGTCAGATGTGGAGCGGACGCCCGACAGTTTGCGTGCTTACCAGCAGCTCACAATAAAAAATTAAGCAATGCCATGTAATGGGCTGTACATCCTTGTCGGTTCAGCTTCAAGCGATGTAAAAAAAAAGCGGTAGCATGCGCGCAACGTCCTCTACTATATTGTACCGCCCGACTATTCCGATCCATCGCTAAGCGTTGTCTCGCAGCTTCACAGGCAGACTATTAGCGGAGCATTACAAATATAGAGCACCGAATTATACTCCTACATTACATATATGCGCGTAGACCCAGGAAATATTTATGCGACGTAGAAAATTCTTAACGGGTAATTCTTAATAATGAAGCTCAAATGTTCCTGTGCGGAAAGGGGGTAGAATTTTTAAACATCTCGTGAGTACATGTCCAGATAAACCACTTTAAAAAGAACTATAGACAGTTGCACGCAAAACTATGAATTTCTCTGCGGTAATCATATAGGAGCTAGGAGGACGAATCCACAAAACTCTGTGATTTTTTTATAAATTCCTTTTGAACTGTATGGTGAAATCACACGTGTGTGCTGTTAACACGTTTATGTCAGGTGACACCCCGATCTTCCATGCCCTTCAGGAGAAGGAGATAAGACCGCGCATTCACAAATTGACGGCAATCAAAGCACGCCATACGAAGCGCAGGAACGCTTGGTATGGTTGACGACGTTTATCCGGAGGGCCCCTGTGATAAAGCCATCAGGTGAGGGTCTATGGCAGAAGAGAAGGTGGAAAGCTGTCCCTGGTATTTGGCTTTATGGTACCGCCTCCCAGTGTGGTTGCAATGATCGAGGTATATTTTGTAATCCCCCTTAGAATAGTGCACTTCTGGACAGTGTGGCTGGCTTCGGGGTGGGGGAGAACGCTTTCTTTCAAGCGGGTCAGCTACCATGTCGTCTTTGATACGAAATGAACGGTATGGACTCGATACTTCCCGTCGGAAGGCGAGGAGCGTGAGCGTTGCGTGAGCCTAGACGAACGCAGTATTTTTTTTTCATCTATTTATGCGACCAAACGGCGTGGTTCTTGCCTTACCGCGTAGAGCAAACCACCCCGAGAGCAACGCCTTTATCGCTTACGTGCAGGCGTGCGCGCGCGTGCGTGCATGTGTGCGTGTGTGCGTGCATGTGTGCGTGCATGTGTGCGTGCATGTGTGCGTGTGTGTGTGCGTGTGTGTGTGTGTGTGTGTGTGTGTGTGTGTGTGTGTGTGTGTGTGTGTGTGTGTGTGTGTGTGTGTGTGTGCGCGTGTGTGTGTGCGTGCGTGCGTCCGCGCTACTCAGCAGGCGGGAACTCCATCCTTTTCATCCAGCTATATCGCGAGAGCAGGCCGTACTGCTCTATTTAGCAGAGACCGACACACTTCTGATGCCAGCGCGCGGACACATCTGCTCAAATGCATCTCATCCCCCTTCCGTTTCTCTACACTGCGTCGTGTACCCCAATGGACAGCATGTGCTATGAAAATGTCCAGCCATACGTCTTCGCCTCCTCCCCGCCCTCCAAACTAATCTGCAAGCCCCCCTTGGGCTGGCATGAAAGGCTCGAGCTGCTCGCCGTGGGAAACAGCTAATACCAGTGGCTCACATCCAGCGTGCTCTAGAAATTAGTGATCACGTTAAGGAGAGACCCTAGACTGAGGGATCAAGGAGGGTTTTTTTTTTCTGAAATAAAAATACCCCTCACTCACTTAAATTTGACGCTTGTACATGTTTGTTATGTTTAATTATCCCGCATTTCCCCCCTCAAACACCAGGAATCGTTACACGACGACACGCTGCTTCTCCCAAAAGTAATGTATTCTTGCTGTTAGCGTTTAGAAGCGCAGCAAGAAAACTCTGACTAAAGTTTTTTTGCAAATCACAACAGCCCAGTCAAAAGCAGCGTAGTACTTTACTGCTTCTACGTCGGTGTGGGACTCATGCGCAGAACCATAATAAACTTTGCTCTCGACGCCTAAGCGTAACTTTCATGCAGCCCTACGCGTTATGTACACACTGTATCCTACGTAAACCGGCGGGGTTTCGATGCTGGTCGGTGCAGTTTACCTTTGGCGTAGTGATGGCCAGTTCTGTAACACTGCAATGCCCTTGCGTGCTCGCCGAGCTGTTCGTGCAGGCTTCCTGCGTGCTCGTACAGCTCGGACTGGGTCAGTGCCGCGATCACTCGGTCGGCCAGGTGTCGCTGCTGCGCCAGGCCCGGCACCGAGCGCAGCACCAGGGCAGCCTTGGCTGGTAGGCCGGACTTCAGGTACAGGGACACTGCCTCAGCCATTTCACCTTCTCTCTCCTTCAGCTGCGGGTCGAGCCACACAAAAAACGCCGTTACGTTACCTCTTTCACCTGTGAGCCACGGGTTTCATGTGCAAAGAAGAAAGAAGATCCGAGAACACCTATGCACATTATATGGGTTGTGAATGCGAAAGCAGGAATGTCAGGTTGATCGCCTGACACGCCTTGCCCCCGCCTTGCGTTGTCAAAGAGGTTTGTAATCTTGTCCCTGCAGGCACTTTGCTCTGCGATCCGCGTAAACGCTTTCTAATGGCTGCGATCTTCATCCTATGTGTTGCACCGCTGCTCGTTCCTGCCGCCAGGTAATAGGAGAGTTGACGACGATAACAAATTTGTCTTCTTGCTCTACTGCTCCCTTCATCTGCGTGCACTGGCACGAAATACCACCTCTCACTACTTAAGCTCGGGCTGTGGAACGTCTTCAAAGGAAGTAGGTTTTTATTACGGATGCCGGCCTTTGCGCTGATTGGACCATTTATGGGCTGTTTGATGGGCGGTTAACAGTTCCGCCTGCATTGGCCCCTTTCTTAACGAGCATATAACTCCCTAAATCATTCATTAGGCTTCAACAGGACAAAATAGTGTATGGCCTCTCGAGAGATATGAAAGCGAGACGTGTCGTTATATGCTGTTCGAGTGACCCTACGGGAATATCTTGAATAATCTGCATTTGCTTTCCTCTTTTTTAGATGCGACGCTGAGAGGAGCATCTCTTGCCGGCGGCCCTGTCCTGCGTCCGTCGTCGTCGTCCGCGTCCGCACAGCTGCGTCTCTCCTCCGCTCACCCCCTCTCCTCTCCCCGATAGCGAACACTCTTGCCCAACATCTGCGGGCGCGTGGAGCAGCGCACTCTGTGCCGTACTCTCTCTCTCCACGGTCTCCTCTCCTTCGGGTGCGCTGCGCATATAAGCGGAGTGCCGCGCTCCGGCCGGTCTCTCAGTCGACGGTCGCCCGCGCTTGCGCTTGCGCTTGCTCTCTCGCAGTACCGACGATTGCTTGATGCGACGGTTCCTTGAGTGAGTGCATTGCCGCGACCCAATACCCGTGCTACGCGAACCTCTGACGGTGCATTTCACGGACCATAAAGCTATCGTTCTTGTGTGTAATAAAGCCTCCGTCTAAACGACAACAACAACGTCTCTCATTATGCTCAAAATTACGCCCGCATTCCCTCGCGTGGAACCCAACGATGTGATTGAAACGCAATTCACGTTCACTATGCGTTTCACGCAATTCGACTAATCAACCCAACGGAAACACCCAACGGAACCCCCTTCAGCATCGCATCACACCAGGGTTCCCGCGAGGGGAGGCGGGCGTAATTTTTTGTTTGCCGCGCTTAGTAGCCATATGGAGGCCTTCGTGGCACCCGACGGAGACTGATTATATTTATTTTAGGTGAGCTCCAAGTGAAGACAAGGCGCGTTTGCGGATCCATGCACCAATTTGCTAAAAAAGCAGTGTAGATGACCGTGTGTTTGACAACATTGACAGTCTCAACTGTTTCAATAATAAACCACGCTCCGACGAGACTTCCCTTTCGGCTATCGGCGGACGAGATTTTTTTTTTTTTTCGTTTTTGCCTTTCCATCTTTCCTCGACAAGAATATTGGGTTTGTGCAGCGATAAAAGTGTCTTTTTACTTTAGGTCTCTCGTCTTCGGCCAATTGGTTTTTTGCCGAACGCTTAGTCGCAGGAACGGTGCCCGCGTGAGCCTGGCAGGGCCCCGGGAAGCGTTGCTAGTTCCGTGGCGGGCGGCTGCTAGTTTTTTCATCCAGTTGTCTGTAAGTACTTGCTGTAAATGAGGTGGGCATAGATTTTGTTCCATTCCTCACTCGTCTCTCACGGCGACACGAGACAGGTTGAGCATCCTAAGGGAAGTGAAGGACCTAAAACTTTACTGATGCATAAAACTGATATTAACATTATCTGTTTCTAGCCTTAATTTTCCGCATGCAAAGTTTGCAGTGGTTTGAAAAGGCAGATGTATGTTTACGGCATAAAAATCAGTAATAATAAATTGAAACTCTCATACACACTCACAACAGTTGAGGTCAGGCAAGGCAAAAACTTTGCTATCAAAAGTTGCGCAAGAAGAAAACAAAAGCGTGCTTACCTCCGCTGCTTTTCCTTCCATGCCGTTGTTTAGAAGCCAGTCGAAGTAGTCCGCTCGCAGCTTGTCAACGTCGTGGTAATTCTGGTTTAGGAAGAAATGCAGGAAGTACAGCCTCTGCAGGTAAATTCAGACCAAGGCACAGGCTTCCAAAAAATAGAAAGTGCCTTACTCTCGACTCGGCCAGTTGGATCATTTCGTCCCATTTGTGCATACTTTTGTACATCTCCATCGCTTCTTCGACCTTGTTCTGTGCGAAAAATGACCAGAATATCACTTGGCTCGTAGAAGGTTACTTGACTGACTTTGATGTCACCCACGGCCATCTGTGTTACAAGTGCAGTGTCGTATGTTTTAATCCTCCATAGCTTTATTGGGCTACCAAGGAAAAGAACTCCTGAGACCCCTACCCACACATGATGATCACTCGCACCAACATTCGATTTGCTCAAGTGGCAGAACTGCGGGCAGAATGCTTCACCCTGCCGACGGAATTCATCAGGCAGCGGTTTGTTTAAGCACATAAACAACCTAGCCCTACTCGGAAGCTTAGAAGCAAGTTGTATGCGAGAAAATTGTGCCTGGAACATACTGTCGCGGTGGCTCCAATGCAGCACACCGCCCGAATGACTAGTTCCTCGACACCTATTGAAGACTGAAAGGAGCATACCTGCTCGAGGTAGATGTTCTCGGCAACTTTGAACTGCTTGTCAAGCATGGCCATCCGCGCCCTGACCTCGTAGTGGTAGTGCCCGTCTTCCCCCTGAAGGGCCAACAATGGCCGGTAAATGTCAGTGAGCAGTAAAGCTTGTAACAGCGCACGTACCGTGGCCCTGGCGGCGTCCTCCTGGAGGCTCATCACTTGCGCAAGGAAGCGCGCTCTGGCAAGGTCCCCGAGCGCCGCAAATGAGCGTTCGGCAACGGCCACCAGACGTTCCTCCAGTGCCATCTGGCCTAGGGTGCGCCACATCGTCTCCGTCTCTTCGGTCAGCTCGAGGCTCTCCAGGTACGCTACCGCACTGCGAACACCACGTACAAATGTCTCAACCGTTTGCACGCACCGGCCACTAACGTCGAGACCACGGGAAGCTTCGTCCTAACCATTACCGAGATACAGTTTGGCCTGAAACGCACGCCCGCACACCTGCCTGCCTGCCTGCCTGCGCGCCTACTCCCCGCTTGCCCGCCCGCCTTCCCCTCGCTTCCCCCCACGCACGCCCGCCTGCCTGCTCGCTTGCCTTCCCGCCCCCCGCACGTTCACCCGTCCGCCCGCCTGTCTGCTTGTATAGCCAAAAAAATAACTGGTGGGCCACTAACGCGTTTGCACGCTGGTGGATCACTACTCAATGGCGATTGCACGGCCATTGGTTACCCACTATTGACCCACCCGTCGATCACTCATCCCTGCCGAGTCACCAGTGATGACCCAGCTGTGAGACACAGCTGACTCACGGGTGGATTAGGCAATAGTACCCTGTGAACCACAAATTACTTGTGAACCAGGAATTACTTGTGAACCACAGGTGACACTAGTGAATCCCCCCTGATTCACCGGTGAGTCACGTGAACCACGCTCGGGTCACCCGCCAGTTACCCCTGATCCGCAAATTACCAGCGACCCACACGTGGGTCAGCCGTGGGTAGCCCACGAGTAACCTGTGACCCCGAAATTACCGGTGACCGACTAGTGACTCACTCGTGGGTCACCGGTAGGTCCCCGGTGCGCGACCGCCTGGTCACTCGTGACCCGAGAAATACTAGTGACTATCAGTCATCCACCATAGTGACGTACCCAAGGTCACTGGTGGGTTAACACTGGAAGGTAACCAATTGGTGACTCATCCGTGGGTCATCACTTTGTGGTCAGCAGGGATTATGTGGCTTTCGTTTAATGTTTTAGGGGGTTTACAAGGAGTTCTCCCAGTGCAAGATGGTGATGAATTTTTTGCGCTCCTTTTGAGCGAGCTCTTACCGTCCAAAGTCGCCATCCGTGATAGCTGTGCCAAACTCGATGAGGCCTTCCTTGAGCGGATAGCCAACTGTTGTCAGTCCCTCATTGACGATGACTTCGGTCTTTCCCTCTTCGCGTTCTATGTCCACAACTTCACCCTAAAAAAAGAAAAGGGGCGGTCAATTACACGAAGGATGTATCATGCGTCACTTTGTTTCCATTCTTACTTTATACGGGCTGCGTCTTCTTTGCCCAACCGTTTGCAACCAAACGGTCTACGTGATTTATTTTTGACGTTAAAAAATAGGGGGTGCAATAGACTGGATGCATTAGCGCACAGCTGATTGCCCAGCAGCAGTGCCGGATTAGGAAACTTTGGGGCCCGGGGCTACTGCGTCCTTGGGGCCCTAACGATGATGATGACGATGATGATAATGATTTCGATTCATTACGTTTAAATTTTCGGAGCCTATGTTATGCTCTCTGATCTGCGATAAATTATACATAATTTGACAGTTTCCGGAAACTAATTTCTTGGCTTGATGTCTAGTATTATATAACGGATCTTATCAGGCGTAAAAGTTAGTATCGTTTGATCGCCGGTCCATCAAAAATTCACAATTAATCGAAGTTCTTTGTTGGCCTGCACACGCTATAGAACCGAATAGTATTCTCTTACAAGAAGCACATTTTATTAAGGCTTTAAGGTTCTAGTTTTATACGCATAAAAATCAACAGAACAAATGTATTGTCGCAAGTCGTAATGAGTAAAGTTTTTTCCCGGAATTGCGGCGTCAATCAGACACTCAATCACCCGGCTCGGGCTGATTTGGCAGGGGGCTCAGCATGGAGATGGTGTTGAAATTTTCGGAGATTGTGGCCGAAGTGACTAAATAGAGATGGGGTTGATCTGATGAAGGGAAGTAAAGAATTTTTATACAACTATGTATGTAAACAAAGCTGAGTACATGAGTTATAAAAGAAAAAAACTTCAAAACTGCAGTTAGTCAACCAGCGGGGGTTCCTCCCTTCCTGCCGCCGTGCCCAAGCGGGACCTGCGGGCCGCCCCTTGTTCCGCGCCCTCCGCCGGTTCATTCCAATGCAGAAAGCGCCCACGGGGTCAAACAGCCTGCCGTCCCCGAGTCGTAGCGGAGGTTCATTTCCAAGCTGGCATCGAAGGGGACGCAAGCAGGATGCGTTTTTAAATGGACACAGCTTTCGTCGTCCCGAAAGGAAACAGGCGTTGTTCTTGCTTCGTCTAATGTCCACGCCTGAACTCTTCACAACGCCTAGGCCTGCGGATTTCCCAGCTCGAAGGGAGCCGCTAGGGACGGACTGGCCCCGCAGCCTTTGCGTCTACACCGAGTGGGGCCTCGACTAGATTACGCTACGAATGGAGTTGCGCAAACGCGTAGCTTCCACAACGCTTGTTGCTCAGACAACCTGTAGAGGATACTCCACAAAGGCGCGGGTTGAAGCCGAACGACCTCAAAAGTGGTCTACATAACCTTTGCACATTTACATAACCGTGCACTTACCATTGCCGCAGGTGCAAGTGCGCTCCAGCATACAAAAATACACAGGTACTGTGTAGATCAAGCAGCGAACGCCAACGAGAAATCTTCGAGGCGTTTCATTTTCTTCATTTTTTTTTTAAATTTCAGTTTCATTTTCAAGAAGGCAATGGCTGTATCAGCACCCCTTCCGTAGCATTGTCCAAAAGAGAAGTATGGTTGCTGAATCGCAGATAAACGCGCACACGTGTAAAATGAATGAGGCTTCTCCTTTTCTCTCTTATGTTTCCAGTTTTTTTTTTCTCCTTCTGTGGGAGCCCGCGCTGACGTGGTAACGCATGTGTCTAGTGAACTTCCGCAATGAAGCTAATTGTCATGCGCTATACACTGAAATTTCTGGGAGAAACTGTGTACGCAGATAGCTGAGCCCAAAGGGCAGTGCTTAAGTTGTCAACAATTACATTTAACTTCCCTCGGGTTAAAACAGTCTACAATGTTCCTCAGAAATTATTTCATTATTCGTATACCTGACCCTTGCTTCTTCCGAAACGTGCGTGAGCCAAAGCGTTCGCGTACTTAGCGGTCCGGGTACCGTAAAGACTAGCGAAACGACCTGTGCCGAAAAAGACCGAAGCCGAGCTCGGGGCCTTTTTTATGTGGCTTCCTAGGCCCCATCAAGCTGTGTACCCGCGACTTTTGGTCCAAGACGTCTTTTCAGAAACCTCGGCAAAACAAGGAGGAGGAGGAATAACTAAACTGAATTGAAATGGACTCGAAGATTGCCAACAATAACGTGTGGGGCCCCCGCTCCACCCCACCTGTCACGAGTTAGCTTCGTTTTGATGGCGAAGTTGAAGCTCCTACCTTCAACTTTCGATGCGGGCAGCAAGCACACCCAAGAAAGTTCTTTTATATGGTCGAGTGGGGCCCCTGACAGCTGGGGGCCCGGGGCTGCAGCCCCCGTAGCCCCCACCTTAATACGGCCCTGCCCAGCAGCATTGTTCGCTTTTGGCAGTCTCTTCCAAAGAAAATGACGAGCACGCAAATAAAGAAATAATGTTGTGGTTGGTTAAAAAATGTGCTTCCCAACCGCGTACGATACTGAAAAAGAGCGTTTAGGAATATTATGTCGAGAGAAAAAAAATGGACGGGAGAGGAGCGTACGTCTGTAGCACTGAAAACCAAAAAAAAAATGCAAAATAATACGCAAAAAACTTGAAAAATTGCGCACAACAAAGAAGGCTGGGACAGGTGGCGCAACGTATGCAGCCTTGGTAGACATGGCTTTCCCCGGCCGCTCGAGCCAACGTTCGGATAGAGATGGGGACGAGTGCGTACCTATGTGAGCTAAGCAAAGATCTTGTTTTTTTCTGTCTCGCTGTCGCTTCTGACCACGGAGCCGCATGGCAGTCTAATTTTATTTAAAATAAAACCAGAGTCAATGCTTTTCTGGTCATGAAACGCCCGCTCAAGTTTCGTTTGGGGACCGCCAGGGGTGCCGGCGCCGATCGGAGGACATCCGGCAGCCACGGCATCCCCCGTGTGTGGGGCCGCCTTGCGAATGCAGAACGTGCACCCACTTTTGACGGCACTTTTTCTACAGAACACAATAGTTATTCCCTCAAGGATGCTACAAAACGAGACCGGGAGGAAGCTCTTATAACTGCAGCCGTGCGGGGAATCCGTATAAGGCGGAACGCCCGCTCAAAACAATCAGCGGATGTCCGGATTTTGTTATAAGGAATTCCTCAGCAGTGGGCATGCATAGGAGATTTATAGTTTATAGGAGATTTATAGTTCCGTGATAGTTTACGTTCTTCCGCGACCCTTGGCCGCTGTGCTTCTCTTAGCCTTGCACAGCAATAGCTCGGACTTTGAGAATTGATTTAACAGTACGACCAGACCACGGATAGGGAAGCTTTGGAAATGACGCTGTTCGGTCCTAATGAAAATTCCCGCACGCGAAGGCCTAGGTGGCACGGTCAACGTGTTCCGTGCTGGTATTCATAAGAGCTGAGGTTCCAAACATTTTTTTTTCACTTGGCGTGAGGTTAATTCCGAGTGCGACATGCGGAATTACTTCCGCCCGCTCGTTGGGACTGAGCCCCGTGCGAAAATCAGAGGAGGAGACATTTCGACGGTGCGAAATATTTCTTTGCGGCTCCCTCGGACTCAGCTTCTGAATGCTTTCCTTCGTCGCGAACAAGAGGTGCGGTGAGTTGTCAGTGCGTGTGGTTTTTAAAGGCGCGGTGAACTTTTGAAATTATTGAATACCGTAAAACGAAGATCACTCTCGTTAGTGCCAGTAGTGTTGATGCCGTCAGAAACAAGGTGGGTGTGTAAAATTCAATGTATATAAGGGAACGGCCTCTTAAATATTTTTATTGCTTCTCGTATCTAACTTACAGACACTGGGCCGCTGATTGGCCACATCAACAACTAACGGTTTGCGCACAAACAATCACGTAATCCGCACTCTCACCCTCACTTAAAGTCTACAAGGTATTTATCGAAACACAAGCACACCACTGATAAAAAGCAACCAGCTAAAAGCAAGTCTGGGCGCTGTCCATCGACCCTCAGGAGGCCTCTCTAAAGTATTGTCAGAGTCCTTCAATGGTATTGTCCATACGACGCGCGCATAAATTATGCCCGACGTCAACGAAATGCCTGTCTTTTTCAAAAGGAGCTGTCACTCCCTCGTCTCATATCTCCGCCATCATGGCGGCACTCTAGACCCATAACGAATTTAAACTTCTCTGCGTAACTTCGACTGTACAAATTCCTCAGACGCGTAAGCCCAACCAGCCGTGGTAACTCACGTGCAGCGATACGATGTATCCCATCACGACGCACTCGTCAAGTTGAAGGACGTCCGAAGTGTCCAAATGTTTTTCCCGCACACGAGCGTGCGGCGAGTTAAAACTAAATCCGCACACTTCTTCCGGGGGAATAGCACGCTTACATCTTGGGCGCAGCTGGTCGTCAGAAGGAAAGCGAAATAACGATGCTATCTCTCGCTTTCTCCCAGAATTGTCGCCAGGAACGCAGCAAGCTAACGGCATGACCGTTCACAGAACACTTTTCAGCACTCATAAAAGAATCGGTACATTTCAGCGGTACACGACAGATAAAGCGAGCGAGCCCTGCTAGTACCGCAGGGGGCGTGTTATGACTAACTGGCGCCATGTTTGCGCGGGTCAGTCACCCGCCGGTCGACCTCCCCACCGCTTGTCGACGGAAACGAAAGGAAGCCGACAACGCGGCGGCGGCCACTGATTGACAGCGGCTTTTGAGCGGTGTTGAGTGTTGTTGCCCCAAAGGGATTAAGGAGCCGCCGCTCTTCCCCCGGCCTAAGCAACTGAACGCGTGTGCGCGTGAAAGCCCAGACGGCGACGACCGGGAAATGGGACCCAGTGGCGGCGGCAGCACAGCGAAGAAGGCAGTGGCAATGGTCAAGCCATTAACCCTTCCCGGAGTGATTCCACGAACCTTGTTAATCTGTGCTGTTAGGCTCCCTGGGAACGCAGCGCGCGGCGGACACCAAAAGGATACGCGGCGCCCGCGTGTCTTCCGTTCTTCCCCTCTACTACAGGCTCCTGACGAGTGGCAAGGGTGTGTGTGTGTGTGTGCCGTGCATCTGCCGACATACCTGAAAGGTGTGTCCCTACCCGAGGGCGGTGCTTCACAGCGAGGAACTTACACATCACCATTGGTCCGCATTGTTTCGTATGGGGATCCCCAACCTAGGGAACTAGGGATCGGGGGTCAACAAAAAGGGCGTGCTGCGGCCCGCCAAGATCTGTCATCTGTCTTCATCTCGACAACTCACTGTAAAAAATTCTCCGCATTTCCCCGAGGGGAAGAATGTGAAAGTGCGAATGCACGAGTTGAATTTGCGCGGTTCGGTAATGTTTGCGAAAGAGAAATCACACACACACACACACAACTACAAAGAAAGAAAGATGCATTTATTCACAGACACCTATTTGTGTTGTCGTTGTACTTGATTGCTAGAGCGGATCTCAGCTTTGAAATTTCGTGTCAGTACTCCTTTAAGCGGGTGAATTAGCCCTTCTCACGCCCGATTCCTGGCCAATCCCCCACGTGGGTATGTGCCATGTCAGCGGCCAGGCAGCGCGCGCCCATCTCCCCCCGTTGCCAAGGAAGACGAGGAGATTCCTGGCCAATCCCCCACGTGGGTATGCTATGCGGACATCGCCGGTGGACGCAGGTTCAGGGTCGCTTAAGAAGTGCATCGCACTTAAAATGTAAATAAACCCGTTGAGTTTGCTCTAAGCTCTCCCCTAGTCCTGGCTCGACGGAGCGACGGCGACCGGCCCCGCTACCAGCAGACTGCGGTCGCTACAACTAGCCACCACCCGCTACAGGCGTCTGCTCGGCGCCACACTCCCTCCCGGCTGCCCTAGGATCAACGCCAGCGCCGTGGCGCGGCCTCCTTGGGCAGCGCACGAAGCTGTCCCATAGCGTGGCGGCGAAGCTTCATGACCAGAAAACCATAGAAGGACTCTGGTAAAACGTTTTCAAAAGAACTTATCTCAGAGTTTTACGTGTGTACCCCCTAATTATAGCAGTGAAGCTAAAAAATACTTTTCAGCATTAGGATTCTAAACCACGCCACATTGATCGCGAAATGAAAATAAAACCGCGGCACCGCGAGTGCGTGTGTCATTGGAGAATAGACTAAGCCGACTTTGTCGGCTCCAAATTTCAAGTTGCTAGGGTGTAAGGCAGTGCACATGATAAACATAAAGCGCGAAACCTTTTGGAGGGTTCGCCGTGCCGAAAAGACCCTTGGTTATAAAGCGGGTCAAAGGTGGAACGCATTATTAAGTTTGGAGCGTCATAATTTACCCCAAAAATTGTGTCTTTATTTAAATAAACTGTGAGTCACGCCAGAAACTTCGCATCTTGTAATTCAAAATGTGCTACTGACGACGGCTTGATTAAAAAAGTATTCCTTGGCTTAGGTTATGGCGATTTAGAAAAGAAATATATCATCCTTCAACCTTTTCACTTCTCACTAACCTGTATTACTAATCCCAATCAGAAGCCTACCGCAGTGCACTCTTCCTAATTTTACGCAGCGGTAGCACCAAGTGAGGATTTTTTTATGAATTGTCCAACATAAAAAGAGCCGTTAGAAAACTGCCCGGAATTTTTTTTTTATGAGATGCAGGTTTGGTATTGTGTGAGTGTGGAAAAGTACGGTGTCGTATAGTGACGCAATAACCTCCCTTCCTTTGCCGCCGAAGTTGTAACAGGAATGATAAAATCTCCGGATGATGGTTATATGACTGTTAGTCGTCGTATTTCATGAACGCAAAAAGAATGTCGCACAGAGGCAGTTTAAGTTGAATTTCGGGGTATTTTTTCCGAGCCCTCTAAACCCTAGCCTCACCTCACCCACTTTGTGCTGTGATGCACCTGTAAAGGGTGCACCACAGCACAAAGCGTATTATGGCGGTGAAGCAAACTTCAGCATTCAAGGAACACTGAAGACGTTGGTCTAAATAGATAGATTCGCGTTTCCAGTACACGAATATATCAGTCTCTTGACCAGTACCTTTAAAATAATCTCGTAAATTATAAAAAAATTAAGCTATCAGTCGCTTCGCGCAGGTGACGTAAACGGCGATTGAGGGGATGTACCAACGTTCACATGACGAACAACAGAACGAGAAACGCGCACACAAGCTCTCGAAGAAACACGCAAAATCTTTCTTTGCGCGTTAAATTTCAAAGGTAGATATACAATTATAAATGTAGAGGTATAATTCAAGCCGTGCCGACACTCGCAAGCTGCCAAGCCGCGGCGCTGCTGACGGTTGCGATGGTCATTGCAGGTTCGGCGGAGTCACATGCCTGTTACCTCCAACTCTACTCTGCGCTAGGCAAGCCCATCAGCCGAGCCGCAAATTTAAACGTCTATTTTGAGTTTTCGGGTGAAAATGCACACGTACGCCTGCATAAAAGCACACAAATGCACGCTTACTGCCATTCAGGGGCTCGTACCCCGGAGTACCTAGGCGCCGTTTGTACACTAAGCATTGGGCGCTGTTACAAGTGGAATTAACAGATGGCGCTGCGTTGTCAAGCCGAGTGCATAGACAAGATTGCCGCTGACATCGTCCTCGCTGTGGTTGCGCTATCCGCTAGATGTTTGTAGGTAAAGTAAAAGCCCGCGCGGCAGATTCACATTGTTCAACTACCCTCGCACGTTCCGTGCAAACCAAGATTGCCGCACACAGAGCGGCAGCTACGGACGTGCAGGCTGGGCGAGTTGTTTATCGTATGCGCCGAGCGCGTGACCAGTGGCTCCTGCGGCCGCGATAGTTCTCTTGGTAGGTTTTCGTTTTCCTGCTAGATCACACCGTTGCCTCACTCGCTCCCGGTCGCCGTTTGCGTCACGCGAAACGTCATGAAATGGCCAGGAGGAAGAAACGCTTTTTTCAATCGGTAATTTCTCGGCAATTAAAGCTCTTTCGCCGCCGAGTAAACGCTAAGAGGGCTACAGGGCAGTTGAACCATTGTCTGAGCCCAATTTCCTCGTTGCCTTCAGTGTCCCTTTAACGCGATGCATACCACCATGAATCGCACAACAATGTTTCTTTCCTGTAAGAATCTTCTGTAGATGCACGTGATGAAACAGCGAGTAATTCTACGAAGCCAAAGAATGGTTCGCATTTAACGGCAATCATCGAAGATGAATTCTGCCTCCAACCCTTCTCATCTGTGGGTATGTCTTATGGTTTCCATATACAGTGTTGGTCTCTGCTGAATCATTGCCGCAAGTGACGAGAGCAGCGTTCTTTCTCGTCGTTTGTGCCTTGCCTGTTTTGTATTTCAGGATGCAAGCACAAAGCTTAGTTGAGTTGGAATCAACCGTGGAAGTACCGCGTCACGCGCCAGAGCAATGGAGCAGGGTCGGAGGGAGTTCGCAAACAGCGGCGAGAGGCAGCTGGCAAAAACGGTGCTGTGCGTGCACCGCGCGTACCTTGATGGGGATGTTGGTGGTTCTTTCGGGGGCATCCACGTTGTACCAGACGTAGAGCACGCTGCGCCCCTGCGCCACCACCACGTCGCTGTCGGGCACCCACTGCGGGTCCACAAAGTACTTGGCGCGTGCACACGATGCATCGCACACGCATGACTTCCCAAATGAAGCGTTAACAAGAAAACGCAAGCACACAACTTCTAGGCACTACGTTGCAACTTGTGAGATTATGCCGCGGGTCAGGTTTTCTTTTTTTAGATGAGGTTATTGTATGCCGCAAGCTAAATCTAACGTCGCACTAACTGTGTAAAACTGGCTGCTGGGCGAGTTCGTTCACGATGCAAAAAAAAAAAAAAAGAGCGCAAAATAGATACTTGACAGATGAAGAACAGACTGGACGAGCACTCGCCCTGTCTGTTCGATGTCTAGCATCTTTTTGCGCTCTTTTTTAAATATAGCCTTAATTTTACCTTCATTTTTTTTTTTAATTTTGTATTCCTGTTCAAACATTTTCGTTTCACATTTAGTTTGAACCCAACAGTAGATCATTTGGTACATTTAAGCTAATTGCTAATAGTCAAGGGTGATAAAATTGCGACAAAGTAGTAGTGAACGACTCAAAGTCTTTAAGGTACACTGTGCACTGCCAGGGATAAATGTATTGACGAAAAACGCGTTCCACGTTATTCTTTATGTGAAGCCTCCACCGCTTCTGCCCTATAACCCACGTGCGAATATTTTCGGCTTTCCACTCAACCTTAGTTCAAAGGGCAAAGTGTCCGGCAGTTGGAGGTGACGTAGTACAAGTTATTTTTTACTTGAACAAATCGATCAGTACCGCATAAACGCTCATTTATACACTATATAAAAAACTGTGCAAATGCAGCAAATTCACCACTTTGAGTGCCGCATATTCGAAACACGGCGAAATTTTTTTTTTCAACGATTGCTTTCCGTGTCGGCGTTGTACACGCCGTAAACACGTACAAGATACTTCACTGCAAGAGCTTTCTTAGTGAATAGAAGCCAACTTCACAAAAGAGGACATAGTGGAACTTGATGTAAACATGGACCTATAACAACAGAGAAACACAAAAGATCGTAGGTGCTGTTTTTCGTTTATAGTGACTCATCGATGACCCATACCCTCCGAGACGATTGGCTGACAAGATAGGTATAAACCAAGATCGTGTTCTATAAGAGAATCAAGCCCAAAAACTTGTCGTTGTTGTTAGTTGTGAAAATTACACTTCAGTGTCGCCTGCAGAGTATTGGCCAGTAATTTAGGAATAAGCCGAAAGCAATAAGTTCTGTATTAAGAGCATTCCCCCATAAAAAACGTTTTTCAATGTATAGCAAAACAGACACTGAGACGTCTTTCCTGTGGCCGTACACTAGGATGCCGCGGACGTGGACTCAAGTGAGAGTAAAACCTAAAACGAAAACGAAAATAAAACCCCGCTTTCCGAAACGATCAATTACGCCCTTGTCAAGCCCGACAAAATCTCCGCATTGCGAGGCGGTGCGCGAAAGCCGTCCGTATGCACAAAGTACGGTCGACCATCAGTAGCTTTCAGTGATAATCACATTGCATACAACGCAGCGACGGCTCTGGAATTATTATTTGTAATCGTTTTTTGCGGAACTGACCTGTACGAAAGTGCAGTTGCTGAGTAGCGTCACTTTGTCTTGAGATGCGATGTCGAACAAGCTGAGCTGGGATAAAAAGAGGAACAAGCGTCACATGAGACAGCGTTAGGCTGCGCAGGAGGTACTATGTGTAAGGAGTGCAGTATCCGCTAGCATGTCGTACTCATCACATGCTGCTACTGCTAAAATTCTGGCTTGCTAAAATATAGGCTTCACAGTGAGGGCAAAATTGATTGCAACATTTGATAAATCGGCACTTGCTGGTTAGGCTGTCGGGCTTCGAAAGGGTTAGTAGAGCATGCCGAGGAACGGAAGACCACTGACTACCTCAACCCGAGTACTCTAACTCCTTCATAAGCTGTCGATATCTAGTGTCTCACTATGATATGTTTCACAGTCAAAACAGTTTGGGAACTATACTCTCAAGAAGTGCGTTAGCCGCGAGCGTGTCGTTATTGTTACCTGTTGCTATACTCCTCGATTACTGGCTTGCTGAAATATTTGCGTCGCAGTGAGGGCAAAAGTGAGGCAACATCTGATGAATCGGTACTCGCTGGTTAGGCTTTCGGGCTTCGAAGGGGTTAGTGGGACTGTTCCTCAGTTCGATACTCCTCCTCATTGTGTAATCATCATCAGCGCCCCAGATCTCGATGTTCATCGGATCTCGATTTTTGGCCTTGCCGTCGTATCTTGCGTCCATTGCTCCTGGAACTACCAATATCATCCTTGAGACAGTGCTCGGCTTAGAGCCGGTCAATTCAGGATCGTTGGTTCCGTTCCTAACACGATAATATGGCGTCATCAAGCCGTAGCTGTACAAAACTCCCACGAAAAGTGCCCCTAATCATGCAATGCAACTGTGCTTGTATAGCATATGTCGTCTTGCTGATTAGCGTATTTGTTAAGGGCACCCCGATTCCTATCCTGGCATTTTCGTAAGCTGGATTACCGGATAGATCAACATCTGGCTATGGGGCTCACTAAAATCCGAGTCTCCAAACATTTCCGCATGGCAGTGCCACACTGTACACTGCTCTTAACACTCTAAGAATTTTTGTGCCATCAGTGGCCGGGGAAAATTCAGACCTCAATGCTGCCATGGTCTTATGAGAGCCTCGCGAATACATGTTCCTCACACGAGAGTCAAGAGAACCACGCCAGTGGAAGCAGCCAGATTTTTGGTGCTTGAACACCTGGAGAACTATTACCTGACCCACCTTCAAATTCTTGCGGATGCCTCAATCAATCCGCGCAGAGGGCCTAGTGCAGCGGCGCATGTTATTCCTGGTGCGCAGGTTCCCTGGGTTGCCCGACTCGCATGTGGTGTCCTCCACCTAATCCGAGTGCGTTGCCATCCCGACTGCTTTGAGGGAACTTAAGTCATACAAGCCGCAGGAAGTTGTAATTCTGACTGATTCTAAAGCAGCACTACAAGTTTTGCAGCGTCGGATCCCCACGAAAAGGGTCTGTCAGCGTTCCTTGCTGCTTGTGCAAGAACTCAGCAGAAAGGGTTTCCCCCGCACGGGGCACCTTGAGTAATCTTGGTGACGGTGAGTGGCGACACCGCGTACCCCGAGCCCCCCATACTTAAGCTGTCACCGACCGTGGCTAGAAGTTGAAAGGTAAGGGGTAAAAGCCGTGAACGGTGGCCGTCGGAGCCTTGGTCAAGCTCCGGCCGATGGGCTCCCTGCCTGTCTACCAGGCAGGGAGCTCCGGGACCTCTTTGACTACCAGGGTAAGGTCAAAGGAGAAAGTACCCCCGTCTCCCTGCTTTTATACTATGCTTTATGGTATTGTCTAAACCCCCCCCCCCCCCCCTCAACCGTGATCGGCCCCCTAAAAGGGGCCGCACCGAAGTATCGTTTCCCCCATTGCCATCTTTAACATTTCCTGAACCAGATCATTACTCTCGATTTCTTGTCATGGAGTCCCTCAATCCAACCCACCCTCTTGCATCTCAGTCAGTCTTCTTGATCGCCAAGTATCTTGAAGCCATAATAGGAAAATCGTATAATTGCAAAAAACAAAGGTCTGGTGAACTCCTAATCGAAATAAATGACAAGCAGCAGTCTGCAAAGCTTCTAGCTCAGACTAGACTGGCTGATCTCGACATCAGGGTCACACCCCATCGGAGCCTCAACAGCTCGCAGGGTGTGATATCCGAGACAGATCTCTTGAACGAAACGGATGCGGATCTCCTTGCCGGCTTGAAGTATCAGGGCGTCACTGCCGTGAGACGCATCACTATCCGCAGAGACGACAAGGAGATTCCCACTAAGCACATTATCTTGACTTTTGACCGCGCAGTACTTCCACAACACATACATGCAGGTTTTATCCGTTGCTCCATCCGTCCGTACATTCCGAACCCGCGGCGCTGTTTTAAGTGCCAGCGGTTCGGGCATGGTACAAACTCTTGCCGTGGCCGAACGACGTGTGCGAAATGCCCGGCGCATGATCATCCAACCGACAATTGTCCATCCGATACCCTGTCTTGTGTGAACTGCGGCGGGCCGCATGCAGCGTACTCCCGCAAGTGTGAAAAGTTCCAACTCAAAAAAAAAAAAAAAGATAATCAACATCAAGGTAACTGAGAACATCACCTTCCCAGAGGCGCGGAAGAGGTTCGCCTCTTTCCCCCTGGCGAGGTACGCCGACGCAGCTCGCCGGGGGGCGGAGCGGCGTCTCGTTTCCACAGGGACCCAGTTCAGCGAGTCTGACCTGGTCCCTGCCTCCCCCCCCCCTGGGTTGCCTCTGGCAGCCCAACCCGCCATCACGCCGCTTGCGGTTGTGGTGGCAACCTCTTCCGTCGGGACCGGTGCCGCTCCCGCCTCTGTCTCCCCGTCCTCCAGTGCGTTGGAGGGTACCGAGGTGATGGACACCACGGGCCCCGCACCGGTTCCCACCGCCACCGCACCGCCCGTGCCACCTCTGGCGCCCCGGACGCCCCCGGCGGTGGCGGCTCAAACGAAGGGCTCCCGAGGGGGGGCCAAGTCCGGGGGGCCCGGTCCGTCGGGCACCCCTCGGACATCCGACGACGAGATGGATGTCGGGCCGTTCCTGCCTGCAACGCACCGCAAGGAACGCGTCCCGACGCCAAAGCCTCCCGACAAGCCAAAAAAAAGGCGAGAGTCACAGCCCCGAAAGACGACACATAAACAAACACACACACTCCAGTAGCTCTCACACTAAATAATGGGAAGAGAAAACATAATTCAATGGAACTGTAGAGGCCTTCTTAAAAATCTTGACGATGTATACGAAATACTGCATGCTAATCAGCCAAGTGTAATGTGTGTTCAGGAAACACATTTGAATTCCAAGCACACAAATTTCTTGAATAGTTACATGGTCTTCAGAAAGGACAGGGATGGCTGCACACACTCTTCTGGCGGTGTGGCCATAATTGCCCGGAAATCCTTAGCTTGCCACCCTGTCACTCTGAACACTGTTGTTGAGGGTGTAGCAATTCGAACAATATTATTTAATAGGTTGATAACGGTATGCTCAATATATATTCCTCCTGAAAATGCACTTTCGAGCTCTGATTTCGAGGCGCTGGTCGACCAGCTGCCCGAACCATACATACTAACAGGCGACCTTAATGCGCACAACTCTCTTTGGGGCTCCTCCAGAACGGATGCCCGAGGTCGCCTGATAGAGAAGTTTATTACATCCTCCGGAGCATGCCTCTTCAAGAAAAAACAGCCTACATACCATAACTTAGGACACAATACATACTCTCATCTTGACTTGGCGATTGGTTCCGCAGTTCTCTTTCCATGTCTTGAGTGGGGTGTGGGCACAGACCCATATGGTAGTGACCATTTCCCCACTTCATTAACGTATATAGGTATAGGCCCGAGCAGTCCATCTTCCCATAACAGGTTTAATAAATCAAAAGCAAACTGGAGTACATTCACAGAAAAATCTAAACTACACCACACAACCATAAAACACCTACACGTGGAGGAAGCAGCCCAACTCGTCGCGGCACACATACTCGACGCCGCCGAAAAGTCCATGCCCCAGGCCTCCAGTGCGTCCCGCACCCCAAGGAGGCCCTGGTGGAACGAGGACTGTAGGCGGGCGCGGGAGGCCCAGAACAAGGCGTGGGGTGTCCTTCACCGGTACCCACGCCAGATAATCTCATTTCCTTTAAACGGGCAAAGGCTCTTGGGAAGCGTGTGCGTCGTGAGGCGAAAAGGGAGAGTTGGCGCGCCTTCCTCACTTCCATCAACTCATACACCGACACTCACAAAGTCTGGACACGAATACGCAAGCTAAAAGGACAACAGACACACAGCCTGCCCCTGGTTAGCACAACAGGGGACACACTCGAAGACCAGGCCAACACGCTTGCACAACACTTCGAACACGTGTCCAGCTCAGCACATTACACCAACACTTTAATTAAACACAAAGCATCGTGTGAGAAGAAGTCCTTGCGAGACACTAATAAGTCGAACTCATCCTATAACACCCCCTTTTCACTTCATGAGCTGAAGGTCGCACTTGGTACTTGTAAACCTTCAGCTCCAGGTGCAGACAGGATTTCATACACAATGATACAACACTTACATGCAGACACGCTTGAAACACTTCTTCACCTCTACAATAAAATATTTCTTTCGGGGCACTTCCCACGCTCTTGGAGGGAGGCCATAGTAGTGGCTTTCCTAAAGGAAGGGAAGGACCCTTCCTCTCCCGCCAGTTATCGCCCCATTGCCCTGACAAGCTGCCTGTGTAAGCTCTTCGAGAAGATGGTAAACAGGAGACTCGTGTACTTCTTAGAGTACAACGGTCTTCTCGAGAGCTGCCAGGCGGGCTTTAGGGCGGGGCGATCTACGAACGATCAACTCGTTGCCTTAGAGTCATATATTAAAGATGCTTTCATCCATAAGCAGTACTGTATGACAGTATTCTTTGATCTTGAAAAGGCGTACGACACTGCTTGGCGGTACGGCATCCTCCGCGATTTGAAGTCCTTTGGTATGTCGGGTAACATGTGGAACACGCTTGCCAGTTACCTCTCTGAAAGAACGTTTCGCGTGCGTGTTGGAACTGCACTCTCTAGAGTTCATGTGCAGGAAAACGGTGTTCCGCAAGGTGGAGTTTTGAGTTGCACTTTGTTTATTGTAAAAATGAACTATCTTCGGAAGGCTCTGCCACCAACCATTTCCTGCTCAATCTATGTAGACGACGTGCAATTATCCTTTACGTCTTGTAACCTGTCTATCTGCGAGCGCCAAGTCCAGCTTGGTGTTAACAAGCTAGCTGGCTGGGCAGATAGCAACGGTTTTCAATTTAATCCAGTGAAGTGTACTTGTGTTTTGTTTTCGAAAAGGCGTGGCATTCGGCCGGATCCAGACATCAAACTCAATGGTGTCTCAATTCCAGTCAGAAATGAACACAAGTTTTTAGGTGTAGTCCTTGACGAAAAGCTCTCGTTCATTCCACATATAAAACAACTTAAACATAAATGCTTAAAGGCCATGAATATACTCAAGGTTCTCTCCCACTCTTCATATGGTGCTGACAAACAACTCCTTTTACGTGTTTTTACTAGCCTGATAGGTTCACGATTAGACTATGGAAGTGTTGTTTATGGGTCAGCAAGTAAGACATACCTGAAAATGTTGGACCCAGTGCTTCATTTGGGGCTCCGGTTGGCATGTCGCGCTTTCCGGACTAGCCCGGTCGAAGGCCTCTATGTGGAGTGTAATAAGTGGAACCTACAACGTCAGCGAGCATACACAGATCTCCTTTTTGCTTTTAAAATTTCATCTATGCCACACCATCCTTTTAAATCAGCTTTTTATGATACGTCTATGACTGCACTACTCCTAAACCAACGCCGCCTGTATAAACATTGCCTAACGCGTGAGCGAAAAATGGCCAAACAGCCACTCTCCTGTTGCTCTCTCCTACCCTTCCCCGCTCCGTAGCCTTTCAGCGTGCTTTCGTGTCCGCCAGCCAGCGCCGCTTCTCGGAAACTATGCAAAATAGTGGGAAGTTTGTTTAGCGTTCCCGAGGCGGCGCTCCTACGCCTTCTTGTTTTTCACCATGCCTGTCTGTCTTGGTCTGTCACTGATAAAACTTCGTTTTTCACGAAGCAAAATCCCTTGCGCTGCCGCAGGCTGATGCCGGCTTTGCGCGCTTATCTACTCGGATCACAGGCCCTGAAATGTTCTGAGTGGGGCATCCCACCTCTATCCCCTCCGCATTTAGGTATTGTTTTGACCCCGCTGTTCGCACTCCGCATCGGTACGCACTTCTAAAATTAAGGACTGTACTGTAGAAGCGCCCGGACAGCGTGGCGGGATCCCAGCTGCTTATCCTTTTGTTTCCTATAATTTTCTGAAGTTTACAAGCACGTGATATTATTGGAAAGTAATCGTAGAAGTGAGCGCCTGAACAAAAAACGTGCACGCAATTTTTTCTTCTCTAAATACTCCAGAGAGAAAAATATCAGTAAAATAATGGGTGCCCCATCCGAAAATATCGTTTTTCTGTTAGCTATATGTCTACCCGACAATCAGTATGTTCTTACACTATTTCAGTCCGCCTCCGTCTTTATCTTTGGAAAAATGCAGCAAGTATGAAGCGAGCGACACGTTGAACGAGATCCCCAGTGCGCCACAGAACTAGCGCCCCGTCGCAGCTAAGATGTAAGCGAAACGGCCCTTGAAGCCCAACAGGCAAGCTGACAGACACACGTCGTAGAAGTGGGTGCAGCGTTCGCGACTCGCGAGCAGTGACGTAAGGCGAGATGTCCGCCGGCACGCGCCACATAGCGGATCAGTGCCTGAACTAAGCGTCCCTACCCTTCCCATTGAAAAGCGCGCGACGCGTCAGGCACAGTTAATACAGGCGGCGTTGCCTAAACCGACCATCGTTCTCTGCGCCCTTCTCTTACAGAGTTAGAGCTTTCTGTCTCCTTTGTAGACACCATACAAAGTTCTCAAACAGATTTTATAGCACCATGGCATCTCCGCCCTGTCTTATGCGACACATCTTTCACACATGTAGATAAAAACCGAGCTCCCACATGTGCAATTCTGCAGCACTTCTTGTATTTGCAGCAGAAGTATCAATTTTCTTAATTTTATACGGACGCCTCTAAAACTGCCACCTCTGTGTCCTGCGCGGCGCATGTGCCCGGCCTTAATGTCACTAGAACTCTTAATAGTAATACCAGTATCTTTACAGCAGAGGCTTATGGTGTACTTCTTGTCGTTAATCATATCCTTCAAAGTCACATCCCACAATCCATTATATATACAGACTCCCTCAGTGTCGTGCGGGCTTTGTCGTCAACAAAGTCTTCAAAAAATCACGTTGTAAATCTAATAGTCAAGGGTATTATGTCTGTGTATGTCCACAAAATTGAACTAGTCCTTTGCTGGGTCCCTGGCCACTGTGGTATAGCCGGGAACGAAGCAGCGGATCGAATGGCTGCTGCTGCTACACTCTTGAATACAGTAGACATAACCACATTACCCTACACCGACGTGAAACCGCACATCAGACAACAACTTCGCAAAACATGGCAAACACACTGGAGCGAACAAACAGACAACAAGTTACACGTAATAAAACCACACTTGGGACCATACACCACCGACACACGCAATAGATACACTGAAGTCGCCTTGGCTAGATTACGGATAGGGCACACTCATGCAACACACTCGCACCTTCTCACTGGATCTCCAAGACCTCTGTGCAGCAGGTGCGGAGAGGCCCTATCCGTGATGCACGTCCTCATACAATGTAAGGCACTCGACACTACACGACGCAAACACTTCCCTCAACTACACACACGACATATTCCACCACACCCATCATACTTGTTAGGAGATGATGCCATGTTTTCTGTTAAGCGCACCTTTAGGTTCCTATCAGAAGTTCACTTTTTACAACTCATCTCATACCACCCATAGCTTTACCCCTGGTCCTATACCCCAGCCACCTTATTTATCTTTTAACAACTCTTGTTCTTCACCCTGGCCCTTTACACCAGCCGTGCTCATAGTTTTTAACTGATTTTATTTAGTGTTCTCTCCTCATCAAATCACTTCGTGTTTGGCGCTCTTTGCCCATGTCGGCCTTGCGCCAATAAAATGAAACCATCATCATCATCAGAAAGGGTTTCAATGTGCGGTTTCAATGGATTCCATCCCATGTTGGCGTCAAGGGCAATGAGGCCGCTGACCAGATGGAACGGAATGCGCTATCATTTGCACCGACTGTTAAACTTCTCGCCAACCACTGGAACGACTTCAGGCGAGTAGTAGTCGAAAATTCCAAGTCCTTGGGAGATCCCTATCACCAGCCTTGCGTCACAAATGGACTTACGTGATCAGGGGCAACTTTGCTGTACCACATCCGAACTGGCTCAGCAAAGACCACAGCATGACGTTCAAGGTTGGCCTCGTGCGATCGCCTCTGTGGTCGTCATGTACAGCGAGAGGGTATGTGCACCACTACGTAATCTGTTGCCCAGAGCATGCTTTAGAACGGACCGCAATGCTCTCGGCGCTTCGAAAGTTGGTAGCCCCGCACAACACTCTGGACCCCATCGTCTTCCCGCGGGGACATTGGATGCTGCGCAGAGAGGTGTCGCGCCTCCTTCTAAGCTTCCTTCAGGAGACGGAACTGGCAAACCCCTGGTGAAAGGACCCTAATATTGACTAATTAGGATGAGCTCGGGTGGAGCAATTGCCGGCATCTTCAGCCAGGCTAACACCGCCTGATCCCATACAACAACCGCCACCACCGCCACAATTTAGGCTGCGCACATAACCAGCATGCCAGGCATGACTTACGCCGGTTAGCGACTCAACTTCTGCCAGGTGGTGTGTACAAAGATTAAACGGCAACCTAACAACGGCAATCACAGAAAGAGCAGCTGAAGTGGGAGGGTGCTACATTGAAACACACGTGCTAGACTATCAGTGCCGAATCAGGATGGTTAGCTGGGCAAGATGGTTAAAGTGAGTTTCTTTGAAGCAACGCGTCACTAGACGGGGGACAAGAGCCTGCCCTGTGTGCCTTCTTGTCGTCCCCCGTCAAGTAAGGCGCTGTTCCAACCAAACGAACATCAGTGTGGCACCGAACTGCCTCAGCTTAGTGTACGATGACCTTTCACGATGATGTGTGCGAAGCAGATGTCAGGTCGTCACCATGTCGTTACCCGCTACGCGCTTGTGGTCATTCGGTGTACACTGTTCAACAGTACTCTGCGCCGTCGCCAAAAACCGAAGCATATATATTTCAAATCTTGTTGGTGCTTCTGTGACGCTACGAATGAAATGTGAGTGCTACTAGTTATGGCGGCAGCTCTAAGTGTATATAGTCAGGAAAGATTTGCTGACGTTTGAAGTAGCACATGAAAACGCTCGCCACCCTCGCCATCAGGCGTTCGTTCTTGCTATACCAGGAAGAACCGCGTGGGATAGTTTTCATGATGGCGGTTGTAGTACGCGTGTTTATTTACGGAAGGGTGTACAAAGAGGCCACATTACGCTTTGGCAAGGTTTGATGCTTGAGGGAAGGAAAAGGTTACATAAACTTGGAGAAAAGCCACAGTGGGGTAGGGGAGTAGGGGAGGGTGTGCCACTCTAGAAACTCGAAATGACAGCATTGTGCGGCGAGTCCACTGATAAATGACTGTGCGTACCTTTTCCTTGCGTGTTTCAGGCGCATGGTGGCCAGTTCGCCATGCTAATCGTACGCAATTAACCGGCCTGAATGCCAAATCACGGAAATGAAAGGGGCGAAGTAGGCGAATGGCGAGGTACAGAACATGATTTGCGAATGAAGTCGAGGGTTTGACGGAAACCCGTCTGGTCGGGAAACATGTTGGAGTAAAAACGGAGACACCGACCAAAAGAAACTTAAAAACTTTAAAACAACAACAAGACGTTTCGGCTTCGTTACTGAAGCCTTGTTCACAATGAGGCGAATAAAAGTTCATGCACGCTTATGTTCTCTTGAGCACGTGACGTAGGCAGCGCGTGTACGACGGGGGGAGGGTTCCTTCATTTCGATTAAGTGTATGACGTGTCGTCTGTATTTCCAGAGACTCGAGATAGAGCCGCGATCTCAAGTTTGATCGCGGCTCTATCTCGAGTCTCTGGAAATACAGACGACACGTCATACACTTAATCGAAATGAAGGAACCCTCCCCCCGTCGTACACGCGCTGCCTACGTCACGTGCTCAAGAGAACATAAGCGTGCATGAACTTTTATTCGCCTCATTGTGAACAAGGCTTCAGTAACGAAGCCGAAACGTCTTGTTGTTGTTTTAAAGTTTTTAAGTTTCTTTTGGTCGGTGTCTCCGTCTCCATGATTTGCGAATGCATACGAATAATTATGAGCGCTTCCACAGTGATACAATCTCTAAAGGCATAGCCGCAGCAATCCCATTTTAGATGCGAAGCATCTCATGCTCGGGGCTGTGTCTCTCCCTGCATCGTCGTCGTTGTCCGCCGTCCGCACTCTACTGCGCATGCGCGTCTCTTCAGCCCCGTCAGCGTTTGGGCTGACATCAGCGCAGTCCACTATAACAAGAAATAGTTAGACGGCGCCCGGTTTCGATCCCACGACTCGTACGTGGCGCTCTTCCACCTGCGCTACAAACCGAGACGGGAGCATGTGCTACAAACTCACCTTATGTCCTTCACTCATTCAAACTACGTCAAGAAGCTACTGATACAACGAAGGCACGCGAAGCTGAACGTCAACGGAAACGACGAACAGAAAACTAATGGGAACTTCAGGCGACCGCATGGCTGCTTCGCATACTACTCAGGGGTCCCCTACGGGAAGATGGTGTAATTATTTTTGCAGGCACGATTCAAAATGAACTTCCTCAGTACTACATAACCATGTTACTCAAGCGTTTTAAAAGAAACCTCAGAAAAAAATTAGGGTATTCTGGAACGAACTTTACGACGAGACAAAAACGATCGCGAAATAATCGCCATTTTGAGCACTTGAAAATACCACAGATTTACATCAATTACGGCGCACAGTTGAAATCTTCTTCCGTTTTGTTTAAAAAGGCGTAACGCATCGTATATTTTAAGTTGTATATGCTTGGTGGGCTTCCTTCCTTGATAGCGACAGCGATTTATTATCGCTCACTAGTTGTGTATTGTATCACTGACTCTTGAGAGTGTGGTGTTAGCCTGTACCTGCTTAATTCTATTTTTGTAGAAGTTCGGAGTTTTTTATTGCTGCGCCCCCACCCCCTTATGCTCTTGGTACCCAACTTTTCTTTTCTTAATTTCTTGGAGGTAGCTTTTTCACACATGTATTAATTCATTTTTATTTTCCATAGATGTAGTGTTTCCGTTTTTTTTTAATCCCACGCATAGTAGCGGCTGCAGCTTCCTTTGTACGTGGTGCTGTAGAGCCCGCCAAGCCCGCCTGGTGGACTTTTGTCCATGGTCATCAACACTTAAGGTATTGCAATAAATAAATTTCAGTTTCAATTTATTTGACCCGACAATCTCCATTGTGATATTACGCACCTGAAGAAGGATGTTTGACAGTGCGTTATATTCCAGAACATATCCAAAATTAGTTCAAACCGTTTGGTAGGGCCCTCAATATTAGCCTGATTAGTGGTCCAGGAGCACTGTGGTGAAGCAGATTCGGGGAACTTTTTAGGCGGTGCTGCGAAATGGCGGCCCATGTCGTTTTTCGAAGCCTGGCGCTGATCTTAGGTGTCATATATATATACGGCGCGTACGTTCAATTCACGAAAGCCTTCGTAAAACAAGGCATTCCAATACTGCTCCCGACTTGGGCCGTCCTGACCTTGCAGGCACATTTGCACGCTTTCTCTCTCAATTAGCAAATCTCCCGACCCTCTCTGCCAAATAATGGCCGTGGGTACTGCCAGTTATTCCTTCCGTCTCGTTCGCTAATGCTTTGTGGGTAGCTTATGCCCTCAAAATTTCAACGTGGCATTCACAGGAATATGGGGCTCATGGCAGAAGATGTGCCTGGCGGTTGCATGCATGCCTCAGCTATAACGATGGGTAGGAAACGAGGGAAAACCTACCCTCTGGCGCCTGTCTCGGAAGAGCAACTTGTGGCCGGTCTCGTTCAGCTCCAGCCAGTCGATCTTGGAGTCGTGTGGCACCTGGGCCAGCGTCATGCCCGTCACCAGGTCCACTGTGTGCATTGACGTCAGTACGTGTCAGTTCACTAGAAGACCGACAGAAAACTTCAGTGCCATATTACTTTGGGAAGCGGGATGACCAGCGGAGCTCGGCGCAGTCCAGGAAGTGCACGAACCAAACACGTTGTTCGTAAATCAGGATTGAACATGGTACTTCCTAGTTAATTAGGTGAATGAACCTTGGATGGAGTAAAGTTTTATTCGAGCGGCCGAATATGCGGCTGTCCTATTCCCTCCCGTAAAAGCCCGTGTATTGACAGCAGACATGAATTCCACAATATTTACAGCTTCACTGTGAACTACTTAGATATAAAAAGCTAGCGAAAGTCGGCGTAGTGTCAAATGCAATGTTTCGGGGTAGTTTCGATAAAACAAGAGTTCCAGCCGTTTTCTGTAACCATGCTCCCTCCACCGTAAGGTCATGTATTGACAGCAGCCGGGAAATTTGTAACGCTTACAACTTTACTGTAAACTAACTAATCAATACTTTTTTTAAATAAAAAAAAAGGTTAAAAAAAAACCTAAGGTGAAACTCGGCGTAAAATGATAAAGTCTTGCTAGAGGGCAATTTCAGCGCGATTTTTTCAAGATACCGACATTATTTTGAGAGCAACAGAGCATTCACCGCAACGACGGCTTTGGCACAAGACTCAATTTTGTCGACGCGACTTTTTTGTACATATCTTGTCGACGCACGGAGTTTTGGTCAGAACCCCTTACAGCTCTGCTGTAACTCATATCTCACGAAGTTGCCAGCATTTTCAGGAAGCGTGCTCATATCCCGTCCCGATCTTTCTCTAAACGGGAAATGGCTAGTTTAAATCGGCAGCCTTTGAGGTCGCACTTCTTGGATTTTGCCTTTTTACTGTGCCTGCCGCCAGGTGCTCTCGCAACCAGACGCCTGACCGCCCGGCGTCGTCGTCGCCATGAAGTTTTTGAAAGGCAACATTAGGGGTTCTCGGCCATAGTCAATGTATGGCCATAACCGTGCATTTTAAAGAATAATGGCACAGGTCCATCTGAGTAAGAGTAAATGTGTGGAGAAGGCTCGGCGTCCCTCCTGCATATTATTGTGAGCACGGGGGGCACCCACCGGTCTCTCTGTGTGCGCGCCTATGCTCTCGAGGTATTCTTTGCAGCTAAGGTAAAAGCTTTGCAGGAACGTGAGCTGAACCTTCTCCGACGCATCCGACTGGTCGCATTCCGTGCATGCAGGTTTGTTTGTCTGTTTATCTATTTAACCCGCCCCTACACGGCAGACGCTCCTCTCTCTGTGGGAATTCGCGTGCTCCTCAGGCGTCGCCCGCCGAATGTAACCTTTAAACTCATCCCCCCCCCTTCCTTTATTCCTCATGCCGACCGACGTGTCCACTTTCTACGGTATAGTTTGTTTATTTATTTATTTATTTATTTATTTATTTATTTATTTATTTATTTATTTATTTATTTATTTATTTATTTATTTATTTATTTATTTATTTATTTATTTAAAGTACCCCCAATCGCTCAAGCATTGAAGGCGGGAGTGGGTTTTTGGAGAGTAAAAAATACAAGTAACAAGTAGCAACCCTGCAGAAAAGTAACATAGACTACCTGTGCTGGTAGTACGGACACAAAGGTACATAATAAAATGCGCTAGTGGTTGTTCAGGACAGACCTGTAGAAATATTCGCGCTGTAAACAACACGCAGAATGCATTTGCCGGGTACAAAGCAAACTGCACAAAGTTTACACAATACTACACAAGAAATGCGCAAAACATGCGCTCAACAGCAGTTATTCAAGGGAAATGAAAATAAACAACACCAACAGAAAGATGTCGACATAGAATCACTACACTCAGAAAAGGCGAAAAATGATCGGCGACAAAGATTTGAATCGGCTATTGATGCCAAATTTCCGGGAAAGCGGGAAAGTTGAGATGAAACAAAAAAAAACCGTTGGATCCCAGAAAGCTGAAAAGTTGGGTGTACAATACGTGCTCTATTAGTTTACAAAATACGCTTTTTCAATGAAATGGGAAACTGGACTGGACTGGAAAGGACTTTATTGAAGCAAACCCTGCAGTAGGCAGGAACCGGGTTACGGCTCCGCCTCGACGTGGCCTGGCGTCGCGCCTTCTTCTGCGACCCTACTCGTCACAAGCCCGTTTTACGGAGCCCGTGCCTTTCGAGCGCGGCGAAGACCTGCTGGATGGCCCATGACTGGTCGGTCTTGCTTGTAGATTCGATGGCTCTCTGGAGTTCCTCCGTATACTCTTCGAAGTGCGCGCCGTCTGGGTCGGCGGCACAGTCCCACATGATGTGCCACCGGTTGGCCGGTCCTTTCTTACACACACTGCACTGGTCACTCGGGTACTCGTCCGGGTACATTTGGTGTAAGGAGGCCGGCGACGTTGTCGACGCTGTTTGGAGTCTTCTTAGATGTATCGCCTCCTCGCGGCCCAGTTCCCGGTGGGGCGGCGGGTACGCTCGTCTGGCCAGACGTGGGGTTTTCAGTGTTTCGCCGTAGCCCCTGGCTCTGTCTTTGGTTTCCGTCCACCACTCCCACTCGGGACGAGTGCCCACGTTGGGAGCGCGGTGAGTGATAGCGCGCGCTTCCCTGTGGGCCGTCTCGTTGTGGTTCGGCGCGAACGGTGAGCAGTTTCCTGCGTGCGCAGGGATCCATCTGACCTCCACTCGTCTTCCGTCTCGAACTCCCGATCTTTCTATAATTCTAGCCGCCTTGCCGCTCACTCGACCTCTTTCCAGGTTGCGGACGGCCTCTTGCGAGTCGCTCAGGATTGTGTCGCAACCTCCCTCAGACATCGCCAGGGCTATGGCGATCTCCTCGGCCTCGGTAGCGTTCTCGCACTTCGCGCTCGCCGATTTGGAAACCGTCCTGTGCGTGCATTCACAGTCACCAACGCGTATCTTCCTTGCCCGTACTCCGCCGCGTCAACGTACCTAGTCCGCGTGTCCCCGCAGTACTGTTCGACGAGAAACTTTGCTCTCGCCCGTCTTCTCTCTTGGTTGTGCTCCGGGTGCACGTTCCTCGGGATGGGGCTCACCCGCACGTTCTCGCGCACCTTCTCATCGAGTTCCTGGAGGTGTCTTCCTGTGACCCGGTAGCCGTAGCCCAGGGTCTCGAGGATGCTTCTGCCCGTCTTAGTCTCCGCCAGCCGCTCTCGCTGCGCTTCCAGTTGCGCCTCGATGATCTCGTCCACCGTGTTGTGGACGCCCAACTGCAACAGTCTCTCGGTGTTCGTAGACTCGCGCAGTCCGAGTGCCCTCTTGTACAATCTACGGATCATGGCGTCGATCTTATTCTTGTCGGTCTGCGTCCACGTGTGGTACGCCGCCGTGTACGCCACGTGGCTGATCGTGAAGGACTGGACCAACCTTGTGAGCCCTTCTTCACGCATGCCCGCCTTCTTGGTTGACACTCGCTGGATCAGACGCAGGGTACTCGCCGTCTTGGTTGCCAGCTTCTTCAGAAGGTTGTCTTTGCTGCCGTTGCTGCTGATCAGCATGCCCAGCACTCTGATCTCCGAAACCTCGGGAATTCTCTGGCCCATCTTCGTGATCAGCTCCATGCGATCACACTCCCTCGGGGGCGGCGGCTGCCACCCCGCCTTTCGAGGCGAGTATACCAAGAGCTCGGACTTGGACGGCGAACACTGCAGACCCGTTCCGTCTAGTCGTTCTTCGATGGCCGAGATCGCCTTCTGCAACCTCATCTCTATACCAGCATCCGTGCCGCCGGTCGTCCACAGGGTAAGGTCGTCTGCGTAGATCGTGTATCTCACGCCCTTGACGCTCGACACCGCTTCGGCTACCTGTATCATCACGATGTTGAACAGAAGCGGTGAGATCACAGAGCCTTGAGGCGTGCCCACGCTGCCGACGCGTCGCTCCGGTAACTTGATCTCCCTGTCCGGCCACTGCTGACCGGCGGTGGCCCTGGTTGAAGGATCCAGGCCTGCGGTTTCGCCCGCGAATCTGCGAATCTCCCCTAGTTTTTCTGAGCAGCGACTCTCCGTCGCGTCGCGGAGTGTGAGCTCGAAGAACAGCCCCGTGGATGAAAGCCTTGCATTAGAGGAAAGCCTTGCCTGGAGGGAAATGGGCCACCAAGGGAAAGTAGGTACGGTTACCGTACAGGACTCCAGGGGTTCTAGACAAAATCCTAGGAAGGTTTCCGGCGCAGGTGGTTGCCTTAGTCGCCGTGCATGACACCGTGCCAAAATTTCGGGAAAGTGCAAGGACTGACGCCCCATGCGCCCCCCGCCTCCCCTTCGTTGTCGTCGCCCATTGGCTTTTGCTGATCAGCGCCCGCAGATAGAATACTCACCCACGAAGATCGTCTTCAAGTCGATTAAATACGCCAGCTTCTTGTTGTCTGGCGCGCCTGTACGCTTGCGCTCGTTGAGGCGCACGCTCAGCAGGTGCGGATTTGTGAACTCCGTGCGCACCGAACCGAGGATCTCGTTCTGGCCGTACTCCACGAGCGAGAGCTCGCCAGCGTTGAAGATCATGCACACCTGGAGAGAAACGAAAGGCTGCGTCACGCATTCACCGCGGCAGCTGTGCAGTCCCGACATGTTTGCTCAAGTAACGTGGTCTGTGAATACAGCTTTATAAGTTCGTGTTTCGAGCCAAAGAAACAGGCGAAATCTCATATAAATATCCTGAGAATATCATACAGCGCCTTCCCAGATTTAACAAGCGCAGAAGTCTCACACGGTGCATACGTATAGGCTGAACAATACAAACGTTACGCACGCTTTCGGTCTCGACGTAGAACTTCTCGTTTCTTGACGTCCCTTCCCAGGAGACCTGCGATGGGGGGCGTGAATGAGAGTAGAGAAGGTGTACGTATAGCAGGGGGCACATAGCGCTCGCAGCGGGACTGCATACCTCAGAAAACTTGTCGTTCACCAAGTCCCCCAGGAGTAGCGTGGCGGCCGTGTATGCCACCAGGTAGCGGTCCCTGCCCAGGATCTTGATGTCCTGGATCTCGTGGCCGTACTGGGACTTGAGAACGCTTTTAGTTTTCGTGGCAAGGTTCACGATCAGGGCCTGCGCATGACGTCCAGTAGCTGACCGCACATGCACGCCTCACCCAATCACTGCATAGGGTGCACAGTTCCCCGCAATTAAGTGCATTCCGCAGTGTTCCTGCAGTGCGGGTTAAAATCGTCTTACTTTAAATCGTCGAGGCTCATATCTCCTTTGGTACGCATTTTTCCTACTATTGCTACCGAAAGCAGCAGATGGAAGCTACTGCACATATTGAAGTTGTCTACTAAAAACTGGCACTCTGAACAGGTTGTAGGCAACGTGCATTCAAAATCACTGACCTGACTCGGGCCCACAAACGTGATCTCGAATTTGTTGTTGTACAATGTCCGGCGGAGGCTGCAGTCATAGCTGAGAATGGCCCCACACAAGGTTCCCTTAGAGAAAACAGATGAACGGTCGGCGTCATCAGAAATGTCCAAGGCAATAAAGCTTGAACCGTTTATTCTGCCTGCCAACATGAAAAACGAATCTTTCCGGAAGTAGTACATGCAGTCAAGATCAAGGAGAAAACAAGTCCACCGAGAACGGGGGAACGACAAAAATCAAAATGTAATTACCAAGTCGGGTAATTTTTCAGTGAAAATCATTTCTCGAAATAACTAAAGGGAGATACGTCGGTCCACAAGTCAAACGTGGCACGCTAATCTGGCCTTGCCTTTTCTGTTTATTTTCTTTGTAGCGCATTTTAGATGCGACGCTGAGAGGAGCATCTCTTGCCGGCGGCCCTGTCCTGCGTGCGTCCGTCGTCCGCGTCCGCACAGCTGCGTCTCTCCTCCGCTCACCTCCTCTCCTCTCTCCGATAGCGAACGCTCTCTCCCAACATCTACGGTCGCGCTGCGCGCGGCGCTGCGCGCGGCTGCGCACTGTGCGCATGTGCAGTACTCTCTCTCTCTCCGCGGTCTCCTCTCCTTCGGGCGCGCTGCGCATAGGGCGGAGTGCCGCGCTCCGGCCGGTCTCCCAGTCGACGGTCGTCCGCGCTTGCTCTCTTGCCGTACCCGACGATTGCTTGACTCGACGCCAATGGAACCCCCTTCAGCGTCGCATCACACCAGGGTTCCCGCGAGGGGAGGTGGGCGTAATTTTTTTTCTGCTGCCAAGTTTTATTTGACGGCCACTGTTTAGTTTGGCGAGACGTATGACAGGAGCTCAGTGAGCAGTGTGCGAGGAGTTAGACAAGAGGTATGAACGGAGTAGCTTGATAAGGAGTTCAAGGATCAGTGTGGACGAGGAGTTTGACTGGTAGTATGAAGAGATGCGTGACAGACGAATTTGACGAGAAGTGTAGCTGAGAAAGATCCGCGGACAGACCAAACCCAATTCAGTGGCCAAGCCTGGGTACAGCAAAAAGCTCACAACTCTTTTTTTTTTTTTTGGGGGGGGGGGGGATGCGCAGAATGCGTTGCGTATGCCGTCTTCCACTACTTTGCTGAAAAATACCCATTAAACAGACGAGACGGTGCTCAAAATGGCCGGTCCAGGAGCGTAGCAACGATGTAAAGAAAGAATAAAGCTGATGGCTGGCGAAGCACAGAAAGGCGTGTTGCTGCGCTCTTCCCTGGGATAAATGCCCAATTGTTACAAAATTCAAATACCAACACACACGAGAGATAATTAGGATCAAAATTATTGTGAATACGGAGGACCAGTGCTTCACTAGCACCGTCAAGAAAGGATCTTAGAGTTCTTGTGCCGGGAGCACGCATGCGTGAAAACGTAAAGTGGGGAAGCTTTTCAGAATAAAGTTAAAGGTGCAGCTCCGTAAGCATCATACTCGCTTCGCCCTCGTCAGTCTTAGCGCTAATGTTTCGCTACAGCACTACGCAGCCTACAAAGCGCGCAATCCACCCACCCTCCTGGTCACGCTCTGAGGTATTCGTGCGCGCCATGCCATCCGTGCCTATAGCTCCGTCACTGGCTAGAATGATACATGGACTATGAAGCGCACGGTAGCAGTATAGGACAACGGTTTACAATTTATACTGCGTGAGGCCTCGTTGGCACCTCTTCTGCATATTCTTCCGCAGTCCGGAATCACAGCCGTCTCCTGACGCTTCAACGCCCTTCGAACCCTTGCGCACAATGACGTCCTCAATAGACCGTAACCCCAAGTAACCGGGGCGGGACAGAGCTGTCGTGGAGTCATTTCGTAACGCACTTTATGCCTGTGCTCACACACATTTGCTCCAGTCAGACATATCTGCGATAGCATAGGGAAGACACCGAAACAAAGACACACTCGGTAATGTTCAAATATAGTTCTGGCATCAAATCAACCACTGCTTCTTTGACAAATATGTGAAAAAAACTTATCCACCCTCGTCCACCAGTTTTCTTTTTTTTCTTTTCACGTGACTGTGTTAGCTTGCACTCTTGTTTATTTCCATTTTAAGTGAGGGCCGGAGGCAGGGGAAGTCACTGACCACAGCGAGGCGGGAGCCGTCTCTCTTCCACGCGAGACTCGATATGGTGTAGGCATTCTGCAGCTCTTTGGGCTTGGCTTCGTCCCACGCCCTCTTGCTGCTGCTCCACGTGAACACGCGGACCCTGCGTTGGCGGACGATACCCGATGCGGTACCGCACACACGCGTATTGACGTGGTCTAAAATGAAATGAAAATGAAATGAAAATGAAATGAAAATGAAATACGCTTTCTCGCAAGCGGATGCATAACGCAGGCTCGGTGCCGGCGTGTATCGCACACTTCGAAGACATCACTGCCCCGCTGCCCCTGATGGACTAGTCAATGCGTCCAATAAACAAATCTGATGAATAACGGGGCCCGACGTACACCATCTGAACTTGCAAAGTGCGGTATGATGCAAGGAATAACACTGTCACAGCGCATACCCCCCTCTTTTTATTTTAGTCAAATCATATGGTGGGACTTATGATTGGCCTGTTGTGCTTCTATGATTGCAAGGAATGGTCAATATTGTGCATTGTGGTTAGGTGGAACCACGGGTGTCATTTTGATAAGCGGGTCTGATCATCATCATCATCATCATCATGGCGATGAGACCCACAGGTGTCATTTTTTTAAGTGAAGGCTACACTTTGCAGCTAGAAAAAGGAAAGGACGAAGTCAGAACGAGTTTTTTAAAAGCATGCATCTGGCTAAAAAATGTGCGAACATTAAAAATATGATAGCTAGCACGATTATTGTTAGCGTTTCTCTAACATTGACCCCATGCCTGTGAAAGAAACGAATATTTTTTGCAGTTTGTATCAGTTGGGACTGAAAATAAGTTACTTTTTTTAGCAACTAAACATCGTATCTGATGTGCCTTTCTCCGATCGTGTGTGTGTGTGTGTGTGTGTGTGTGTGTGTGTGTGTGTGTGTGTGTGTGTGTGTGTGTGTGTGTGTGTGTGTGTGTGTGTGTGTGTGTGTGTGTGTGTGTGTGTGTGTGTGTGTGTGTGTGTGTGTGTGTGTGTGTGTGTGTGTGTGTGTGTGTGTGTGTGTGTGTGTGTGTGTGTGTGTGTGTGTGTGTGTGTGTGTGTGTGTGTGTGTGTGTGTGTGTGTGTGTGTGTGTGTGTGTGTGTGTGTGTGTGTGTGTGTGTGTGTGTGTGTGTGTGTGTGTGTGTGTGTGTGTGTGTGTGTGTGTGTGTGTGTGTGTGTGTGTGTGTGTGTGTGTGTGTGTGTGTGTGTGTGTGTGTGTGTGTGTGTGTGTGTGTGTGTGTGTGTGTGTGTGTGTGTGTGTGTGTGTGTGTGTGTGTGTGTGTGTGTGTGTGTGTGTGTGTGTGTGTGTGTGTGTGTGTGTGTGTGTGTGTGTGTGTGTGTGTGTGTGTGTGTGTGTGTGTGTGTGTGTGTGTGTGTGTGTGTGTGTGTGTGTGTGTGTGTGTGTGTGTGTGTGTGTGTGTGTGTGTGTGTGTGTGTGTGTGTGTGTGTGTGTGTGTGTGTGTGTGTGTGTGTGTGTGTGTGTGTGTGTGTGTGTGTGTGTGTGTGTGTGTGTGTGTGTGTGTGTGTGTGTGTGTGTGTGTGTGTGTGTGTGTGTGTGTGTGTGTGTGTGTGTGTGTGTGTGTGTGTGTGTGTGTGTGTGTGTGTGTGTGTGTGTGTGTGTGTGTGTGTGTGTGTGTGTGTGTGTGTGTGTGTGTGTGTGTGTGTGTGTGTGTGTGTGTGTGTGTGTGTGTGTGTGTGTGTGTGTGTGTGTGTGTGTGTGTGTGTGTGTGTGTGTGTGTGTGTGTGTGTGTGTGTGTGTGTGTGTGTGTGTGTGTGTGTGTGTGTGTGTGTGTGTGTGTGTGTGTGTGTGTGTGTGTGTGTGTGTGTGTGTGTGTGTGTGTGTGTGTGTGTGTGTGTGTGTGTGTGTGTGTGTGTGTGTGTGTGTGTGTGTGTGTGTGTGTGTGTGTGTGTGTGTGTGTGTGTGTGTGTGTGTGTGTGTGTGTGTGTGTGTGTGTGTGTGTGTGTGTGTGTGTGTGTGTGTGTGTGTGTGTGTGTGTGTGTGTGTGTGTGTGTGTGTGTGTGTGTGTGTGTGTGTGTGTGTGTGTGTGTGTGTGTGTGTGTGTGTGTGTGTGTGTGTGTGTGTGTGTGTGTGTGTGTGTGTGTGTGTGTGTGTGTGTGTGTGTGTGTGTGTGTGTGTGTGTGTGTGTGTGTGTGTGTGTGTGTGTGTGTGTGTGTGTGTGTGTGTGTGTGTGTGTGTGTGTGTGTGTGTGTGTGTGTGTGTGTGTGTGTGTGTGTGTGTGTGTGTGTGTGTGTGTGTGTGTGTGTGTGTGTGTGTGTGTGTGTGTGTGTGTGTGTGTGTGTGTGTGTGTGTGTGTGTGTGTGTGTGTGTGTGTGTGTGTGTGTGTGTGTGTGTGTGTGTGTGTGTGTGTGTGTGTGTGTGTGTGTGTGTGTGTGTGTGTGTGTGTGTGTGTGTGTGTGTGTGTGTGTGTGTGTGTGTGTGTGTGTGTGTGTGTGTGTGTGTGTGTGTGTGTGTGTGTGTGTGTGTGTGTGTGTGTGTGTGTGTGTGTGTGTGTGTGTGTGTGTGTGTGTGTGTGTGTGTGTGTGTGTGTGTGTGTGTGTGTGTGTGTGTGTGTGTGTGTGTGTGTGTGGTGTGTGTGTGTGTGTGTGTGTGTGTGTGTGTGTGTGTGTGTGTGTGTGTGTGTGTGTGTGTGTGTGTGTGTGTGTGTGTGGTGTGTGTGTGTGTGTGTGTGTGTGTGTGTGTGTGTGTGTGTGTGTGTGTGTGTGTGTGTGTGTGTGTGTGTGGTGTGTGTGTGTGTGTGTGTGTGTGTGTGTGTGTGTGTGTGTGTGTGTGTGTGTGTGTGTGTGTGTGTGTGTGTGTGTGTGTGTGTGTGTGTGTGTGTGTGTGTGTGTGTGTGTGTGTGTGTGTGTGTGTGTGTGTGTGTGTGTGTGTGTGTGTGTGTGTGTGTGTGTGTGTGTGTGTGTGTGTGTGTGTGTGTGTGTGTGTGTGTGTGTGTGTGTGTGTGTGTGTGTGTGTGTGTGTGTGTGTGTGTGTGTGTGTGTGTGTGTGTGTGTGTGTGTGTGTGTGTGTGTGTGTGTGTGTGTGTGTGTGTGTGTGTGTGTGTGTGTGTGTGTGTGTGGTGTGTGTGTGTGTGTGTGTGTGTGTGTGTGTGTGTGTGTGTGTGTGTGTGTGTGTGTGTGTGTGTGTGTGTGTGTGTGTGTGTGTGTGTGTGTGTGTGTGTGTGTGTGGTGTGTGTGTGTGTGTGTGTGTGTGTGTGTGTGTGTGTGTGTGTGTGTGTGTGTGTGTGTGTGGTGTGTGTGTGTGTGTGTGTGGTGTGTGTGTGTGTGTGTGTGTGTGTGTGTGTGTGTGTGTGTGTGTGTGTGTGTGTGTGTGTGTGTGTGTGGGTGTGTGTGTGTGTGTGTGTGTGTGTGGTGTGTGTGTGTGTGTGTGTGTGTGTGTGTGTGTGTGTGTGTGTGTGTGTGTGTGTGTGTGTGTGTGTGTGTGTGTGTGTGTGTGTGTGTGTGTGTGGTGTGTGTGTGTGTGTGTGTGTGTGTGTGTGTGTGTGTGTGTGTGTGTGTGTGTGTGTGTGTGTGTGTGTGTGTGTGTGTGTGTGTGTGTGTGTGTGTGTGTGTGTGTGTGTGTGTGTGTGTGTGTTTCTGTAGTGAATTAATAACATTTTTTCTCATTTTAAATTTTTATATTCCTACTCATTCCTTTTTCCGGTTGCATTTGCATCATGCTAGTATTGTAAGACCTTGTACTCGCCTTCAGTCCTTCCCGCACTTTATACGGTGTTGTCCAACGGGGCTTTGGGTGAGTAGCTCAGTGAAGTTACACTCTGTGCATAGGTGGTTAATAAATAGGTATTTGGATATGATAAGGTAGGCTTCGGTCGCAGGCGTAAAAAAAAAGCTGCAAGATATTTGCATTCGACCAAGATTTATCTCTTGTATCTCTGCGTACATCAGCGCCAATTTATCGTTACATGCAGACTCTAATGCAAGAGCTGTTTGATGTGCCATTTGACAATTCCCGACACACTTACATCGTTTTAAACCCTTCCATCTTTTTGTCGCCTGGATTTTAAAAACTTAACAAATAACTCGAGGATATTCGGATACGCTTATTGTGGTATCCCATGCCTTCTCTAACAGTGGCTCAAAGACAAATATTCGTTTCGTCGGCAGTTTTTTTCAGCGCAGATAAAGGAGTGAATTTCCTGTGCACATTAGAGGGGCCCTGAAGTGGTCAAATATATAATCCCCAAACTCTAAAATGTGCCTAATTGGGTTTTTTGCTTTGTATACTTAGACGAAAAATTGCGTTTGAGTTCTGTTAAGAGCGATTTCACAGTATTAGTGTATGTACAAATCCCCCAAAGAAAACTTGCCTACCAGCCATCAGTGATATGTCAAATCGTCTCCGACGTTTCCTGCGGCTAGAGAACTTACGACGTGCCACAACACGAAAACTTCTCACGGCAGCTCGACGTTTCGGAAGCATTCGCGTTCACGGTCTGCACATACCCAGTTATTCTACTTAGTAGCATCCTGTAATGACGAGTCTCAGCTAAGAGGTTCTAGAAAGTGGAACGCGTCGTTTGGGCGGCGCTGAGCCGCGAATAGCACCGGCACCTGTCGTAGCTGCCGACGGCGATGGCGTGCCCGCCCGGGCTGCAGGCTGCCGCGGCGAACTCGCGCTCGCCGGGCTGGCGGCTGAAGTCGAACTGCTGCTGTACGCGACCGTCCCTGGGCGCGTAGAACACGACGCGTTTGTCACAGCCGGCCGCCACGATCGACTGCTCCGTCCAGCAGAGCGCGTACGGAGGGCACGGATGCGTCAGCACCTTGCCCTGCGACACCAGTGGGCCTCGGTCATCCTGATTCACACCACAATATGTAAGAGCGCGTAGCTTGAACAATGGAGAATGCATTGTGAGAGGGCGATGCAAGAAAACTAATGTGCGTGATGCGGGCGAAACGCATTCACGGCAAGAAAAGAAAGCCTTCTGTGCACCAAGGAGGCTTGTCGAATCTCGTGCAGAAGTAATGGCATTTCAAGCCCGACACTCGACCACATGAGAAGTGCTTGCTAAGCTTTTGTGAAATTCTGCAATCTCTTGAAAAATTTTGTTAAACGTCCCCCTGTCGCACAACAGGTAAATAAAATCCGCGCGGGGCACAGTATCGACGAGCTATGGCTCTTGCTAGGCTTCTTCCAGGCACCGCTTTAAGCACGCAAGGTTATTGCGGCGAGGCGCGACTGGTAATAACAGTTTTTTTAGGCTAGATTAAATTCCTGAGATTCAGGTACCTAGACGTAGTGAAGGGCTCCCTGAAGCAGCTGTTGAGGAAAAGGCGAAAACAACGAGCTTAGAAGGCGAATAATCACTATTAATAATATTTAGAGGAAGAAGAGGTCGAATATAGACGCGTAGAATGAGAGCCGTGGAGTCGGGTCCTGTTTCCCAACAGAGGCTTCTTGTCTCCCCCATCCCCCCAGCACGAAGAAAACAAGGTTGTTGACTAGGTCAAAAGTAAACACTACGATGTTTCGGGAGCCCCACGACTCCCATGATTGTACTGGAGCCGCAGGAGCGGCACCACTACACTACGAGACCAAACGATTCCGAGCTATTAAATTGAGGGCCACAAGCACGTGGATATAGCTTCAAACATGCCCCTAGATAGCACCATGTGTCACTTCGCTGTGCTGATTAAGAAACGCCTATACGCGTACGATATGATTCATCTGTTCATGAGCGTCTACTACTGGTTGCAGAGATTTTGCGCACACAGGGCGCCCGTTGCTGACGTCCCTGACCAATGTGTTAGGCGTGGCTGGGATTATTAGACACTGGAGATAAACATGGGCTGATACGTACATACATTCTGTTGCTCCACAGTTTATTGCGTGGCCGGTCTTGTTGACAAACTGGCTGATAGCATTTGCTGCCACATACCAGTTTTGTGCGTCTTGCTAATGCTACGTCAGCGGTTGGCAAAAGTTGCCATACCCGCATATATGGACATGTGTATACAATCAGGCGCCGGATATCTCCACCAGCAAGTTTCCCTCGGCGTTATACGAAGTTTAAGGTTTAATAAGGCTTGTTTTCAAACGTTAAAAGTCCAACACTGTAGGTGTCCATCATAATTCACGAACTATTATGCGGTTAATTGTCTTCGTGCTAGCACCCCTCTCCCCCCCCCCCCCCCACCAGATTAACGTTTCTCTGGGACGCGGTCGCTGCCTCATTTATTTATTTATTTATTTATTTATTTATTTATTTATTTATTTATTTATTTATTTATTTATATAGTACCCACAGCGCCTTGCTGCATTATAGTGAGGGGGATGCACAAAAAAAGGCACTCACAACAAGTACTTATTAGCAAGCAAGAAAGCAAGTTACAAGATAGCGCATATATACATTTCAAATAGCCTAAGACATGGCACGTAAAAATACTGCATTACAATAATTAAGACAAAGGCACTCACAAGTACTTTACGCAAGCGGGAATCGAAGGTTCAAACAACGACAAAGCAACAGAAAGGGCATATAGCATTTTTACCGCGTTAAAGGACATCGCGCACTAAGAATTGGCGAACTGGCGCCGAAAATCGCATCATCGGTGCGGAACCGTATGGCTATTTTTTTAAAGCGAAGCTTTACATGGTTATGCAAAAAGAAAATCCGACGGCTCCGTGTGCGCAGAAAACTCGTCCACCGTAACCCGATGCGCATGCGCCAACAAACTAGGTTGGACAGCAGTTAGAAGTAAGGAGAGAGGGATTGGCTGGGTTTATCTCTCTCGCAACAGGGCGCGCGCACAGCGAGCTACCGCGTGAAGCACAGCTGAAGCGACAACTGCGCGGGCGGAGCACGGTCAACGGGGCAATTGCGAACGCCGGCCGCACGTTACTTCGAAACGGGTAGGCCACGAGGCATGCATAAAACTCCCGGTCGCGCGTCACAGCTTGGTTTCACAGTGTGCATGGGCGCATTTTCTTGTTTTAAATGCGGAGCATTTCTTAGGCTCGCGATGTCACTCGTCGATGTTGTCGGCGCCGTCCACACGCTCACTGCGCATGCGCGTCGCGTCGAGGCACAGGTGCGCGTCTCTCCCCCGTACCCTCCTCGCTCTCAACAACAGGTGCGGCGGTGCGAGAGGAGCGCGTGTACCCGTGCGCTCCGTCCCTCTCAACAACAGCTGCGGCGGTGCGGGGGGAGCGCGTCTGTGCGCACATGCGTCAGCTACCCGTGCGCTGCGTCGCGCTCAACAGTAACGGCGGCAGGGCGTGTACACGTGATAACGGCGTGGTGGGTGCGTGGAAAGTTCGCGCGCTTGTGTACGGAAGTGTGCGCATGCGCGTCTCTCCCCCGTACTCCTCTCCCTCGAACGCGGGCGGTGTGTATATAAGCGGCGGAGCGCGCGTTCGGAATTCAGTCAAGGGCGTCTTTGCTTGGCTTTCGCTTGACTTGACGCTTTGCTTGACGGCACCAAGCAATAAAGACAGACTTTAACTTTACACTCCTTGCCTTCACTTCTCCTTCATTCAATAAATAATAATAATAAAGACGAAATAACAATTAAGCATTCCCAAACCATACCCAATTGCGCAACATTCACGCGATACCCCCACCACTCTGCGACGCATTTACTCGAGTTCCCCCCGTGGGAAGATGCGGGCGGGTTTTTTTTTTTTTTTATTTGGCTTCGCCCGAAATAATCCTTTTTAGAGCGCAACCTTTCCGACTCTAAGATAGCCACCGCGTTCGTCTGTCATAAAGAAAGCTGTTTTATCACCGTTTTCACTGCGAACTGATAGTGGGTACTGATCATATTAAGCGCAAATCATTATCTTCTCATTTTATCCGTCCAACATGGCCACCTTTCCATTCCCATTTCGTTACGGACTCACGAATGGCCGGAATGATTTGGCAATGACTTGGCAATGAATGAGGCACTCCACAACCGCGGTACAGGCAGCAGACGATGTGGTAGAACACCTTGACAGTTCCTTTGACGTTTCACCGAAGCCACAGGCCTGGTGAGAAACGAAGCACGTTAGCTTTTCTCCCTATTCATTTGCCTCTCCTCATTTCGCTCCGTGCTTGCCTGTTCTCTCATGCTTCCCTCGGCTCTGCTCACTGACTATTTTAACACGTACATTTTACATTTAATTTTCTCTTTGTTCTCATTCCGAATCCTGCTAACTTCCTCCCCTCATCACGTTTTCTTGAACTGCACTGTCCCGGCCTGTCTTTCGCATTTTCTTCCTCAAATGAACTTGTTTCGCAGGTGAATGGCGGTGTTTAACCCAGTATGGTTTATTTTAATGCGAAAGCACTAAATGGTCCAACGAGCAGAAAAACGTCGCCTGGCGCCTGCAGTACTGACACGGCTCCTAACATTTCCCACGTCGCAAAAAAATAAACGTAAAGCACTTGAGTTGAACAGAAGATTAAAAAACTTCGGAACTGCGTGGGAACCGAACGCAAGGCCCCTGGAATGCGAGTGGAGACCGCATTCCTGACACCACTAAGGCTCCATGGGACTAGCTGGCGAAAAGTGGACCCAGTGAAGACGTTGCGGCCTTCGACTCCGAAAGCGTCGCCAACCGGTACACGCAGCTAAACCCACAATGAATTTCGCGTTGCTTTCGTTCGGCTCAACACCAGGGTAACACGTTAAAGCTGAATGCAGTCCTGACCAGATACCCGCTCGGGTGGATAATATAGGCCTGACAGCATACCCACTCAGGTGGACTGGCCAGTGATGATGACAGCTGTCGTCACAAACTCATAGCCGATTCATCAATGGTTGTGTCTACATCGAGGGCCGCCCGACGGTACTCTAAACACTCTACTAAAGTGACGTCCATCGGCCTTTCGATGAAAATTGATTGATTGTGGGGTATAACGCGCCGACGCAACGCAGGCGATGAGGCGCGCCGTAGTGGAGGGCTCCGGATTAATTTTGACCACCTGGGGATCTTTATCGTGCGCCGAAATCTCGTACACACGGGCGTTTTTGCTTTTCGCCTCCATCAGAAAAGCGGCCGCCGCGGCCGGGAATCGAACCCGCGACCTCGTGCTCAGCAGCGCAACGCCTTAGCCACTGAGCCACCGCGGCGGGTCCTTTCGATGAAAAAATGCCGTGCCTGGCACTACTTCGCCCTCTATTAGCGTAACGTAGCGTAAACTAACCTAACGTAACCTAATGAACAGAAAAAAATATTGAAAACATCGAAAATAACCTAAACCATAAGAATCACAATTAAAACCAAAGGTGCAAAAAAATAAAGGACTCGAACCAGCGCCCTTAGCAACAGGAAGCCAAGACGGAACCCCTTCACCACAACGGCAGACGCTCTGGCCTGTGTCAGGTAAAAATTCCAACGTCGTCGGATAGCACACTAGCCACGGATGTAACGCTGAACTGGAGTGCCGTCGGAAAGCACTCTAGACACTTCGTTCACCAATTTCCATTTGGATTCCGCGTCAACATAGCCAACCAAGATTCTCGCATAACCACTCAGTGGGGCTTTTAAGTGGCCACAGCTCAGCCCAACCAGCCTGTGTGGCACATGATACATACCCACTACATTCCCAAAACAACTGCAAGAAACCAGCAGCAGTTCGCTCATCACGGTCGCCCAATGTCCATAGCGGTCAGCCGTCCAACCGAAACCACATACTGTCAATGGGCACGTAAACACAAAACTACAGGCGTGTATGAATATGTGCAGAAACCACTTACCTGCACTTCACCGCTGTCGTCGTCTGCAAGGAAGTAGCGCACAACGCTACCATCGGCATGTCCGGAGAGGATGCCTTTACCGGAAATGCTGGAAAGAGGCACACCATCTCATAGTTCGGGAGGCTGGGGGGGAAGGGGGGGGGGGGGGGGGCTGCATTTTTTTGTTGGCTTTGTTTCCCACTATTAACTGCACTCATGTTATTATTTTTTGTACTGTTATTTTCTTTGTTCCTTGCAATATATTCATTTCATTTGGACGGGAATCGGGGACACATCGGCCTGGCTCATTCGGCCCTTGTTTTCAACATCAGCCAGATATCGAAAGCAACTTACGTTGCTTCCTGTTAATAAAATAACCTTCTGCAGAAACTGCAGAATCACACCAGCAACAGATGCAGCTTCGACGCTTTCCCGTTCTCAGATCGAGTTCGTTGACGACGTTCCGAGTACGTAAAGCAGCCCACCAGTGCTGCCACGATTTCCTCACGTACGTACAAACCACGACGCGGCAAGACACACACGGGACAGGTGACGATAAGCGGCTTCCTGATGCACTAATCACATTCGTAACACAAATCGCCTACAGAGCTGTTGGTTCTCGGCAACCTCGTTGTCGCTCGACAGCGCAGCAGCCACAGAACAGGGAGCAGCAGCGGTGGGGAAGCGAGCGCGGCCATATTGGAAGTAGTTCTCCTTTCAAACGTACGTCGCAGGCGTCACACAAATGGCGAGACGCCATTGGTTGCGGATGAACACAAAATCCCTTTGATCTTGAAAAGCCGCTGCAGAGTTAAGCTGTCACCAACTATAGTCGTTAGTTGAAGAATGCGCCTGTTCCGCTTATTAAAACATACATCGAGATATTTTTGGTTTTAAGATATAATTAACAAATTATTGGCAACGGGCCCCTGCTCTTAGAGAGTTTGGCAGGAAGCAAGCAAAAAGCAAAAAATATTGACTCCAGAGAGAGCAAGTTTTCCCCTTTCAACGTCGAAAACTGCCCTAAATGAGCGTGTGCGTGTGGGTGCGGGTACTCAGCTCGCGCGCGCTCGCTCCACTACCGGGCTTACTTCCGGCTAAGCCATCGGCGCACCCTTTCGCAAAATTTTCAGGTTATACAGGGTGCTCAGCTTACTTGATCAGCCAAAAAGTGCGGCCTTCATTGCGGCCCAGAACTCCTGCAACACCGAACCCGTGAACTTTGCCGCAGCGTTCAAAGGGGTTCGCGTCAGCGCTTTCCAGACAGCGCTGAAGAAATCAGTGACACTGGCAAGGGTTTACGTCTTAAAGCGAACCCACGCTAACCATACACGGGCATACATGTATCTGTACCCGCATGGATGTGTGTGGGGTCGTTTGGTGATGCGGTAGAAATAAGAGATCATGGTGTGTTCCTCACCAACACGAATGTTAATTCAGTAAGCTATAGGTTTGGGCGAGTTGGTAATCCGTGCTGTACTTCAATTACGCAAAAAAGGGGACGAAGACTGAAGCGAGACGACACGACACAGAGCGCGCTTTCAACAAACTTTATTAAGAAGAAATCACAATTATTTTTACCACCCACCGCGGTGGCAGTGGCTAAGGCGTTGTGCAGCTGAGCACGAGGTCGCGGTTTCGATTCCCGGCCGGGGCGGTCGCTTGTCTGATGGAGGCGCAAAGCAAAAACGCCCGTGTGTACGAGATTTCGGCGCACGTTAAAGATCCCCAGGTGGTCAAAAGATCCGGAGCCCTCCTCTACGGCGCGCCTCATCGTCTGTGTTGCGTCGGCGCGTTAAACCCTACAATCATCACAATTTTTTTACCGCCTACTCTCTCTTTTACACACTCTACAAAAAACAAAAAGGAACACCTCCTCCCCTCTTTGTATTATCACACTCTTAGGGCACCTGCCACTGCGATTGCGGTTTCACGATAAACCGTTGACTTGCCCAAGGAAGTTGATTGATTGTAGGGTTTAACGCACCGACGCAACGCAGGCGATGAGGCACGCCGTAATGGAGGGCTCCGGATTAATTTTAACCACCTGATGATCGTTAACGTGCCCCGAAATGTCGCACACACGGGCGTTTTCACTTTTCGCCTCCATCAGAAAAGCGGCCGCTACGGACTGGAATCGAACCCGCAACCTGGTGCACAGCAGCGCAACGCCTTAGCCACTGAGCCACCGCGGCGGGTTTCCCAAGGAAGTGTATCTCCTTTTCCCTAAGTGCGAGTGCTTACACAGCAGTCCCCAGCACGTGCTATTTGATTGGTCTCAATGATCTCGCGGGTCGTCTGGTTCTTGTTCGTCACTATAATATAACACTTAGCATCAAACAGGGGGGTACATTTGCAAACCCGACAGTGGATGGCCAATGGCCTGAGTTGGCGTTTTTCACACTGTTCACGCAGGTGATCATTGATACACCTCCCCGCTTGCCCCACGTATATCGTTTTGCATTCTAACTGGATGACGTATACACTACACACGTAGCGTAGTCATCAAACCTTACCCTGTGCTTGAATTCACAAGGTAGTTTCGTGTCTTTACAGTAGCTCCTTCTGCACAGGGGTGCGGAAAACATGACATTGACGTTAGTTGTGGCTCCAGTCTCTTTTAACCGGTGCGATAACCCATGCTTGTATTGAATGACTGCATAGTTTTGTTTTTGCTGTTAGTTTACACAGCCCCGCTCACGCAGACCCTTCTTTGATTCTTTGAGCACGTCATGCGCAACAGCCGTCAGAATGTGCTCGGGAAAACCTGCTCGTTCAAGGCGGCCAACTTGCATGGTTAGGCTTTCATTCATTTTGTGAAGACATGATTTTTTAAGGCTATTTAAGAAGCACAGTTTGGCTACGCCCCCGCTTCACCACTTTCGAATGCCCCGAAGAATAATGAAGTAAAGGTTCACCGGCACGATATTTATGCTGCCAGCACGTACTGCTCGCGAGGAAATGGCGCTTTAAATCTAGGAACTTTATCGTGCTGTTATCCATAAGTTCGTGTGTCACGCAAAGCGGTCACAAAAATTGGCTAAAAGCACTGAGTACGGCGCGCACGCTAGGTTCGTACAGCATTCTGCCATCCAGAACAAACTAATCATCAACATAACGGAAGACCTTCACTATGTTCAAACTTTGCTACCAGGGCTCCAACCGCCGATTCATGCCGGCCAAAAATAGGTCGCTCAGCGTAGGTGCAACGCACGAACTTAAGCACACACCCCTCTTTTGAAGGTAAGTATCGTCACTCCAGTGTACATAGGTCGACTTCAGATATAACGGCAGAAGTTCGACAAACCCCCTCGCGGTTATACCAGCAGAGTTTTGGAATTTTCACATTACCAAACATGTCAATGCTCTGTGTCGTGTCGTCTCGCTTCAGTCTTCGCCCCCTTTTTTGCGCAATTGAAGTGCAGCATAAATGTGAAGTCTTACGAGTGGAATTCGCGGAATGGCGGCTTAAAAAATAGCGTGGCCCCTTGGAGCATGTAGATCCCTTCAGCAAACGGAACTCTCGAAAAATGTGCACGAAGTTGGTTTTACTGATCCTTATAAAAACCGTGAAAGGAATTCAAAACTTTTTACTTCGGGTGATACCTTCTCCCGCTTTGCAATGCGCGCTCGCAGTACGGTGAAGAGAGACAATTTTGCATAATACTGGCTATGCCCACCTGCTGACCACGGCTACGACGTATGAGTCCGTGCCGTAAAGAGTAGACGACTTGTTACTCTTGACGTTGGCGCTCCGCACCTGCAAGGAGTAAAGCAGTTTGTTCAATGCTCAGAGCTGCAGACTATGACGAAAACTCCTCGGGACAGCTGAGTATGCTTTCATGCTTTAAAGGCGAAAGCATTATGGCTTCCCCTAGCGGTACTTAGCACTGACTCCTTTACTGCTACGACGTGTTTGCGACTCTTTATTCCTTCTCCCGTTCCTTTGTATTTCTGGCGCAAATTACTGCAGCAGGCAGACTGCAACACTTCACGCCGTAGTTTCGCCTCAATCGAAGTTGTCCGGTGCTGGTGGGCACTTGTTCTACTCCCGTGCTGTCACGTTCCCCTTTCACGCGGCGTGTCCTCAGCGAAGCCCGCTCTGTGCTAGCTCTCGCTCTGCCCGCGGGGAACGTGCTGAGGTAGCACGCACGGTGGCAACGCCCTCGGCTCCTACTCTGAAGACACGGGTTCCATTCACGTACCATTTCAACTGCGTTTTTATTCCCTCTTTACAGCGGCGGTCATTTTCGTATCGAACAGAATCCAGGCGAATGTAATAAATAAATGAAATTAACCAGAACAGCCGAATGCCCCTTCATTCTCCTCCTTCTTACCCTCGGACATCAATCCTCTGTGTCGTGCATACGCAACCCAAGGATTTGCATTCATTCGATTCTCAGATTTTCTCGTGGATGTGGCTTCTAGTCAAGGCCCCCTTTCCAAAGATTCTTTCAGTTTGGTTGAGTGGCTGAGTCCAGCGAGTGGCTGAGTCCAGCCAGCCGGACCAAAATGTTCACGTTGAAAAAACGTTCTCCTTTTTCGTCGCTGCACTACAAAAGAAACAACGTTCGCGAAATAACTGCAAGTTCCGCTGCTACATGAGTGCAGTACACTGCCCTCGCCTTGGCCAATCCGGCATCGTGGTTCGTGGAGTTCTCGTCATTGGAATCTTTTTATCATCATCATCAGCAGCAGCAGCAGCAGCAGCAGCAGCAACAGCATCGTTATCGTCGTCGCCGTCATCATTCCCCCCCTCGTGCGGCCGCCATCTTCTGCCAGGCTTTCCATCCACGCAATGTCGACGCAGCTTAAGAACATGGAGGAAAGACAGCCGTTCCCATCACACGGGCCACCCCTGATACAAGGTGATGGTGACCACGGTGGAGCCGAGTGCCGGGGAGACGACACCGTGACGGCTGCTGCATCGGTATCGTCCATGGCATCAGTGCGTCCGGGAACCGCGAACAATGGAGCTGGGGACGGCCCCTTCTCCGATGCACCTGCTAGCCCCATGCCCCCTCCGGACATCGAGACGCTGGAAAGTGCCAACGGAGATGCTCTGGCCCGCTCGTTCCCTGGTTCACCTATGAGCCCCATTCCTTTTCCTGACAGTGAAGATGGACGCCCTGACGTCGATGTCGAGCACATCCCAGAAGAGCTCCAGGTGACCGCTATGGCAGACCACGGTTACGCCGTGGCTGACCTGGGTGATGAGTGCGGCTACGTGTTCATCCGGAAGGCGCCACCTGATGTCCTCTCAATTCATGACAAGATGATCGGACGAGCGCATACAGCTGGCCTTGGGGATTCCGGCGCACGCTGTCTACGCTGGGGAAGTGCAGCCTGTGAAGCCGCAGTGCACAGGTGTTGTGTAGGAACTATGTCGGTAAAGTGTTTGTAAGCTTGCAAAAATACCAAAGAGAAGGACACCAAGGGACAGCACCGAAATCGTTATGTGAAATTCTTTTTTTTTTTTACTTTTACCAGGATCGTGGCAGCGACACGGGATTTCTCGTATTAAACGTCACCCCATTTTTCTTGACCCCGTCATTACAGACTGTACATTCTATCCAGTCGTTGACAATATATCCTAATTTATTCGACGATATTTTTGGCATTAAATCATGATTTATTCGACGGCATTCTTAACGCAGATAGCGTCATTATTTGTTGGCCAGTTGCCAGCCAGTTCAGCCAGTTGCATGAGGGAGTTGGTCTTAGAAACCTCCTAGTAATCGCGTCAGTTCATTTGCACCTTTTATACCAATGGCGCTTTTAACCTTAGATGCACTCCCCTCCCCCCCCCCCTCCTACCCCCCCCCAAAAAAAAACACGCTAATTTAGGGTACGCCTACTTCTATTTTGTTTTTACCTAGTAGTGTGGGGGTAGTGGATTAAATTTATATGATTTCCGCCGTTCTTCCCACTCAGTTTTTTTTTTTTTAATTTTGATTTTTGTTCCTGTTTTGTTTTCGTTTTTTAGTTAATCACTCCCTGGATTCGGTAGGGCTTTGGGAGTCCGGAAGATAATTTTTCGTTATTTTTTTTTTTACTTTTGCTTGTTCCGGATCGATTTTAAGGCTATTTAACACCAGTATACATTGAAAATTAATACCAATACAGCCATTTATTTTCGTAAGTTCACCAATCTCGGATCGCTCGTTAATTCTCGAACAACTTCACTGCTAAGCAATTACGACACGTAAATGAAAATGGGAGTACTGATACAGGCTTTTTAGCAGCCAATTCTCAGTCTCAAACAATTGTTTCTTGAAAAGTTTTAATAAAGCAAAGGTTGTAGCCGTTTTCTGCTGAGTCTTCGCGGGAAAGTCAACTTTATTGCGTGCGTGCGTGCGTGCGTGCGTGCGTGCGTGCGTATGTGTGTGTGTACGCGCGTAGAATATAAAGTGAGCGCTGACGCTGTCAATTCGCGTCGCGTCGTCGTGATCTGTGACGAATTTAAACTTCACTAGATTCAGCCACGCTATCTGCGCTACATGGACTTTAAGGGTGAGCTTTGCCGCGGGACGCACGAGTGCCCAGTGAAGCACGCTTGCGGTATTTCGGCCCACCTCGAAGAACCAACCAGCCTTAGTGACCCACACTCTGTGGTGACTTAGAGGCTGACATCAATACCATTTATAATACCCGCGCTTCACTCTGCATTCGAAACAAACGTCATTCGACTAAAATGACGTTCTTATAATTGCGCTGGGAATCCGCTATGTTCTACTGCAATTTCAATGGCAGTTGAATTCTTCATCATTCCGTCAAGTTCCGGCCGCCAAGTTCCACTTTCCTACCGTAGGACAACATTCCAAATAAAAGGGAACCTGTCCAAGTGAAAAAACCACACCTAGTAATTAAAATTAGCTTTAAACTCCATGTGGTTGTTGTTTTTTTTTAGGTGCGGAGTACCTTAGGACCGCACCATGTCCGTCCGCGTCCGTGCGCATAGCATTTAGAATCGCAAAAAAGCCCACAGGCACCAGCAGGATTCGAGCCTGTGTCTGGTAGACCAAACAGAGTTAGTGTCAGTCGTCTTACCCATTGGGCTACGACCGTGAGTTTTTTTTTTTTTTTTTAGTACCCGCGAGTCAAACGGCTTACTCCCTCGCCTGTAACGGTGCGGAGTACCTTAGGACCTCCCAATGTCCGTCCGGGACATCCATGCGCACACCACCATCAAGCGAAATTCGATTTGAGCCGTGAGTTGCAGTTTCATTTGGGGAATAATCGAGGTGCAACTCACGGCTCAAATCGAATGACGGTCGGGGCGAAAATCGGATGCCACTCGGGGCACAACTCGGGTGTCATTTCGAGTCCCCGTACTCCGCACCCTCGCTATCATCCGCGGAGTGAAGATGCTGCCATTTTTTAGAGCGCAGCTCTTAGGCGCCCGCTACTGTGGTTTCGCATCGCCATCGGACTGGTATAGTAGCCGAGCGAACGAAGAGGACAACGAAGACAGACGAGATAGAGTGAGCAGGAAAGCGGACGGTGAAAGTATGGCGAAAGTGTGAGGGGTAGGGTGGTATTCCTAGGGTTCAGTGTTCTAGAATATGGTATTGTTCTAGAACACTGTACTGAAGCTGCGAGAGACATTCTTGGCGGTGGCGACGCGCTGCGAGATAACGCCAGAGTAGCGGGTGCGGTCGTGCTTTTGACGATCACGCATTCACTTCCTTAGACGAAGGAAATGATTCTCTTCCCGCTGTAGCTAAACAAGCCACTTGAACAGATGCTCAGCGTCGCCAACGCCAGATCCAGATCTGCGCGGCACTGAAGCAGCAGTTTTGCGGCTCACAGAGACCGCAACAGAGCGGCGTAATGGTCTGTCAGCAATGCCCATCGAAATCGTTGGTATGTCTGATGAAATTGGCGAACTGTGTGCAGCACAGCAGAGTTGGACAGCGGTTTGCTGATAGTGGCTATCTACTTCTAGCTTACCGCGCTCACCAAAGAAGTAGTGCACTTCCTGCGCCTGGCATTAAACCCCCATCAATGTACACCGATATTAGTAGTGGGGGACTTTAATGTAGATACCAAGACAAGCAGGAATTTCTTACCACTTATGTGTGAGAAAATCCCGTTCCTCTCCCTCGTAACACCTGCCAATGCTGTCAGAAGCTCGCAAAATGCTTGAATAGACCTCGTATTTGAGAACCAGGCAATGCTGCAGCAAGTCGAACATCTGTCTGTCCACTTCTCCGATTACAAGGCACCCTTCATGGCAATCAACCAGTGTGAAATGAGTGTTTCTTGAAGGAGGAGTATTATGTGAAGAATAAAAGTGGTTTGAAGCATTCATAACTTCCGGGCATTCTGGGAGCCACCCGGTAAATTAATGATCATTCGGTCCATGTCCCCTCGAAGAGATTCCGCATCATCAGGGATTCCTACGTTGTTGTCAGAGAATTGAATCGTCCGTCTTCCCCAAACACGACAGCAACAAATATCCTGACCCCGATACGAGACCTACAAATGGAAGGCTTTAACATTCGCATTGTTTGGACACCGGGTGCACAAGGCAATACCGGTGTCAATACCGGTGCACAAGGCAACCGCGTGGCTCACGACGCTGCCAGGGAGCGGCTACAATCACCTACCGCGCTATCTTCCACGCCCGTCCCCCACTTTTCAAGCAGCTTGGCAACTCCAGTTACGCCACCTCAAAAAGGAAATCAGCAAGCGCTTGCAACATGAAACTCTGGCTGGAATCCTTGCTCCTCTCAAGCCCTTCTGGCGTCTGGGAGAGGTATTCACCGATAAGGTATATGCGAATTCAGAGTATACCCCACATATCATACTTAAGTGTACAGCTCCAGCAGGCTCTGAATTGAACCGATGCCCCCACTGAAACCGTGATGACATACCAAATCTCTTCCACTTAATTTTGCTTTGTCCTGAATTCGGCCGTAACCGTCAGCGGCTTTTAACTGAATGTACTGCACCCTCGACTGAATTGGAGTGCATTAGTGGTGCCCGTGGCGATCCCGCTACTCTAGAAGGACTCATCAACCAGTACGCCCTCGAGAATGGTCTTTACAAATTGGTGTAGCGGTCTGACCGACTCTCCCGGACTGAATACATCTATCCACGCTCAATATCTACAGTGGGCACTGCGCCATTTTTGGTGCCAATGACTGAATGATTTGTGCCTTTTTGAATAGGACCCCAAGACTGGAACTGTGTACATTGTATGAATAGTGACCTTTCCCTTTCTCATCCCCGTCCCTCAGCCCTACTCCCCTGCAGGGCCTCACGACCTCTTGTTTGTAATAGTGTTTCACTCACTATATCATCATCATCATCATTAGCAGCAGCAGCAGCAGCCTACTTAGGTCCACTGCGGGACGAAGGCCTCTCCCACTGACCTCCAGCCGCTCCTGTCCTGCGCTGCTCGAGTCCATTCTTTGCCCCAGAATTTTCTTATTTCGCCCCTCCGTCGGGTTACTGGCCTTCCTCTTCTTCTAGATCCGTCTCTCGGTATCCACTCTGTTGTCCTGGTGGCCCAACGGTACATGGTCTGCCCAAGTTCATTTCTTGTTGTTTATTTCAAATATAATATCATCTAGTCGAGATGCTGCCTGAAATTATTTGCCTCGACATATTTTTCACAGTCGAAACAGGTGAACAGCTGCGCTCAAATTCCGCATTAAGAAGTGTCGTAATCGTCAGCCACTTTTTTTTTTATTTTACAAATTGCGAATATGTTTCAAGATAATTCGCTCGATTTGTGATAGAGGTAGGAAGAGTATAATGTCAATAAAGCTTGCAACAGTACTTTAACTTCAGGCACAATCACTTGCGCAAGATGCTTGCTAAGAAATTTTTTAGGGAACTCGGAATTCTGTTCTATTTTCCGATACTGCGTGAAGGCACTGGGACTAGGGTAGGAACGTTCATGCCTCGAAGGCATTTGAGAGCCTCGATAGTCATCCGTAAAGATCATTCGGCTCGCTGCACATTGGAACTAAATCCCGCTGAAGAACGTAATGGAGAAACATAACGCACCCATTTGAGTCGAACGACATTGGGTTGGAACGCATCCGAGACGCCATTAGAGAGCGGGTACAAGGCGTTGGGCTGCCGAGCACAAGGATGCGGGTTTGGTTCCGCCGCCGCGGCGGCCATTTTTATGGTGGATGCGAAAATTAAAAAAAAAAAGCCCATGTGTCGAAATTTTGGCTAACGGAAGAGTCTCCAGGTGGTCAAAATTAATCCGTAGCCCTCCACCACAGCGCTCCTCATAGCCCGGGTGTAATTTCGGAGCGTTTAACCCCAAAATAAAAGAACGAAACCCGCACAACCCGCTTAGTACAGCTGTTACCATAAAAGAAGGAACAGCGTCGGGAGCAGAGGCATCGCGTGAGCGAAGTATTCCTCCTACGGGGGGTAGGTGTGCGAAATAGCGCATGTGCCGCCCGTGCTGCGTAGAGGCGCTGTCTACAAAGCCCACACCGCGCTATTTGGGCGCATGTCTGCACGCACAGCGGGTGAACACGTGGTCCGGCGAACAACCGAACCATGCAGCTGCTTACTTTTCCGTCGGTGAGCCCAAAGGCGATGGGGCCATGGTGGGGCCAGACCATGCACGTGACGGCGCTCTGCTGGATGAACTTGTTGCAGATAACCTTCTTGTCTCCCCTGCATTGCACGCGGCAGGAAACGAAATGCTCTCAGCGCAACGACCGCACTCGAAACTGGCAGAACAAGCTTTGCCAGTGGAAGAGTCAAATAAACTGGAAAAAAAAAAAAAAAAACTGGCGAATGAAGGGGCTCCAGGACGTCTGGCAAGAAAAAGACTAACAAAGTTCACTTCTTTAATTAATATTGATCTTAATGATAAATAATAAGGCGTTTAAGATTATTTGAGTACGATAACAGAGAAAGAGAGAGAGAGAGAGAGAGAAATGAGCGCGGACTGATTATGTCCAGCAATTGTTTTTTTCTTAATCCAGAAAGTGCCAGACCGCAAGTATCGCACGATGTTTTTTGTAGAGTCCTTGGTTGCAGATTAGTTGCAAAGCGATTGCGCAGAGTATGCTAATAACGGGCGAAAGACTGAGCACGAGGTCCCGGGTTCGATTCCCGGCCACGGCGGCCACTTTTTTGATGGAGGCGAAAAGCAAAAACGCCCGTGTGTACGAGATTTCGGCGCACGTTAAAGATCCCCAGGTGGTCAAAATTAATCCGGAGCCCTCCACTACGGCGCGCCTCATCGCCTGCGTTGCGTCGGCGCGTTAAACCCTACAATCAACAATAGGCGAAAGACTCTAAGACTTCTGTTTCCAGCCTAATCACGCGTCTCTCATCTTCCTCGGCTCTTTGGCGCGCTTTCGAAACGGCTAGCTGGGATAGCCAAGCTTCTCTTGCCGTGTACATGGGACATCCGGTAGATCTCTTGAGAGGGAGAGCGTGTGCAAAGGTGCGCAATCCCCATTGTGAAGCCACGCTTGCAGTTATGAAGTCCTCCCTTGACACATCCGTTGTCAATGTGGCAAATGTATCCAGCCCCCCAAACGTTAGCTTACGCCCGCCTACAACTCACCGAAAGATGTAAAATGCGACAGTTTCGACGATCTGCCTTGTCGCAGCCAGCTGAGCTTGTACACAAATGTTCGCTTATATGGTTGGAAAATGGGGAGGCGCCTCCATAGACCGCACCAGGGACTCTGACCGCACTTACCACTCTTCGCCGAGCTTGTAGACATAGATGATGTTATCCGTCTGAGCCACAGCGAGCTTGGTTGAGTCCGGGGAAAATGCAATCGCCTTGACCACGTAGCTTTTCTTCCCGTACTGTGGACAGATGGCAATATGCACGCACTGCCAATTACATTTGAGCATAGAGGATGAGATCAGCACTGGCAATCTGTCCAAGGCAGTTATATTCGTCCATTTCTTTGCTATAGGCTGTTCGTTTATCTAACACTACTTTCGATTTATTCACATTTCCCTTTAACCCTGCGACCAAGCTTCCTACATGCAGGCACTGAAGCATCTTTGAGTGCGTTCCCCAGACTCACTGAACAAGACAATGACGTCCGCAAATCTCAAGTGGCTGAAATGCTCTCCATTCACCCGAAATCTCGACCATTCCCTGTCAAGCTTCCTAAATGCCCCTTATAGACAGGTTGTAAGCAATTTTGGCGACATACTGCCTCCTTGTCTCACTCGCATCCTGACCGCCAACTTATCGCTCTTTTTGTAGAGGATTGTACTGCCCGTGTACCCCTTGCATATGTCCTCCAAAAGGACATGTACAATCTTCTCCAAAACTGCTCAGCGGGGTTACGGCGCGTCACCGCCGGAACGCTGCGTTCAAAAGGACGACGTCATATAAGGCGGCTGCGCGCGGTCGCTGTTGGGTGAGCGGCGAGGGCATTGTGCCACCGACACCTGGCGCGCTGCCTCCGTCTTGTCCGATGCGCTGACACCCACACCGAATACGATACCGGCACAATACACGACCACTAAAAATGTGCGTGCGTGACAGCGGTAGCTGGCTGGTGCGTGTCCAAAAGCCAGTGTATAAGATTTACTGCGAGATATTTGCTTATATAGTCCTACGAAATGTACTTTAGGATTCAGATGCGACTCACATTAAGCGCAATTTTACGAGCTGTTAAGAAATCAATGGCGAATGGAGAAAGTACTCGACGCTCGTAACGGAAGTTGCTTGTGCCCAACATTATTTCTACGTGCCTTGGAGTCGATGGGCTTTGTAGAAAACTTGTCGCGGCGCTCTCCCATCTCGTCGAAGAGCAACACCACTCGGTCCGCCGTGCAGACAGCCAGCTTGACGTTGTTCGGCGCCCAAGCCATGGCCACAACCTTGGCCGCGCCATCCTGCGTACGTGCGCGCGCTCGCGGTAAGAGCGCAGTTTTCCGAAACGTATTGTTCGACCACCCCCTTTCCTGTCACTTCAACCTCTCCCGAGTGACACTATCATAGACGTGGCTACCAGTCCTGCTTGTGAAGTAGGCGCCACTGAAGAAGCAATTGAACATCTCTTGTGCCACTGTGTCAAGTTCAAAACGCAGAGGCAGCGCCTCTCAAGCACACCCCGCAAACTCGACAACCACTTATTTAAAACACAGTCTATCATGGGTCACTGACGCTGCCCGTCGCGATCCAGAAAGACTACAAAAGCCTGGCCATGCTTTCGAAAGTCCTCATAGTTGTCTGAACGAGTGTGGGAGCATACGAGCGTTTATCGTTCTTTGCTCGCCCGTTCGGTCGGTTTACCTGCTTTATTTTATGTCATCCTCTTGCCTATGGTTTCGTCTTCGTACTCACCCTTTCCCCTCCCTCCTTTTTTCCCTTTCCTCATTCTCCTCCCTTTTTACATATGCGCTTTCTTTCTCTTTCAATCCCCTGTCCCCCTGTGTAGGGTAGCCAACCAGACGCTTCCCTGGTTAACCTCGATCCCTCTTTCCTGTACTGTCTTTTCCTCCATTCGTTTTCCAAGTGTGGGATATTCTCACGAATACGTGAATGCAACAACAGCGACACAAAGAAAGGACAGAGGCGATGGGCTGAATTGGTACAATAACGAATGCCTAATCACGAGTTTGCGGGTTGGGACACCACAAGTGGCGAGCGCATTTCCTTCATTTTTTTTTTCTGCTATATACAGCATCAGCCGTCCTCTTCCCTTGCGCCCTAAATAGCACTTGTGGAGGAGGCGAGCGATAGCGGCTGCCTGAGGAGCGCAGCTCATGTGACCCGCTGGTGCCTCCCCGGCCTTCTGCGCTCGCTGCCCCCAGCAGACGCGGAGCGTTATAAACGGTGGGAGGCGAGCACGAGTTTTTACATTCGCATGGCGAAATATGTCGGCCTCGGTATACTTCTGAGCCTAATTATCACATTGCCTAATAATTACCACACCTGCACTGCCATTTAGCATCACGTATCACCAAGCATTTTTTTTATTTCCAACGCTTTCTTTTTTGCCCCCCCCCCCCTTACACACACAAGGGTAAATACATTATTTACCTCTAAGTAGAGAATTCAACACCAAACTTAAAACTGCCAAACATAAGCGTCAAGTGCCTTAAAACGAAACATTTCATGGTGTAGGCTCCTATTAGGCGCACTATGTTAAAAATGTTTGACTTATGATAGCTTCGGACACCCTTGTGTACTTTCCTGAAGTAAAGAAAATGTTTTTTTGTATTTCGCCTTTGGCGAATTCAATTTTTGCCAATCGATCAATTTACTTTGATCCGTTTCGCCTGCTTGGCGAAATTGATCAAAGTGATCGATGTCATTATAAATAATTAACGTTTTCATATCGGTGCCATAGTACCTACACACTTTGTACCAATTGTAATGGTTCGATTCAAGGCTGCGCCGCCTATTTCTCTGATGGAACCGAAACGCAAAAGCGCTCTTGAGCACGGCAGTTCGGCGTACGTACGCCTTTCCAATCGGTTTAAAATAATAGCGCACCTCAGAGCCAGAATGTGGCATCGGCGGGTAAAAATCTGAATTTAACTTAATTGTGACACGTGTTAATAGGGGTTCTCTCTCTCTCTCTCTCTCTCTCTCTCTCTCTCTCTCTCTCTCTCTCTCTCTCTCTCTCTCTCTCTCTCTCTCTCTCTCTCTCTCTCTCTCTGCGTTGGAAGCAAATGTTGACTTTTTTTTTAGAAACCGAAAATTTCGTTCTTCTCAATGACACTGACGCTATTAGGGCAAATCGAGGCTATGCAATTTTGTTTATTGTTGTATGTAATTCTCAGGGTGGTGCAGTGAGACCTGATGCGCACAAAGAGTGACAGCTTCTCTTCCTCCACCACGGCGGACAAAGGATAATTCAATATAATACGAGGGAGTCGCGAAGTTTGCAAAAAACATTGCCAAACAAGTGTTGCTTTTTTTTTTGGGGGGGGGGGGGGGGGGGGGGGGCAGTTTATCTGTTGGGATCCAATGTGCTTTACTAGTATCGATATTTTGAAAATTTGTCTTAGTTTAACTCGTGGTACCGCCCCCTTAAGTGCTTTTATACGATCCTTTGCTTTGTTTTCAAAATTTTGGTAGCCGCTTCGTATGGCAAGGTTGTATTTATTAACATCAATTTCCGAGATCTCAAGGAGCTTTCCCACAAAATAGTTATTTTCACGCAAATTTTACTTTCACGTTTCATAGCTTACGTTGTTTAAAATGTTAAATCGCCTGTTGCTACGCTCGTGTGAAAGTGATCGTGACAATCTACGCTTTTGGGCCCCAGCGCTGTGCGGCTGAGCAGCAAATTCCCACAGGTTTGGTTTTTACTATTCCACCAAACGTTACTAGAACTGATTGGTATACGCACCTGAGGTGGCATCAGCGTCTTTAGGTACTTTATCTGCATACTGTGGGATTTGGCTGAAGTCCGAGTCACTGCAAATCTTTCAAGCGCATGATTAGAAAGACCGCAAAAAATGTGCGCCTGTTCTCGCAGTTTGTTATGGTTTCGCTTCCATGGTAACTTGAAAAACGTTCACACGTGCACGGTTTACTGTTATGTTGTAATAATCGACCTGTCGTGGTTTTTTACAGAGCCAGTCACTTTTTTTTTGTTTTCGTGTGATAACTGTGCTTTTAAAAAGCGAGTTTCTTTTTAATCATGCTGCGCTGCCGCGAACAGCCACGACTAGCCAGCCAGACGGCCGAAGAGACATGCCGAACACAACATGGAGGGAAATTGAAGGTGTGAACTTGTACCGTTTGAAATCGTGTTCGCGTACATTACGCGTATCCTTTTTCGTCAGTGGTAAGAACAGTGAAATTACGCAATAACTCAAGCTTTAATATGTGTATGCGAAGTTTGTTGGCACATTTATGCAACCAAGCTCCCGCATGGCGCCCGTAATGGTGCGCGAAAGTTTGGAAATCGGCAGTTTGTTCAGTTCTCGCCCCAGCTGCTAACCGTTATTATCGAAAATATCTACTGTCGGATATTATCCATAAACGGTAGACTGCCTTCAAACGACCCTATATTTCCCTGCATGAACCTTAATGGCCATTGCGGGTTCTGTAGGGTATGACTAACCGTGCGGTACGAAAAGTGTGAGCGACGAATTCCTCTGAAATAATAACTGCCAATGCAGTGTGTTACAGTTTTAATTTAGCAGATACATGCTTTAATCACTTTTTGTGTGTCTATGTTTACTGTTTGCTTCTTCGCGCTCAAATTTTTGCACAAAGGTGGCAGCCTACGGCGTGTTTCATTTACTAAACATAAATCGGCGACAGCACTTACCACGTTATTCCACAATCGCTTAAAAAGCAGTCTTCCTTGCCTATCGGGGCCGCATCCTCCGAGTCGGTGTTTTTGCTGTACGTGGGAGGTTAAAAAAATCCGATCCAACATACATATGCTGCCGAATCTTTGTGCCAAACTAAGTAGACAAGAAGGTGTGAAGCGGGTTGCACAAAGTTTTGAAGATGCAGGTGAAGTCTGGAGGTAGAGTAAGTTTCTGCAATGGAAAAAAAAAAGTTTCCCCTGCCAAAATCCGCAAAATGCTGTTGTGCAGCCATAAAGGAAAGCTCTACAGCTTTCTCAGAAAACTTCACTGTTAACAAAAAAACAGAAGCCGTAGTTGAAGGTTTGAATCTGGGCCATATTGGTCAGCTGCTTTGCCAACTGCAGTATTGCACATTATGTCATTTTGTAAGGGCAGATCAGTTTCTTTGAAAGAGGATCAAACTGTACTTTTGTTTTTTGCTGCTAACACTCGCACACTTAAAGGAATTATGAAGACAACACACAATTTCTCAATTGACAGATTGGTTCACTGGAGCAACAATTATGCCAATTTTAACGCAAACGTCAAGTAAGTTGTAACACAAGGACTAAAATGGGTGATAACTCACTGTCTACTTTTTTGTGCTCTTCTGAAAGAAAATCAAACTGCACTTTTTTTTTCACTGCTAACACTCGCACACTTAAAGGAGCCATGAAGACAGCACGCTATTTCCCAATTGATAGATTGGTTCACTGGAGCAACAATTATGCCAATTTTAACACAAACTTCAAGGTAGTTGTAAAAGGAGGAATAAAAAAGGGTGGTGACTCACTGCCTACTTATTTGTACTCTTCTTGTGATGCTGAAGCGTAATTGTCATGATTGGCTGATGCAACCAAATAAACCAACTACCAGAATAGTCTTGTAAAAAGTAACATTGTTTTGTAACGGTGAGGGGAATAAGAACACTGCGGTGCAATAACATAGTGGAAATCAAGATTAATCAGAGGGTATTTTGCAACTATGCCAGCTTTTCAGTGGCTTTTCCAACAGCGTGACAGCTTTTGAAGTTGCGCTGTTTTCTCAGAAGACACCGAGAATTCAGATGGGCTCAAGTTGTCTAGTTATAGTCACTTCAAGAGCCCAGAGCAAGAACAAAGCCCATGGCTATGCTGTGGTATGGCCATTGGGGTAGTGACCTGCTGGGTTTTGCTAGGTTCAATCAACGATTCCACCAGTTTCTTCACGCCGGCATGGATTCAGTGAAAAGAGTGTTTTTCACTGCTCCTGCAAGTACTTCATGTGGGAGGGCCCTGCCCTCCCACATCGTTTAAGGGCACAGCAAGCAGGTAGCTTAAAATCCGCCCTTTAAACACTAAATCTCAGTGATACCAGCACTCTTACTGTCAAACAAAATTGTTGTAAGGTACGAGCTAGCCAATCATGTGAATGAAAAGAAGTCTTACTACGTTGTCTTCATGGTTCCTCTAAGTTTAAATTTTGACCGTTGTATACGGTAATCAAAATAGTATGGTGCAGTCTTTTTAAACTGAACCTGGAGGGGTCAGAAAAATGAGGCCCATCAGTTGAGAAGCTTCATTTAGTGAGGGTGCTCTTTGCTGAAATGTCCAACCTAAAGAACTGAAGGATGCTGACATTGCCCTCTCCCTGCATGTAGCAATTTCGTTTAAGGTGTTTTAATGCCATGGAATTCGGCAATGATGGTATTGTCTGCCGCCAGGCCGCAGTATCCCAGTTGCCAAATCACTTGTAAGCAGCTCTGTCTTGACCTGTGCGTTGCTTCGCTATCCTTTACCCGGTGTTTTGCATCTGCACAGGTAACAGTGTTGCCACTTTATTCTAGACATGTGGCTGACCTGACCAGAAGCAAGGCACTTGCATTCTCCAACCTAAGCCTGTTCTTGCCCTTGGATTTCATGTCTGTCAAGATGAAAAAAAGAAAAAAAGCCTCTTTGTTTCTGTATTAATGAGAGGAAGTGTTGCAATAAATTTTCCCAGTTCAGTGCTGTTAAAAATTCTTTAAAGTTATTTTTTGAAGAATTCATTTTTCTGCTATGTCCATGGAACACCTCAGGCCATTCAATTTGGAGTCCTGCCCCTTCAGCAAAGAAGGCTAGTTGCTGTCTTTGGCTGCATCAGAAGCGCCAGCTGTCTTGCTTAGAGGCAATGTTAAAAAAGCTCGACTGTGGGAGGGTTTGAAAACAAATTAATGGAAAATATTGGGCAGCCTGTGTTTTTTAGCAACAAGATCTTGTTAGGCAACTCCTGACATTGGTTCAAATTATATGTGGACAGCTGACTAGGAGGCTTTAGGTAAATGTGAAGAAATGAAAAGTAATCGCTATCTGCCAAGCTGTGAAACTATCTTTTAATGTAGGCGTCAAATACTAGAAGAACCGTGGAAGTACTGTTATCTTGAACTATTTTTTTGTTGGTACAAGCTGCAGCCACAAAGAAGAAAGTGGTCACACTATTGGCATTGGAAGTAAAAGGTAACTCACTCCCACATGCATTCAGTAAGCTACTCCTGCCCCTGAAAGAAAAAGAAAAGTGTGTGTGATTATTGCGTACTTTCCGAGCGGTATATTTACATGGCTAACTGAAATGGAAAGGGATAATAGCTAGACATTCAAACAAAGCAATACGAACAACACATATATATCATATCAAAGAAATACTTCCCAGCTCATTTTCATCCAGCATTGTTGATATTGCACTGACGCACTGATCTTTTTGTGAATGTGTATCACCTTATACATTTTTTAGTTGTGTTTGTGAACAAATTGCTTGATAATTTTGAACTGATCAGGGTGGAGGAAGTTCTGTTTACAGGCAGTCATGTGGCTGCATTCTTTGAGAAAACTTGCATGTTCTTGTCTTCTGTGGGGTCACATGGCAGGCCATGCGACCGTGCAGGCCATGTATCCGCACAGAGAGTGCCAGATCATCCCCTCCACCAACTCCTGTGCTTGAGACATTCTCCACCCCGACACCATCCCCAGTGGTGAGACTTAGATGGGGCAAAAAGAACAAAAGAAGATCACCTTTAAGGCAGCAACATCCAAAGAACAGTTTGCAGCCATCTGTCCACTTCCTCAACCTGGAGGTCCTGAGTAAACTCTTCCCAAATGCAGCTACACTCCAGAGACCTTCCGCACAAGCTTTATTCTACAGTTGAACCTAGATTTTACAAAATCTGATTTTGCGAATTTCCTGAATTAACAGAAAAGCTTGAATTCCCCCCACAATTTTCCGTATGTTTATGCTTTCTCAGTTGTAGAAAATTTCGCCCAATTTAATGCAACAATGCACGGGTCACATGGAGGTTCAACTCTCAGTTGAGGTTCAACTCATTGTGGCCTTGCACAAGCATTGCAATCGGAATCGACAATGACCCCATATTGCCTTTGAAGACTGAACACTCATAAGTGTGCACAACCCTTATATCCTCTTTCTGCACCTTAACCGACTCGACCCTTGGCCTTCCTTTTTAAATAAAGGTGTTAAAACAACAACAAAACCGAAACGCCCCCCACGTTCCCCCTGTTCGCGTATCAGTGCATTGGCAACACTCCACTGTGTCACCTGGACGTAATCTGCTTTCGCTTCGTATTGCAATTTTGTCACGCGCTCTGGAAACCATGGAAATCATTTCCACACAGACCCCCATCAACTGGACCAGACACAAGGTAGCCATTTATTCAATCAAAAGTGGCCCAGCGCAAGTACTGCGAATGCATAGCCTATACTGTCTCGTTTATCACCCGTGATACATTCTACATTTGTGCTCTCGACCTTGGTATCACTCACAACACAAAAAAAGGAGACTTTCAAAATGCCCGTGTAGAGCTGACTCTGAAGCTCGTACTGTCTAGCTTGTATTTCTCCTCCGCTTCTGCAATGAAGGCAGCTACTATTACTAGTACTACTGCTGCTGCTGCTGCTACTTGCGAATATTTGTCTGTATCGTGTTTTACTTCTTGTACCCCATTACTTTTTGCCCATAAGTGAGTGCTGTTGGTGCCTGAATAAGTGGGATGCTTCAGCCATTAGTGGTCAGGTGATCCTGGAGCACCCGGGGCAGAGGTAGCCCTCGGAGCATTCTTTCCTCTATATGCACAGCTCTTCCATTCCTTATTGAGAATGCATGTTTCCATGCTCTATAATTTGTACAGCACCCCGTCTGACCAGTGCACGCCCTCCTGGAAGGCAGTGTGATCTCATACACCACTCCGGTGCAGCATTTCAAAGTGCCTGGCATGTCTCTTTTAACATGCTTCTGCCCAGCAGAAATGCTGGGGCAAAAGGAGCAACCTTCTTTGGCGCAGAAAAGACAACAAGGATGCCGAGTCTTCTGCCACCCTTATGTGGTGGTAAACTGAACATCAGGCACCACTTCAGACCTTACTGTCGTTTGCGACCAATTTGCCCCTTTCTTCCTCCTGCCACTCTTCATCTTCTGCAGCAGGGTCTTGGATACCACTGAAATGACCATGCACAGAAAACCACCTGCATTTGAAACGCTTAATACACTTTGTAATGGCATGAACTAATTGTTAGTGCAGACCACGGACTCTGGGGATAAACTTGCAATTGCGCGCTTAACCGTTTTTGAGTATGAGGACTTCACTAACAGCATCATAACTTTGTGTGCCTGGGGTGAATGATGCCAGCAGCAGCACAGTTGTGTACCTGTTACGAACATGTTTTGTTAACAGGGGGCCTCCTGGACTAGTCATCCCGGATTGTTAGTGGACAGTGTGGGACGCGATCTGGTGCTCGATTTTCTCATGCATTCCTACAGGACCTTCAATCCGAAGGCAAGTTTCGGACTTCCCGTCAAGCCCGTCTCTGATGTGTATACTGTTTCTTCAGCGCTAACATAATTTTTCGCCGCAATGATAGCTTATCGCAAGTTTTATTAAGTGCGTATTTTTTGTTCAAAGGGGCCCTGAAGATAAAATACTACTTTGTTTAATTTGAAAGAACTATTCTTGAGTGCGTCACTCAGCTCCATTCCAGCCATGAAAGACATTTTTCAACCAAAAAAAATTGCAAGAAGTACTGAAAAACTTGTAAATTTGGCTCTACAGCAACGTGTTATGGGTAGGAGTGACGTCACGTGAGCCAACACTAAAGACTTTTATCATTGTGTTAACTGCGTGTTAGCATTCAAGTGATGCGATGAAACGGAACTGCAGGCCTCGCTACAATCATCCAGTCATGTGTCATAGCGATGGGTGTGTTCGGCGGCCGCCAATCGCACCAGCAAGACTCTGTGACATCATAGAAAAGTTGCCGGAAAGTGGCTAGGGAGTCGCCACTGTTTCACGTGTTTTCTCTAACATTTCCACTATTTTTTCGAAGTTTGCGACCAAATTGGTGTCATTTTTATCGCTACACAGCAGTATTTCTGGCGAACTAAAGTTATATTTTGCCTTCATGGCCCCTTTAAATGGAAGAAAGGCTTTACAGGTCCATTGAGTGAAAAAGCCGACGGGGCAGCGTCTGTAGCGTCGAAGCGGCGCATAAACGGCATGCGCATGGAGTGCGGCGGATGCGCTGCATATTAGTATGAAACTCTATGGCCCCGCTACTGGAGTCACCAATTAAGCTGCGCTTATTTTAAAAGCCTTTAGTCACACTACCAAAGGAGCAGAACAACACAAATAAAGCGAGCGTAGAGCAAACGTAACTCGCAGCGCTGTTTTTGTTTTCATGGTAACTTTAAATATTTTAATGTATTTTTGTTAGACCTTTTTAATAACTACAATAATTATTAAATATAATATCAATACCATCGGTAACGGATGTTTGGTATCAAGAAAAAAACTAATTTGGGGCGGGAAACGATATATCGTCTGTTAACGTTGTACTGGCGGAATGCTTTTTGGCGGGATAGTTGTTTTGCAATGGAGTATTCGGATGCGTGTAGACGTGTGTGCGAAATTCACTCTGTCGCACTTATCACTTGGATGCCTATGTTGTTGTTAGCTGTTGAGAACTAATATAGGCATCTTTCTTTTTGTATCCTATTCCAAAGTAATGAAGCATGCCGTCTGGAAAGCAGGATCACTTGACTCAAAACGTCGCAGCCTTGATTGTATCCTTTACCGTCTGTGGTTTGTTCCGTTCTTCTGCACGCTTAGAAAAAAAGAAGTAAAGACAGCGCTGTCGTACCACCAAGCTCACTTATGCTAGCCAGAACACAAATTTCGCTTCGAGAAGAAAAAAGAACACATTTTGTCGGCTCTGCTCTGCGCCCACGCTCTGCGCCGACGTTATTACGGATAACAAATTTAGTTGTCAGGTGCGAATTACGTACAGTGCGCTTGACTGCAGTACGTGCGTGGTTCGTACTTAAAACGAGAATAAACAAAATTCCGCCGTCACAAGAGGTGCGCCGCTGAGGGCTGCTTGCGAAGCAGTGCATTTTGCAGACGAGTAAAATAATATAACTGCTGGCGTTTTGAACAGTGTTTCGATGCCGTGGCTTTAATGTCCGCATTTGAGGTGTTTAACCTCGTCGGTCCCATGCACCACCTTAACCTTTCTTTAGTCCTGTGTCGAGGGCGGCGCAGACGAGTTGACCTACGCAGGTGAGAGTTAGTGCGACAGAACGCATTTGCCCAATGTGCCGTGCAGTTGTCCATAATAATGTCAGCTGTAATTTAATTGGATTTGATCGCATCTGCGTTAAAACACTATTTGTGGCTTTACTTTCAACAGGACTCCTGAAGGACATATGCTTCGTGGATCCCGAAGAGCTGAAAATAAGCTGTGACATAGTTATCAAGGTCTTGCCTGCTGTAAGGTTGTTTGCTTATTGTAGTAGCTCATCAGACGCCCTACACGTTTCAGTAGTGAACTTATTTATAGTGTTTTTATTCAAGGTTCTCCAGAAGTTTAACTCGACATGCGAGAGGTTGGTGGGCAAATGTAAAGCCCACAATGCTTCGGCTGACCAAGAAATGATGGGCATGTTGGAGGTATGTCCCCGTAGCCCTGCCTTTTATTTGCTGTACCCATCTTCATTGCATGAAATTGCTTCCCACGGGCCTCCTGTGTCCGCTCTAGTTTGAAATTTTTATAATTTGCTGCGATATCATTTAAATGATTGCAAGAATTTTATTGAATCTGGAGGAATCTTTGTGCGAAATTTACCCAATCTCTGCTGTTTATTTCTGTCGGGCTTATTTTTCTTAGCTTATTCTTAATTGTACTGTGTACAGTGCCTTGAAAGAAGCAAGGTACAATTATCTCTCGTCTTGCTTGTGCAAGACCTTTTCTTGTCTTGCTTGTGCAAGACCTTTTCTTGTCTTGCTTGTGCAAGACCTTTCTTGTCTCTGGCTTCTGTTGGGCTGTTTAAGTGCAGAGTTGTACCAACTTGATCAGCTTTCGGCAGTGCTTCAGTTTTTATCTTCGTCATCAAGGGTTATTGTCATACCTTGCACCCAGCTTTGTCTCCTCATTTCCATGGCTCAGTCTGTAAGGATTATCCTGATTTTTGCTTCAGTATTGTTTCCTTAGATGGGCTTCGTAATCATGTCATTGTGATTTGTAGATTTGTATGTCTACTTAATGACAATATGTGAAGTTGCCAGGAATAATAACAGTCTACTATCACACTATGAACTGCAAGGTTTTCATTTTATCTGAACAGGTCATGAAAGGCCAGCCTTAATGTACAACACAGTACAACTGGATTCTATTTGAAAACACTCTTGGTAATATAATCGGATGGTTTCTGGTTGTCAAAAACCACAGAAAACCGTAATACTGCTCTCTAGTCTCCCTAGTTTTTTCCCCAACATTTGCGTTTCCTAAATTGTAAGAATATACATGTATGCAGGCAAGCAGGTGAAAAGTATGATTCAGATTTTTAACTTGTGCACGAGAACTGTGATGATGAATTGCAGCCACTGCTCAAACTCGTGTGCCATTAGTTCCTTGCTTGTTAAAAGCTGGCAATGCTGACACAACTCATGCAGGTGTTACTGCATGACAAATACAAAAAATCATCCCAACACAATATTTACTAATAACACTTACTACTTTGGAGGCTCTTCTACGTTTAAGTGCTCTGGTCTTTTGGATGTAACAGCATTATTTCATCTACAAAGTGAAGCACTGCTTCACATGCAATCGTACCCAAGGTCGTTTAAGGGGAGCTGGCATTTTTTGCTATAATGAAACACATTAGTGTTGTTTTTTATTATTGTACCAGGGTAGCTTAGACAATAAAACTTCAGAGATAGCACCGAGTGTTTTCCTGATTTTGTTTTTTGTATTTTTATTTTTTATGCCATCATGAAATGGCTCTTTTGACCTTGGACGATAGCAGGGCAACTATAATTATGCTTACTTTTACATGGATGGATTGCTTTTCAGTATTGAGTCAATGACCTAAATCATTAACTAGTATTCCAGTAAAACCTTGTCATAGTTCTGCTTAAAGTGAAGTCGTGTCTGATTTCAGAGCAGGAGCTCTTATATAAAGCCTTGTAACTGGTTAAGCCATGATACCATTTTCTTTGCAGCCAGTTCTGTCCACCTTAGTGTTGCTTACGAATTTTCGTTATTTGCAAGCTAATAGCTTACATTTGCGAGGGTACTAGTTATTTGGTTATCCATATCTTCGCTGCAGCTCAAGAGAACAAAAACGTAAAACAAATCGGCAAAACCACATGCAGGCTATTCATCCTTGATTCAACAGAGGAAGTATTGTACAAGCCGTAAGTTCGCCGTTGCAGGAAAAAATAACAAGAAAATGCTGAGCGCTCGTGACTGCGTGCCTTGCGCCGACCACTGAGCGTCCTCAGCATGCGCAGTGGCTTTAGCAAAAGAAAAAAAACTGGCCAAAACCCCTAGGAGCGAGAAAATGGCGAGCGCTCGTGAGTGCATGCCTCGCGGAGACTGCTAAGTCCCCGGCTCGTGCAGTGGCTTCAGCAAAAAAGAGAGAGAGAAAAAGAAAGAAAGAAAGAAAGAAAGAAAAGAAACTCTAGCGCTAATGCTAAAGATGAAAAGACGCCCTGCTTGGGAAAGGTCACCACGGCTGCCGCATTATCATTATGATAATTGGAGAAATGGCTACGAGTGCGCCAATCCTTCCCGAGACAACTTGCAGATCCTGCCACCACTGTCTCGAGTCGATGAGGATGATTTTGCATCCACCACAAGCCGTGAAGAAGACGACGACCTCTTCGATGCATATGATGACGATTACTAGCACCGCAGCTATGCAAATAAACAATGATACTGAAACTTAACTCTGTGCCCGGTAATCCTCACCTACAACAGCTTCACCATTCAAGTTTTGCGCGCGTGAGTGCAAGCCTCCCTGAGTTTCTTTTGTGCTGTATATGGATAGCCAACTAGCCAGCACCGTCATATTGATGGAGGTGAAAAGTTAAAACGCCCATGTGTTTGAGATTTTTGCACACGTTAAAGATCCCCAGGTGGTCAAAATTAAGCCGGAGCCCTCCACTACGGCGCCCCTCATTGTCTGTGTAGCGTCGGCGAGTTGAACCCCACAATCAATCAATCAATCGGCACCATCACTTTTCAAAGTTACATTTAAGTTAATCACACTCCTTTTCCTGTGTGTCCTTGAATCCATCAATACTACTACAGTTGAACCCCTTTATAAGAGACACGTACCGGGGAGCAGTTTCTGTCTCTTATACGAGATGTCTCTTATAAGCAGGGTACCATGTTTTCACTTACTAATCAGACCCTAGTTCAATGTGGGCACCGTATAACTAAAATAAGCTCAAAAGAATGCTACAGCATGTTTCAGAACATTCATTCTAATTTATGTTTGGCCCCCAGAATTTGTGAAACAGTTCTGAATCTTTGTGTGCTTCATGACTATTTGCACTGTTTTTTACAACCGATTCTACAAGCTTTTTTTCCTTTCTCTGTTTGTGGAAGATGAATCGTAGATGTAGAGTTCACAAGCCTGATGAATAGCCAGAGCGCACAGCTTCTTTTGCTGTGTGCTCAGGCTATTCATTACGCTTGCAGGACTCAACGTCTGTGTTTCCACAATGGAAGCAACTGCAATTAGTGACTGGTGGCACTGCATCTGAAGTTAAAATGTCTGTTACAAGTGAGATTATTGATTAAACTTCAAGGATGACTTGTCCCTTATAACCAATCTTCTACATCCACTGTCTGTTATAAAAGAGGTCGATTTAATGGGAAAGATAGGGCAGCCAACCATGTGGGTGAATAGTGTCTCTTATACCCATTTGTCTCTTACATCAGTGTCTCTTATAACGAGGTTCAGCTGTACTAACACTCTTTGCCATTTCCACAATGCCTGTCTGTGGCCCTTTCTATGTTTTCTTGTCCATTTGTGCTGCGGTAAAGATAATAGCTTACGTCACACGACTCAAAGTCAAAAGCTTTTAAGAGGAGTGCAGTACCATTTTCAAACTTCAGAACAGTCTTTAAAGGGATACACCAGGTTTGTGCACTGCTGAACTGATTTATTCAGTTTACGTGGTAGCATGCATGTTGATGTGATGTCCCTGTAATATTTTTTGTGCTTGTAACCACATGCCTCGCCACAGTCTTCGTAAAATTATGCAATTTAGCAGTCACCATAACTGTCACGTCTGAATGAAATGTTCTTTGGTTTTGGGAATTCATTTGACATCTGCTAACAGTATTAGATTTTAACTCGCCAAACTCATGTCTGCCATATTTCAAGTAAGACTTTTGACGTTTTATTTATGTTAGCAATGGATCTACCCAGCTCTGTGTTGTCGAGATTGAGGCTTTTGGCTTAATTATGTGTGCTCCAGGCTCACATTGCTTTTATAAGGTTGGCTTTTATATACATAGATGCATGTATAGTTGCCCATGTACGTATACACACGTCTATGTATAATATATTTACATATAGCCGTACGTGTATATGTGTACATACACAGATGGAGGAAAGAAAGGCTTGGGAGAGGCCCTGATATGACGTCCACTGAAGCCGGAAATGCCATTTTAAGGGGTCTCTTGTTTTTCCTAGCATTTTGCACTCACTTGCTACCTCCTGTGTCTGCCTTTACTCGCTTCCCCTGCTGTCATCTGCACCTGTCAACCATTCGGTACCAGTGCTGTGACATAGGGCTTGGGTGGGCCGGCCTTTTGTTGTTGTTGTTGTTGTTACAATGCCATTTCCCCAACGCCTGTGATAGGGTCCTTTTGCTGGGAAAATGAAAAAGCCACGCAACTCCCGCAATGCGCCAGATGGCTAGAAGGGCTTCTGCTAATCTTTAGTGTTTCTATGCAGACACACACACGTATGCGTGTTGGGGCATGTGTGTGTGTGTGTGTGTGTGTGTGTGTGTGTGTGTGTGTATATATTTATATATATATATATACATATATATATATATATAAGGGTAGGCAGTCAAGAAAGCCAAAGACAGCAACAGGAAAAATGTGGTAGGGAAGATATATTTTTTGAAAGAAAGAAAGAAGAAAAAATGCCCGGTTGGTGGGCCCCGATGGGCATATATATATATATATATATCGCAGAAAACAAAATACCTTAACATAAATACCTGAGAAAGTGGACGGGAAACAGCCCCGCCGGTAGCACAGTGGTCATTGCACCAGACGCGTATTCCGGAGGTCGTGGATTTGTATCCCACCTGGCGGGCATTTTTTCTCCACTTTCTTTCTGACTCAAAAAATTCCTCATCTGTTTCAATGACCTATCACATTCTTCCCTTTGCTATATATATATATATATATATATATATATGACTGTCTCGGCAGCCACCAGAAAGTAAAATAATTTTCGTTCAATGGTTCCAACTGGAGAAGTACAGTGTGTTTAAGATGTAGTTGAGATGAAGAGTTTGTTTCTCCAGAAATAAAGAAGCTTGCCTCCAAGCAACAGTGCGTGAAATTTTGATGGCATACACAGGATTTCATTTTAGAACGGGGTGGACCCACGAAAAAATCGTAATAATAAGGCAAAGAGAACAGAATATAGCTTGAAGTAAGAAAAACAAGGAAGGCTTTTTAAATTCAAACAAAAATGGCAACTTTGGGATGCAGGGGGCATACTGCATAACTTTTTATGCCTTTGTTTTCATTTTTTACTTTGTTTTCGTTTTTCTTCAAGAGCACTGTAAAATGGCTCATTGAGTCATGGTGAAAGCAGACGTCAAAGCCACGTGTGCGTCAGAGAAAAATTAATTCAGACACCTATCTCCAACGAATGGCAGTAAGCATGCTCCAGTGGAAAAGGGCTGTGGTTGAGTTATAAAAGATGCTTTTGGGGTCTTAGTCTTATGCATTTTTGTTGTGTGGGTAGCAAGAGACTGTCTTTGTTTGATATGGGAATATATGTAGCAGAAAAATGTGCACCCCCCCACCCCCTTTTTTTTTCCTTTTCTTCTTCAACCTTCTAGGTTGCGATAGTTTCAGTGGAATCAACAAAAGCGCTGTTTGAACGAGTTTCATGTGAAGAGCATGAAACAGACCGCAACATGCTGACGGCTCTTTGCTTTGGGCTTGACCTGGTTCATTCCTCCTACTCTCATTGGAAGGTATTGTACATATCTTAAAACATACATGCTTAACTTTTATGCCTCTTACTAATACATTGCTTGCTCTATGCTGCCATACATCTGAGAACGAAGATATAAGTTACAGGCGCATCTAAGCATTTTCTTACAATATGAAAATGCGTAAGCATCACTTCTCATTCAGTTGTGACAGCATATGTGTAGGTCGGCATGTTGTCTTCGCTGCCAGTGTAAATCGGCCATAAGCTTCTCATGGCAGCTGTCATCCTCGTTGGCTAATCCAGTGAGGCCATGGATTATTGTTAATTCTCGTTAAATATTAACGTAAAACAACATTGCAGTATATATTAAAAATAGCTACGAATGCAAAGCACTTTTTTTCCCTGCTTGTTCTTAGACTTCACAGTTCCTGATGGCAAGTGTTTACTGACCCCGTACTAGCTGCCCTCAATTCCACATCAAACATTCAACACTAAAGCAAGCAATAAATGGTTAAAATATTTTTGTTTGGACAGTAGTGACAATAATTATCTTTGCACTTAGAGTCTACCTGAAAGCATAAACTGGACAAAACGTGGTCTTTTGAATACTTGTCATTTAGAAGCTTAGAAGCCGTCCAAGTTTAGAAGCCTAACTTCAAGCCTAACTTCAAACAGTGAACTCCCATTAAGACAAACTCTCGCTTATTCCGAACAACGTGGAAATATTTGTTTGGTTTTCCATAGACCCAATGCAAAAAAAATCCGCTTAAGACAAACAGCCTTGCACGTACTCTTCGTTTAAGACGACAACTTTCGGGGTGGCCACCACTGCTGGCGACTCTGGGTATAGTGAACATGTGCGGTGGATCATTCACGCGACCAGAGGGAAAGAAAAGCAAAAGAAAACCACAGCATGAAGTAAATTCACGCCACAAAGGAAGGGAGGCAGTGAGAAAAAAAGACGCGCGGATAAAGCTACCACTTCGCCCACCGTCCAACCTGCGGAGCCAGCAGCCAAGCAACGGAAAAAAGAGAAAGGGCGAGTTTTGTGGCTGCTCTGCTCTAAAGGAGAGAGAGGGCAGAACTAGGAGGATAAAATAAGCAAAAAGAGTGACGACGGAGACTTCTTGTTCGCGAACATAGCAGCTGTCCTGACCAATGCCGTTTCTCAGCGGGAGCATGTGAATTGGTGTCGGTTTGCGTCGCAAGTCCCACCGCGTTACCGCTGAGAAAGCGAGGAGTTCGCTCTCTGTCTCTGCTGCACTGTCGCTTGAGGTAGCGGGTGTACGCTCTTTTTTGTCACTTGGGCTGGGTAAAAACAGGCAAGAGCACTTGAAGACAGCCTTCTATCAAGTTGCGCACTGAAAAAAAATGATTTTCTAGTCTTTTTTTCTCCATTGTAAGTCTACTTCATTCGGCTTGTTAAAGCAAGATATTTGCATGCACCTGGGCGTGTTGCCGGTTCTTTTTTGGGGGGCTTCTGATAAGATGAACTTCTGATAAGACAAACAAAGTATCATGGTCCCTTTGAGTTCATTTTAACGGGAGTTCACTGTAGAGCACTCTACCTTGCTGAAACCACTCTCCAACTGCCTGGGAAGCCAACAAGCACCCAGTGCTTAGTCAGGCCAGAGGAGAAAATCCCGTGTACAACAAAAGTGAATGAAGCCGGGTCTTCTGGGCCACCATCTCGGGCAACTTCTAGCAACTCTACCACTTACCTTAAAGTGTTTCCTTTTTGGTACCGTTCAAGAGTAAAGGAAACACAACCTATTTATTTCTAGCTCAGCTGAACGGGATTTGCAGCCCTTTATGCATGCATCTCATGCGCGTGGCATTGCTGCTGGTTGTTTTGTCCGGCAGCAGTTTTGTGCATGGGTGCTTGGTGCACGCCTGCTTTGCTTCACCACTGTCGCAGGCAAAAGCAGCGTATGGGACACTGCTTGGTGAAGTGGAGACCACCCTTGTCCGGCTGTCGGACGCAACAGTGCAGCTGCAGCTGGTAAGCCTTCGAAGATCAACACCGGAATGAGCTTTACACAGTGCGCGTTGCGTGCAATAGCTTGGAAAAATGGAGAATTACGGGTAGCTCCCTGCTCACAGTTTTTCGACAGGACATCATAGCCCTCGAAATAAGGGCAAAGCTCGATCCATTAAACATTTTGGGAGTCGTATGTTATGTGTGCTTCAGTAGGGAATTTCATTAGGTCGGGGAACCGAGAATTCTACCCCATCTGCGGGGTAATGTAGGTGAATTCCACTAAATTGAGAAATCGAGAAATCTGGGTTTAACTTCAAACTGGATGGCAGTTCGTGGCCGCTGGCAAAGCACTCAGTCATCGAATGGCCAGTCTACGCCATTACAAAACGAAATAAAAGAGTTCTCTTTGCACATGAAATAAAAAAAAATCGCCTTAAAAATATCACTTTTTCAGTTGACCTTGAGTGCTTGGAAAGCATGAATGGTAAATGCACCAGCTCCATTCCAAAACTCTCCTCCGACGACAAAGTAACGCTATGTCTTCTCAAATCTTAAAGCATCAGTGTAGATAAAACATATTGTTGAGCAAGTTGGTGCATACTTGTAAAAATAAGAGCGCAATAAACAACACAGAAGCAGAACTATGGGACAAGCATTCAATCGCAACTAAATTTATTGGAAGCGTCGTCACATACGAATGCAATCATTTATCACAGGGAGCATGCGCAGTTGAACCCCACAGACAAGGGGGGGGTTGACATGGGCACATTCAAAGTGAAGATTCTAAAAAGCCAACCTCGTTGCCACATAGGAGGCACAGATGCATTGCTGTATGTGGCAGCGCTTCCAATAAATTTAGTTGCGACGAAATGCTTGTCCTGTCGTTCTTCTTCCGTGTCGTTGTGTTTATCGCGCTGTATTTTTAAAACAAATAAGTGTAGATGTTCTCTGCAACTCTTTCTTTTCCTTATTTTTAATACATGGGTGCTATAGAGTGGTTGGACCACTCTATTCTAGTTCACTCTAGTCCCTTTGTCGCACTGTTTTACTGTGTTTCAGTAGCTTTTGGTGCACGTTAAAAGATCTGCAAGGGCTCTGAATTGATGCCCATATCAAGCTGGGGCAGTGCACCCTGCATCCCAGGTGTAGCTTCAGCACAGAAAGCCCCCTGCTTGAATTTTCACTTTGATTTACAAAGGCCATGGTGTTTTCTCATTAATTATATGGTTTATGCCTTGTCAGTGAAAGGAATTGAAATCTAAAGTTTGCCGAACTCTCGTCTGGTCGGGTAAAAGGTTCATAGTTAAAAACTTGTGGTCACTGACCGAAGGTTTATTAAAAGCGTAAAAAAGATGATATAGAAATAGAAAAGAAAATAGAAATGGAATATAAAATATGATATATATATGATATAGTCAGTAATATAGAACTTCTATATAGTAATACTTCTATATAGTAATATAGAATATAGAAAATTAACATAAATTGAAGATTAAAGATTAATATAAGAAGATAGGCTGGATTTCTACACGCATTCATCACTTCCACTGCTGCACAATAGATTTCAATTTGCTCACGATAAAATAGATACATTTTAATCCTTGGCATGTTGGCACAGAAAACTAGTGTAGTGGTCACCTTTGATTTGATTGATTGTAGGGTTTAATGCGCCGACGCAACGCAGGCGATGAGGCGCGCCGTAGTGGAGGGCTCCGGATTAATTTTGACCACCTGGGGATCTTTATCGTGCGCCGAAATCTCGTACACGGGCGTTTTTGCTTTTCGCCTCCCTCAGAAAAGCAGCAGCTGCGGCCTTTGGTGGAAAGCTTTGGTGGAAAGTTTGGTACTGTCTTTGCCTGACAACCATGGTTCCTGCTCTTCTCGAGCAAAAAGGTTACAGTTTTTTAAAACTCTGCTAGAGGATATCGATTCTAAATTCCCTTTTGTTTGCAGCCTTACAAACACCTGAGCACTTCAAAGATGCTGATTTTTATGGGCAGCCCCATGTGTGGTAGCACATTTCTATGGTCAGTACCAAACTTTTTTTGTCTGTGTGCTCAAACAAAGCAGGTGCTGGGGTAGTCGATATCAAGAAGACCTGCCCATATCGAGCTGCCCTTGCACAAGCATTTAGAGGAAACGTGCCAGCCATTGAAGCAAACGATTTTTCTTTGTCATGGAGCAAAAAACGTGCTGCGTCGCGGTGGTAGTCTTGCATCCCACTCTTTCCTCTTTCAACCGCTGTCATCGGAAGGATGACTGTTGGGTGTAAATGCCATCGTGAGGAACTCTGTGATGGTGTTCTCTTTTCCCCAGCTTCTGTTTCAGTTGCTGGAGCAGGTGGAGCTGTCGGCACATTACAATAAGCAGCCCGCCATCCTTGCCTTGGCCAGTGCGTGCGGAAAGTTGCGGGAGCTCGCCTTGCTGCTCCAAGGCCTGGATCTCAAAATGCTCATATCAGTTCGCAAGATTCTAGTCAAGTAAGCAGCATTGCACTGAACCAGCTTGCTGTTCCTATTTGGTGTATGGAAGAAATGATCGAAGTGATTTCCTAGACTCTACTTTCCTGTTGCTGACAAACGCCATTGAATTTATGCATGCACACAGCTGCAAATTGCACATGCTACTTAAAGCTGAACCTTGACTTAGCAAAACCCGATTTTACGAATTTCCCAAATTAGCGAACAAAGTCGAGTTCCCCCAGCAGTTTCCTGTAGGCTGAATGCTGTCTTTACTTCCCGAAGTTCCAGATTTAATGAAATAATTCATGTGTCCTGCTGACTTAATTAAATCTATGTTCGACTGTAGTACATTTCGCTCACATTAAAATTTGCCATTAGTTAGAGAGCCTGCAAGTTTTGAGTTTTGACTAAAATGCCTGGAAATGGCTTACATGAATGTTTATGTTTTTATAATAAATACTCTCTTTTTTCGACAGCAGTAATGACAGACTTCTCTTTGTTCACATGCACTTAATTCTCTCTTGTAAACAGTTACTCATTGTATAGCTGTAGGGTTAACCTAATTTATTTGTAATGCAGCTGTTTCTGAGTTCACTACATACATGTGATGTGGCAATGGTGGATAGTGTAAAAAGTAAACATTCGGCGGGAATTTTCACACAGCATGGAAGGTATAAACAGTTTCATTGGCATGTTAGTAGAAGCCCAGATCTGCATTGTCTGGGGCAGTATTTTTGCCTTTATGTTTGAAGAATTGTGTTTGATCCCAAAGAGTAAAGGAGGTCTTTTTTTTTTTTTAAGAGCAGAGCTATTTAAAGGGGCCGTGCAAGCAAAACATAAGTTTGTTTTATTCGAAATATTTAGTGTTTTAAGTGCCATCAGCGCTTGTCTGGCAGCAAACTATGGTTTATTCACTGAGAAATTAAACATTTTAAGCCAAAATTTCAATTCTCCCGCTAAATCGTGCATTTTCGTGACGTCGACAATAACATATCCAGAGCAGGGCCTTAAAACTAAAGATAGCCTGCTGACCAGGGCTGCTACCATCTCATAGACGGCCACTTGGTTTTTATCGCCCACTTTCGTAGGTGGCGCTGCAATATTGCTGAAGTGCCATTGTTCGCACTTTGCTTCTGGCTGGATTTCTATACCTGCCATATTTTTATTAGGGTTCATACTAATCGTTCCCTAAAACGTAAACTATGACTCGACAAACATAGCCATGTAAGTGACCGTACCGCTTATGTCAGTTGGTCAGTGTTGTGTCAGACAAGTCCAATGCGTCCAACAGCTGTGTTAAGCAGTATCAGCCGGCAAAGTGCCAAACTAACTGCTTCGATGTTTATGTGTTCATGCGTAACTTTAATTGTTCACCCCACAATTCTTTCAGCTGTAAAAAGAATGTGCCTTAAATTTTTAAGCGCAAATAGCTCGTTCGGCAAGCTTATAAGCCCTTAGGCTAATTTGCGTTTGCTTTTGCCGGCCTCAGCCAATAACAGCTGGGCATATGACATCACAGGTTCTGTTGCGGCAAATGAGCCAGTGGGATGATTGGCCATTCCCATTTTTCTTAATTATATAGCTTGTTTGAGCCGAAGTTTACATTAAAAGCAGGGGTGAGACAGCTGCGCATATTGCGCCTTTTTGATACAATTCCATTTGCCTGCGCCAAGCTGCTCCAAAAGCATGAAAATTGCGAAAATTGCGCCAAACTGCTCCAGAAGAGCCTGAAAGGCACGGATTTTGATGCTCATGTCAGTTCCGGCAGGGACGAAAGCCTCCCGCATCCCGATGACCGCTTTTATTTTCGGTCAACAGAAATGGCAAAAATAGAAAGACTGAAATGAAGCAAACGATAGCTTCTAAAACACGATTGCCTTTTTGTATGGATTCGCTGGAACGGCCTTCCCGATTAGGCATCGCTGTGGCTACAAACATGGCCGCCGCCTGATCTGCCTGCTACTGCCTACTTTACGCGCTCACTGCGCATCGCCGATATTTTCCCTGGTTTATTTTACGCTATCAGCAGGGTTCCAGTCTATTCATTCTATCAATTGTGGCTCTGAACAGTGACGTTAACGCGGGGGTATGGTTTGAGATTGGTGCGAGATAACGAGAAGTTGCACGGCTTGTAAAAAAGTTTTGAAATGTGGGGCCTACGACTTCGGCGTGGTTTGTCCTTGAGTGCGAAACGCGGTGCGTGCGTTTATAATCGGGTTCGTGAATTGAACTTTTTGGCTCGTTGTGGTGTTATAAAATGCTGAGGTGTTGCTGTACTTCGAAGCGCGATTGCGAGCCTCGGCCCGGGAGGGAACGGTCGGCACGAAAGTTGCGGGCTGCACTGCGGCGCCGCAACCTGTCCGGGCAGCGCCCAATAGCTACAGGACTGCATAGTTGCCATAGTACGCGACTAATAACACTTGATGTATGCTAAGTGAAATTTAATGCCCAAATCTAGGTGGCTAAACAGTAACGCTACTCAAATGACCACCGGGTGGACGTGCACCCCACGGACTGCAACGGGCAGGCTGGTTGGGCTATGCGACCGTTATCTCGAAGTTGCTCAACTGTTACCGTGACTACACTCGTTCATACAACGCAGCCTGGGATTACAAAAATAATAATTTTAGCATTAAAACGACAAGATAACACGCCACAATTGCAGAGCCCTTAAATTTGATAATGTTAACGGCAGTTTTGTTGTCAGTGTTGCGTACATCCGCAACACAATATCAGTAGTTAGGAAAAAGGTAGTGCAGTTAGAACTTTGTGATACTCTGAAAAAAGTTTTTCGCGTAAGGCTGTTCCAGTGTTCTGGGTATTCAAAACTGATTGGAATGGGTACTTGACCCTTCGAATTGCTGAAATTATGATTTTTTAAGCTCACAAGATGATGTATTAAATGTCCCTACCTGCTCCAAATCAAGATTCTTCTGCTCCAAAATCGAAATTTTGCTGCTCCGAAAACTGCTCCCAAATCTCTTTGGGCTGTCTCTCCCCTGTTAAAAGCGATGTCAGCATGATTCTAACGAGGCAATCTTCCGAATGAACCAAACTTGTGTTTTGTCTGCTTGGCCCCTTTAAGCTTGAGCTTGGTCCAGTGGCATTTGATTTGCAAAAAAAAAGAATATTGAGCGCACATGAGCGTGCACCGTGTGAGGAGCGCCCGGCGCTGTCCAGGCTTGCGCGCGGGCTAGCGCCACGTGAGGAGCTCGCAAAACAAAAATACAAAAAAAAAAAACAGTTCACGTGCGTCCGTGCCTGAAGTGGAGAGCACAGACTCTGAGTTCGCGCTACAGACGGCGAGTTCGCGAAGCCGGTTGCCGTGGATTATAGCGCATGCTAACGAGGTCCACTTTGGGAGAGATGTGAGAGCCTGCTAATTTTTTCAAACGAGCCGGGCCTACCAGTCATGGTCTTCATTCGCAGCTTGGGATCAGCTTTTCACACCTTCAGGATGCAGCTTCAGGACTTCAGGAGTGCATTGAAGCCCTTATCTGTAAACTGTTCAGTGGGGGAATAATAAACATCCTTATTAATATAAGATTTTAGCTAGCTTGGCTTTGGGTTGTAGCAGTAACAAAGGATGAGGTGGAAACTAACGCTGGGTGCCAATTAAAAATTTTAAGCCGATTAATCAGCAGGCTTTAATCAATTAAGTGATTATTAATTAGTTACATTGGTTTTTGAAAGGAAATGAAAAATTTCTTTAATAATAATAATAATATAAAAATAGAAATATAATATCAGTATGCCTCTAGGCCTGTTCACAGAAATTCCAGGTGAGGCAAGGTGATCATCGTCATGGCGCTGATGTGGCTGGGGCACTTATCACTACGTTCATCATTCACACTGTTTATTGAATCAGGATCGTATGCACTCGCGGTAATAACAGGGGACACCGATTAACCGTGGTTTCCTTGCGCCAAAGTTAGTGTATGCAGCACTAAAGCAATGTGAGTGCCCGCTCACAGTTTTTTGTACTGTGTACATTTGTATTTTGTACAGTCATTTCCCCAGTTTGTTTGGCTATCACCTTACAGTTCTCATCACTATAATCTCGGATCGTACTTGCATTGTTTCCTTTCGTGACTTAAAAGGCAGGTTAGTTGAGCACGAGTAGGATCCTCAACATGGTTGTGCAGAAATTGATCATCGCACTCTTAATTCATTTTGGTCACATCACTCCAGCCGATCGGCCGGTTAAAAAAATTAATTGCTACTAAAGCCTTAATCAATTAATCGAAAGGTTAATCGGACAATCGCCCATCCCTAGTGGAAACATGCTTCAGAGAATGAAGAGAGGCAAAGCTGTTGGTGACAACGGAATAAGCGCAGATCTGCTAAACGGTGGCTGTAATGAACTAGGCAAGCTGGCAAAATTATTCTCACGATGCCTTTGGACAGACAAGGTACCACTAGCCTGAAAAAATGCCAATACAATTTTAACATGAATATTGTTATTTATTTATGATGGTGATAATGATGATCCTAAAGGCCCATGCGGGCGTTACCTAGGGGGAATTGTATGAGGTTGCAATCAGAAGTAGAGGATATTTTCTGGTCAGAACGTAACAATAAAAGCATAGATGCTATACATGGTGATCAAGAGTGTATACCAAAGCAAGTATGTATGCCAAAATAATTTAGGAGTAGGGAAATGCCAAAAAACTTAAGAATTACCAACCTGTCAGCCTACCATGTTGTAAACAAGCCGTTTGCAAAGATATTACCTAACCGTGTAAGTAACACTCTAGGTTTCGAACAACCGAGGCAACAGGGTGGATTTAGGAAAGTTTCCCCAACAATTGATTATGTTCATGCTGTCAACCTCGTAATGGAGGAATCAGCGGAGTGTAATAGACCCCTTTACATGGTGTTCATTTTTCATGGCCGCTTTAAAGGGGCCATGCAGACAAAATACAAGTTTGTTTTATTCGAAAGGTTTTGTGTTTTATAGTGCCCCCGGCACTTGTCCGGCAGCAAATGGTGCCATATTCACTGAGAAATTAATCAATCTAGGTTAAAATTGTGATTCTCTTGCCATACTTGTGTGATTTCAGGACTCGGCAATGAAGTGATAAGTGCGCACATTCAAACGAACTTCCACTGCATCATTCGGCTCTGCAGCCTTGCTTGCCGTCAGTCCTCCCAGATGGCACTACCGTACTCATCCACGGACCGTCGTCCACCGTTGCTTTCTTTCTGACCGTACTTGCACCCGGCTTGTTTTTGTTACTGTGGAAAGTAATCGTTTCACGAAGCTTGGGGTATCCTCGACAAACACGTCGCGTAAGACAACGTCACTCGCGCCAGTCGGCCAGTGTCGTGTAAGACAACTCCAAAGCGGCGGACTGCTGCGTAGCTAAAACGCGCATAGTGTGCCCAGTACCAACAGCAGTGCGCATCGGTACTTCTATGCTTACGTGTATTTTTGTAACTTTCATTGTTTACCGCACCATTATTACTGCTGCATAATGAGTATGCATTACATTTAAGTGCAAATAACTCGTTCGGCGAGCTTATAAACCCTGCATAATTTGCGTTTGCTTTTGCCGGCCTCAGCCAATCGCACAGTTGGGAACATGTGTCATTATAGGTGCTGTTGTGGGAAATGAGCTAGTGGGTCGCATGGCCATTCCCTTTTTTCTTAATTATATAGCTTATTTGAGCGAAGTGTGCAATAAAAGTGGTGTCAGTATGATTCTAATTAAGCAATCTTTCGAATGAACCAAACTTGTGTTTTGTCTGCATGGCCCCTTTAAGGCATTTTCAGGGAAATATGAGCATAAATTCGCTAAAAATACTTCCAATCCTGCATTTTTTTTCACTAGTGGCTGTTAAAAAATGTACGATTGGGTAAGGAGGTTATAGGATAGGGAGGTTGCCAGCTGTTTGTCGTATGAGTGCCATGATAGCGATAATAATGTATAACAATTACACTTACAGTTTATGATAACTTGACACTACTATAACTGGCATCATTGGTCATGTGACCTGTGGGGAGGCAGTATGGATAATAAACTGTGATGATGCCCTCACTGCATGTTTTTCTGCTTGTTTCCTGTCCACCCTTACAACCGACAGAGACAAGAGTGTATTACCGTGGCATCAGCCTTAGTTTGCCTTCTGCTAGCCTGCAACACATGTCAGAAACTTGGAAGCCTTTGCTGCGCTGATGGATGCATTGATTACTTATTCTTAGCCTTATCACATGACACTGCTGATGTTGATTATGAATAATCGCATTATGTTATCATAATCATGGGGTTGATTTATTTTGCAATTTTTTTTTTTTCTAGGACTCTTCTTCGGTATGGAGACAGCTTGAAGATCGACGTTCGCATTGATGCATATGTGAAAGACCTGTGTACATATGTGACTGATTGGTTGCTAAAACTGGAATGCGTGCAACCGGAAAGTGTAAGAAACTTTAAAATTAACCATGTTTTATGTTTTTATTTCCACTTGTTATCACTGCTTTATATTGTTAAATCTGCTTTTCCTTTTGAAAGCTGCAACTAGTGATCACAGCGGTAACACATTCTGTGACCTATACTTTGTGAGTGGGCTTAAGGGACACTTACTGTATTTGCACGATTCTAACACGCACCTTTTTTTTTTTTTTTTTTTGCTGAAAATAGCCTTTAGGTCTTTCGTTATTGAGCCTATTCGAAATAGTTCAATTTGAACGATACCTTGGGAACCCATTTTTATAGCGTTCCAGGCGTTTCTGGAACAAGTAAAGCTATTTTGAGTTAGCTCAGAAAATTCCCTTTCGGAATCAGGTTTGTTTTCATTTTTGCAGCAAGAACATGATTTTAGACACAATAACACTGAAACGTGGGCTAGTTGGTGACAATTCATGACTGTAACTGGACTGCACAAAAAACGACGACTGAATGAAAAAGACACGAAGACCAGTGAAGACTGAAAACTGCGCTGGTCTTCGTGTCTTTTTTGTTCAGTCCTCGGTTTTAGTGCACTCAAGTTACAGTCATTTTTGACACGCGTTTGCATCACCTGGCTGTGGAAAAGGGGTGTGGTCATCGCGCATTACTGCTACCAAAGAAGAAAGCGTGTCACTCATAATTGCTCTGCATCAGTGTTTGGGTTTTGTTATCAGGGCGTGAATGGTGAATCACACGGTGATTTTCAATCGTCAGGTTTGCACTCTGACAGTAATATAATCCCTGAAATCGGCTGAAAGTATCAAGCAGTGCCTGTTTGCAAAGCTACTTTATGATTTTAGGCAATTTTATTGCCTTTGCACACGTTCTAAGTTGTGTTGTAGTTCTACTTTCCACAGGACCATTCACAAACAGTTTACAACAGTTTCGGTTTCGTTTCTGCATTGCGAAATTTATATTTGGTGCTACTACGCAGTTACCCAACTTCGAGCCTACCTGGCATGGCGCCTTGAGTGTCCGTTACTGACCCTCGAAAAAAGCATGCTGCTCCTTATTTCACCCACCCTAACCCGATGTCTGCGATAAGAACTTCCTATGCAAGTCAAAAGATAACACCCAGTTGCCAGATATCAGTTACGACGAGGAGAGCGATTTGCTCCTTAGTTGAACTCCTCTATTCGGACAGAGTCTGCAATAAGTTTTGTACTGTTTCAGTTCAAAAATGTTAGGTGGCACTGCAATGCAGGAGGCTCGTAGTGCTCATCTCTTTTATCGCGCAACAGCTACTCGGCCAAAGTTTGCAGGGCATGATTCTAGCACATCGCACCTCATCTCTCCAAGCAGGGCTACAATAGCGAGTCAGAAGAAGGTAATAAACTGCAAGTTTATGCTCTGAAAGATAACTGACAGTGAACGTCAGCAAGCATCAACCACCTAATTTCGTTTTCAACTCCATGCATGTTTTCCACATGGCGTGCTTGTCCCGAATACTGTGCTGGCTGTAAATGCAAAGTAAGTCATTGACAAGATGTTTTACGTCATGTGGGGACAAATTGGTGCCTCTGATGATGTCCAACCGCCAGATTTTTTCCAGGAAACCACCTGAGATTGTGCATTTTGAAATGATGGTTGGGCTTCACCGCATGACACTGGTACCACGCGTACTAGCATTTTTTGTTTATATCTGACAAACTGTTCCGCGCAAGTCAACATTTTTTCTAGGACGTGTTTTTGGAATGTTTCCCTACAAAATGTATATTCTATTTTTTCTACTATCGGTGGTTCGTTATACACAGCAACACAGCTTTTCTTTTAGCATTTTCTTCGACGCCGTGACAAAAAATTTTGATTTTGATTTTTTTTTTCTTCTCGCAACTGTGATGTACGAAAACATTTTAAAAACTGGTGTTCTTGGAAAGGGCATCAAATAATCTGCATTTTGTGTTCCTGTAATTAGTGCATAACCAATTTTTTTAGCAGAAAATGTTTTGTTGGGCCCCTAAAAAGTCGGTCAAATTTCCCGCGATGACGAAAGAGTTAATTTTGGTGTGCGTTACAATCAGGCTCAAAACCTAAATCTGCTTCAAAGCGACCAGCAGCATCGCCATGGCCCCAAACTCCTCCAAAAATTAAACTTATTCCAATTCAAAGCAATCCATCAACATTATGTGAGTGCAGCCATTCTTCAATGGGCGTTCCTTAGTCATCTGTTGCACATATTTCTGCTGCTGCAATTGGCACCTCATTTCAGTCATTACGGCTCCAACAAGGTACCACAGTAAAGCATCCATCAAGCGCAGGGTAATTATCCTTGTCGACAGTGAGGGGAACCGAGTGGCATCATGTTTACTGGGCGCTCCAGAGATATGAGTGTGCGACTGACAAAAACAAAGCAGAGCTAAACACTCTTAACAACTTTATGAAGCAGAAGGCATTATTTCTGATACAGCTGCGTGCATCAAATAAAATGTCTTATGCCAGGTTGTGGTGGTATGTCTTCTACATCTGCGTGATAGCATTGGCATCAAATAATTTTTTCGAAATTTTCTAAGAAAACTTACCTGCGCATTACAATTGAGGGCAACTTAGAATTGTGCAAATATAGTAATTTTGTATCGTAGAACTTGCAATACGGGGAAAAATAGTGGGCATGATGGCGTAGGGGACAAAAAGAATTGCTTTTGTGAGAGTGGCACCTGTAAGAACGATAGTTTCACGCCCCCCCCCAGTGTACTCTGAGTGCCCATACCGCATGCCTTATTTTTGCGTACAGGAGAACAACTTTTTGGCTGAAATGAAGGCAGCTGCCTTTCACCTGCGCTTGTTAGACTCACTCCTTACCAAGTATGCGGGCTTCTACTCCGGCAGCATGGAGACTGCTGTAAAGATGACAGTCTTCCTTTCAAGGCAAGTTACCGTATGTATTTGATTATGAGGCGAGGGGGAGTTGATGGACCCAAGAAAAGTTTGCCCACTAATATAAGGCAAAAGAACCAGCTAGAAAATTTATTTCAATTGCCACCTTGAAATAAGTGCAAAAGCCAACTGTATAGTATAAGTGCATATTGGTACGTACAACGATCCCACAATCACTGGCTATTATCTTCTGATGCATCAGTCCTTTTCTTGCTGCTTTCATGCTCCAAAAGTTCAGTCTCTGTGTAATTGCGCTTTGATGCAAAACGATAGTGTAAATTTCACTCCTCCTTCCCCTTCGAATGCGGAGCTGTGCATTCGAAGTCCCTATTGTGGGTAGAGGAATTTTGCTTTTCAATTTTCATTGCCCCGCATCATTTGTTACTGTTATGTAGCAGTACCCTATACACAACCACTTTTCAAGAGAACAAATCTCACCTCATTCTTGAATGGTGTGCGATTGGAAGATTGGGTCGAATAGCTAGGGGCATGATCGCGTGTGTATTGTGAGGAATTTTGGCCTACGTTATGTTACAGTGCTTGTTTTGCCATTTGCCATGCACGCAGGTTGCCTGCCTCGGAAGCCTATTACCCAAACCTGACTGCAGCCCAGAGGAACGACCTCATGTTGTATGTCTGGATAGCCGCTGGGCACCTCGTGGCACGCCTGACACCTAACTTGGAATTTTGTGCTGCTGCTCTTAGTTTTGGTAAGGCTTGGCAGCTGTGAAAGTGTAAGCAATGGCCCTCTCAGCACTTTGGCCTTTTTGCTGGTTTTGCAACCTGAAATTCAGTACTGGCCCATGTTGTGGCTCTTGTTGTGGCATTGCATTCCCTGAATGCGTTTAGCATATCTCAATAGCGAAGATGTTTGAGGCCACTGGATTTTGCCTCAAGGTGCCTAGAGTTTAAACGGACCATGAAGGCAACAACAATTTCCATGTACAAACATGCCCATTGTAGTGCCACCTGCCCTTAATTAAGCAAGATAACTAGAAATGACAACGGCTACTTTCCAGCGCTTAGCAAGCCGTGTCACACCTACCGAACTGTGGTGGGATGGTGCTGATGAGATGCAAATAATCAGGATTGTAGGCTTACAAAAGTAACCAGTGCCACTTGTTTTAAGTCAAGTTATGACATTTTAGTTTTTCAAAGAATAAGGCAATCTACAAATGGCTCTGGTACGAAAATCTGCATGACACCAAGAGTGATTGGACATAGTGATGCATGGAACATGGCACCACCTTTGATAAGCTCTTGTATAACAGCATAGTTATTTTGCTTTAAAAGGCTTCAGTAACACCTAGCTCTGAATGCCTTGTTTGTAATACGTATAAGCATTGGATGTTCGGTTGAGCCTCTAATTGCCAAATTGCAGTGCAATGGTCTCCTGAATAAGAGCTTCGTCCTTCAAAGCGGAAATAAAACTTCCAATCACGTAATTGCACGTGCAGTGCATGCTGCTAGGTTTTGCTGTTTAATTTCAATGTGCTTAGTTCCAGCTCTTGGTGCACTGCGCCTTTTGGCATGGAGCCAGCGTATTGACTTTCTGTGTTTGGCTTTTTACCCAATTGTGTCACGAACCATGGTGAAAGGAGCGAACAGTTTTAAAGGGACGCTGAAGTGAATTTATCAAGCTCCCGTTTTTGCTTGCATGAAGGCTCAAGTTAACACACTTTTCATCGTTTATGCGGTTGATAAGTCGGTAATTATTTTATAATGCCCGAAAGAAGAAAAACTACCATGCACTGTCTGCGGCGGCCTCATCAACTAAACACTGTGACGACGGGAGGAGGTGCACCTTGATTGGACGATGTCCAAGATTAGCATTCAAACAAGTTTCGGTTTCGGTTCTGTAAAACAACATGCTTGACATCCAACCTTATCGTTGGATGGGCATTCTCGATATCTCAACAATCATCATACCGCGCTTCTGCCATGTTGTTGGCTGTAAAATGCCTCAGATAAGCCTCCCAGCACGGCTTGGAATCGTAGCAATCACTAGCCGAGGCCTACGCTGTGGATGAACGCCCTCCATGTCACCGCAGACGCTCAAATGCCATGCGCTTTTCCCCCATATTTTGAGCTTGCCTCACTCATGCCTGTATCGTAAAAAGCGTGTTCGCACCAGGCCAAGGGTCTGCTGATTCTGGCCTGTGCCCACTGCCCGCAAGTAGTCGGTGCTTATGGCAACAGCACGCCAACGAGAACTGGCTAGCGCGTCAGTGTCAGTCTGCGCGCGTTATGAGAACTCGCTCGTGGAGCAGTGAACGTTACGGCCAAAAATGGTGAACTGAGTTCGGAAAACATCGGCCGCAAACGAAAAAATCAACTTACAAAAAAAAAAAAAAGAAGAATGTATCCTCGGGGATTCGAATTTGCAGCTTGCAAAGTAACATGCCTAGCGCTCTAGACCACTCGGCCACGGGCCAGTGCTGCCTGAATTGGAAATAGGAGGTATATAATGTATAACCAGTTTACACTTTTATTTAGTTTTAGCATTTCAAGCAGCTTAGGTGACTATTTGTTGTATAGTGCTCGTGCAGTAAGCGCCTCCCAAATTTCCACAATATCTCACGTCTAGCAATTGCATTTCTTAGATGGCAAAGCGTTCGCAGATGTGTGGTCGTGCTGCTGACTGCTGTGCTTGTTCACCCAGCGCAAAAAAGTGCTTCCTGCTCCCTAGTTTTACGCTGTATGGTAAAAGTTTCAGTTGATTTTATTTCCCTAGCACCTATATTGACTTTGCTGACTTCTCCCGCCTTCAAGTGACCTTAGATTTTCCTACTAGCGTACCAGTCGGCGAAGCGTCGTGTGTGCGCTTGCACAGCGTTTGTGTGGAGCGACCTGGACCTGGAGCGTGATACAGTGTACAAACTAACAAACTAAAGAAACGTGCATTCGTCCATTCACAAACGTGTTGTGGCTTAGTTTCAACTGAGCGAACGAATTGCAACGACCCGTCGGCGGCCGGCGGACTAAACGCTGGGCTGACTGACTCTGTCGTAGGTCGGCGAGCCTTGCAGTAGCGCAGTCAAGCCAAGTCATCTCCTCCCGACGTCACACGAAAACACCACAGAAAATGGGCGAAGATGCAGAGAGGAGGACAGCATCTTCAAATTGATTTTTCTACTATATAATTCGCGTAAACAGACTCAGAGTGGTCGAAACATGGCCTATGAACTCTGGACTACAATTTGCGCTAGTAATCCCGCAATGTTTACAAATCACTTCAGTGTCCCTTAAGTGTGCCCCTTTAAACACAAGCCACATTGTAATGGTAGCATCATGTACCGTCAAAAAGAAGTTGGGAGGCATTAAAGGCACAATCTTATGAGCTATGCAAAGTTATGTGTTGTTTTTATATGTAGGGCCATCTTGATATCTTTATTATTTTTTGCTGTCATTTTGTTATCCTGGCTGTAGCTGTGAGTAGCATCACTCTTACTTGTACCTTTCGAGAAACAACAGAAAGAAAGTTTGTGCACAACTCCTCAAATCTGCTGGAACCCAAAGCCTAGACCAGTGTGTGTGTGATGGACGATTTCAACATAATGGTGTATGTTGGTACTATACATATGGCACCAACAATGCCTTGAAAATGTCGAGCACCCACAGGGTTGGAGGAGTCCAAATATTGTAGCTGCTGTGACCTGCGTGCACCTTATGTGCAGGTGGTAACACAAGCCTCCAAACACAGAATGTTTAGCTTAAATGCTTGTGGTGGTGGACATTTGAATATCACATGCTTCCTTGATAGTACAAACATTGATTGATTGTAGGGTTTAACGCGTCGACACAACGCAGGTGATGAGGCGTGCCATAGTGGAGAGCTCCGGATTAATTTTGACCACCTGGGGATATTTAACGTACAACGAAATCTCGTGCACACGAGCGTTTTTGCTTTTGCGCCTCCATCGGAAAAGCGGCCGCCGCGGCTGGGAATTGAACCCGCATCCTTGTGCTCAGCAGCACAACGCCTTAGCCATGATAACACCAACAGGCACAGTTCAAAAAGATGTCATCCACACAAATCCTTTCCTTGACTTGCTGATCATATTCTTATGCATTGTGAACAACAAAAGAAACGTCTGAACTGGCTTGCCTAACTTTTTAAGCAACCAGCACGTGGAATTCTGCTATTTATACTTCTAATCAAGTGAAATGGTAGATTACAGGTGCTGAGCACCTGGAATCTACCAGTGAGCACCTCACCAGTTTCTTGGGTGAGCTGCTGTTGGTTCGTTGGGTGGCACATCTGGGGAGTGGGATCGGGTCATTCCCACTCGCCACATTAGTGAGGAATATGGTGCGGAATCCCACTATTAGTCAATCACGGTGAAAGCAGGCTTTTGGTTTTGGAATTTTTTTACAGTTTAGTTTATCCGACAGAAAGCAGCTTGTCTTGCGCTCACTATCAGCTACAGTAACATGCCTGCATACCTGTTACCTAGTCATTTTTATGGTCATGCCAATGAGCTTAAAAGGCAGGTGCAAGATGAAAATATACCCACCCTGGTGATGGCCTACAAAGTGACCAAGGAGCTTTGTTGCTGTACAAAAGGTCGATGGTTAAATTTAGGTAACGGTAGCACTACCTTGTAGTGACAATGAAATATACACACACCAGGGCTTCTGTTGTTTTGCGTGGCTAAAATAGTTTAGGTCAGTTCAGAACTCTCTGTTATAGACCATTTTATAGCTCAAGCATAGCTTCAGTAAATTCCTAATTTCAATTCTTTAAAATGTATGTACTGCATGTTACTCTTCATTTTAGGTGAATGGGTTGCAGAACTGCAAACGCATTGCTTCTGTGCACATCTCAGTACTAATTGGACTGCACATTCCCAGCCTCCCTCCGCTAACTCTTAGCTAACCTCTTCTTTTGGCAGATGTTGTTGCAAAGTCTGAGTGTGGGTACTTGCTGATGCTTGCAACTATGCTGGACCACGTTGTTGAGGTTACTGGTAGGTACCCAAAGGCTCCTGTACTTATTTCTAATCTTTTTGCAGTGTCTCAGTATTGAAAGGTGTACATGTCTCACCAATGATTTTCTCTTTTGACATTCAAGACGTCTGGTCGCAGCCACCAACTGAAGGGAACATCTTTTATCGCATCTTCAGCTGCATCGACAAGTGTGAGTTTGCTTTGTAGAAGGCAGTCGGCTGTTATTTTTTGTGAGCACTGAATATGCATTTTTTGTACATGTTTGGAGGAGCTAGAAATGCCTCCCTAGCAAACGTGACAAGTAAAGAAGGACGTTCATGGTAGCCAGTAAGAGCCAGCATTCTACAGTTAGAATAGCGGCTTCAACAAACAGAAAGAAGTACTGATGTGTGTGATTCGCAACATTGGTATGTCTTTGTATAGAATAAATGTAGTTACCTCCCATCCACTTAAACAAGCCACATGGTAGGTGGGGGGGAAGGGGGGGGGGAGGAGGAGGAGGGAGAGAAGAGGGGGAATATAGGGCTGTGGCAGGCAATCAAACCCTCCACATATCTCAACTGGCAGCACTGAGCTCGTAAAAAATGAAAGAACAGCCTTTATAGAGGGAAAAGGAGCTCCTGGCCATCAGGAGAAAAAGCAAGGGTGGAATAATTGTTTTGTGCAATCACCTGCACAGTCGAACAAATAGGCAGGCACGCATGGCCCCGAAACTCACACTCTTCAGAGACCACTCATAATATCTGTTACGGTGTACTTGTCTAGCAGTTGATAAAGGCACCTTCCTCTTGCTGTTTGCCCTCACGCCACAGGAGCAGTGCGGGAAAGCCATCGCTGCGAGTGGGGAGCGCTGGTGCATGTTTTCGAACTTCGAAATCATTAGATTCGAAGCCAAATTGAAGTTTGCGCTATTCGCTTCTTCAATATTTTAAAGTTTCTAATATTCAACCACCCCTAACATTGATTAAAAATTTTAGAAATGGATGTTGCCTCCAAACCATCAGCCAAGCTAAAATTCTGTTTATTGATATTTGTAGCTGTTATGTTTTATGCTATGGAAATGTTTTTACGGAGTTCTTACCTCAGCCCAATTTCTTTTTCTACCAGTTACTGAAGCTTATCCCTGAAATTCTAAATTACAGTTTTTGTGTTGGTTATCCTATACTATTTGTATATCCTATACTATTCTATAGTATATCCTATACTATAGTATATCCTATACTAAATAGTATATCCTATACTATTTGAGTGAAATCATTAATCACTTCGTACTTGCTTTGAGAGCAAGCTCACTATTTGCACAAACCTAATAAACAGTCAAAACACACCCACACTCACATCACTGCTTCTCCTGTGGAGAGGGGAATCGCAGTACTGTTGCTCAGAAGGGGGGGGGGGGGGTCATGTAAAATCCTACCCTACTAGAATCCACTCACCTCTTTCCGTCACAAGCCAGGTTTTTGCGCTTCCGCTTTTTGTTTCTTTCTGATATTATGTAGCGAGGAGTGAGACAACACGTAAGAATCCTTGTTTTGTACATGCTCAGAACTGCCGAGTTAAAACGTCTGTTAGTAATGGCCCGCTATGGCAACCTTGGGCCCAGACATACATTATAATTTAAGAAAAATAATCTCCCTCCTCAAAAATGTTATGTATGCTAAACACATGGTTGAGACTCGTAAGGAAACTTGGACAGCAGCATAGGTCCACTACGGTTTTCAGAGCTATATCACGGGCAATGAAGTTGGGTGGAGGAACTTCAGGATGCGCGTACCCACATACGTCCAAAATTCTTACTGAAGCCAGGCATACTGTATATTCTGGGGTTATGCTGCGAGTTCCTCCACTACGCTCCCCCACCTGCCCTCTCTGACATAATATTATATACTTGATTAATATGTCCAGTGGAAAGAAACATTGGCCCCCCTCCCCGAAATTTGCAACCGAAGTGTCAGACTCTTTGGCGTAATTTCTCTCCACTCCTTTAATTTTTTTTTTTCCATTGCACTCGTGGCCTTCACACCTGAAATATTTTGCTACGCTGTGCTAAGTGGGTGGAGAACGCTTTTGGCCTTAATGCATTTACCAGTAACAATGTGTGCAGTTTTACAAACTGCACCATGCTGCGCATAATGCATCTCCCCTAATCCACCTTTCAGGCATCCTCGAGCTGCAGTGCCCAGTGCTCCTGAAGCAATCATCCTCTGATGGCAAGCCTCCAAGGTAATCAGTAGTTGCACTGTATCTGTCATTAGAGGGCTATGAATTTGTTTGAGGGAAGAGGTGGACTAGTACTTTGCTCGAATCGTTACAGGGACATGGGGCTGTACGAGCATCTTTGCGGCCACATGTGCCGCTTTGTTGCCTCACTTCCCGAGACATGCTTTCCAGCTCTGGTATGCTTCCAGCTTTAGTGTTCTAACTTTGCTGCATTTAATTTTTCCCTGCATTTGACACTTCTAGTTTCTGGGCAATATCGTCCAGGCTGTGCCACTTCCTAAGCGTGCTAATGCCGGCCTGTGTTCTCCTTCACCCACCTCCAGGAAAGCTTGCTCCTGACAAATGTGCTCGCTGAAAGTCACTGGAGGGCTTCTCTGGCCTCTGATGTGTGGTGTTTTGTTGCTAGGTGAGGTTGGCTTCTTGCTGCTCCGAAGATTGGGTTATTATGCTGCAACGGATCACATTGTAACCAGTTTTCCCTGATACGTAGCTTTTTTTCTTTAGGTTCGGCTCTGCGCAGCTTTGTTACGAACACGTCCAGCTCCTCGCACGAGTTGTGAAGCTTACTGTTGCCAGGCAGGGAAACGGGCACGTTCATGCAAGGCGACTGCTGACTCGCCTGTTTTGCTTCATGGCTGACAAACACAAGGTGATTGCATGTTGCGCCAGGACATGCAGAAACCAGCTATGCGAATTGTTCTTGTTATGCAAAAGCATTTTCGGAATGTGTGTATGTGTCCCAAAGTAATCCTGTGGTGGAATTTGGTAACGCATTCCATGCCTGCCGTCAAGATTTCGAAGTGCTGCTCTCCCACTCTGAACTCCGCTGAGTGACTGGTACTCCTCGTTCGAATTGTACATGGTCTCCTTCAGGTTCTGTGCATCCCCTTAAATTTGGTCTCAAGGGGTGGTTTTGCTGCTATTGGGTTTCAGTATATATATAGTATATAGATGAGAATATGAGCTTCTCTCATGGACCAAAATGGCACATCGAAACAACACTCAGACTTGGTCGCGTCTTCCTTGTGGCATGTGAACATGTGCTGGTGTGCTTGAGTGTTGTAGCATGAGCACTTACAAGCGTTTCCATCAACCTGACTGAGAGGGCATGTTGGCGCTCAGTTCCTCCTCTGGTGTATCGCTCAGCCCGAGTAGCAAATCATGCATACACTTCCCCTGCACAGTACTCCGCAAATTAATCTTGGCTACTGTAAGATTGCCTTCACAGTCAGGCTAACACTGGTAAACAGCCCAATGTTTTGTTTGTGGCTGAATTGAATATAAACCAGAATTATATTCACAGTGGCTCGGTTATGCTCGATTTTCGTGGACCCATCATGTTTTCTAGAGGTGTGGGAGTGTCAAATTTTTTACTGCTAATTAAATTCGCGCCATAAAAACTGACTGCAAATCAAATCAACTATTTTTAAATAAAAAATCTGCTTAAATGTGCATGGGGCTTTAAACATTGCTATGAGCAAAACAAGACATCATTAAAAAACCCTTAGAAAAACAGCTGCCGCAGCCCCTATCAAACCTGCATCCATGGGCTCAGTAAGCACGACACCTTTGGCAGGAGAGATACCTGACACACATAATGATATATTTATGTCTTCTCACGCAATACATTCATAAAATTTCTTTAACTTTTGTGTTGTTTCAATCGTCATTCTTCTAGCAAGGCATAAATTACTGAACTTTTCAAAAGCCTTTTGTTTGGTGAAAGTGTAACTCAGAGGGCTGGCAACTTGATCTATGCATGCATGAGCTGCCGCCCTATGCCTTACACGACACAGTCAGGGAATTATTGTATGAAGTGCTCAGAAAATTTGTTAGGCACCCTGTGTAGGTCAAGGAAGCATGCGGGGCTATAACACGATGCATTTCTTCTTTTCAGAAACTGCTGCTGGACTTGCACTCAAACAATCCACAAGTCCTTAATGCTTTGCCATGGTCGGACCCCATGCCTACTACTAATGCAAATGCACTTCAGCTGCTTGTCACCAAACTTGCCAACAAAACCATCACCCCCTTAGAACTGAAGGAACTGGTATGACATCACATGTCCTTGACCTTAATGTTGTTGGTATCAGTGACGTCTGTTTAGAACAAGCCTTCTTGTCTAAAGGTTCATCTTGAGCTTTTTTTTTTCTTCCCCTCTTGTTGTTTTCCAGGTGCATCTCTTGCAACGCTTGAAAAACAGCCCCACACTTCAGAGTGCCAAAGTGCCTGACGTCATCCTCTCACGGGCGCTAACGCGTATTCCACTTCACGGGTCATCAGTGTGCGGCGCTCTAATCGAAGGCCTTATCACATTGGCCACATCACAAATGCCTCTCTTGTCTGCCACCACACTCTATGAAGTACGGCTTTCATTTTCGTTAACACTGTCGTTCAGTCTCGCCTTTCTTGTGTACGAATTGGCCTCATAATTTAAACAATTCTTTTTTTTCTCAAAGCAACCAAACTTTAAATAAATTAAGCTTGATTGTTTGGCCTACGGTAGTTTTTACGTATATCTTAAGTTTTATTATTTAAAATTGGTTGCCATATTGCTGGGAGTTTATTATTACAGTGTTCCTTGACTGTAATGAAGTCATTCTCACTGTGTGGTCACTCTTATTGCCTTCTCAAACCTGCAAGTAATCCTTCTGCGTAGCCATTCAAGTGCCGCATCTTGCATGGATCTGTGACAAATGCAAAGCTGTCTTTCCATATCATTGAATGACAGTGTTCTTGACAAAAGAAACGCTGCCGAACTTTCGTCTGTAAATACCACTAATGTTAAGGCCTTGTTCGTTTCTTAATCATTAAAGTGTGTGTATGTATGTATGTATATATATATATACACACACACACACATACATACATACATACACACACAGGGTGCTTTACCCAACTTTAGCAAGAGCTTAAAAATATGTAGATGAACTCTAAGACGACGCAACCAATTGCATGTTGCTCACTTTTGTATGTAGTTTCTCACATGATTTTTTGTACTTTGCCTAATTAGATAATTAGTCAATTTTAATTACCCAACTTTTGAACCAATGAAGCTAGGCCAAAAATTCCAATTAGAAAGTTGCAGAGCGGTATTCAAAACCTCAGAATAAACACTTTCTGTCTTTCTTTCCATTAGGTATTAGTGTTTTTTAGCATATGGAAGATGCCCGCGAAATACAAAAAATACCACGTGATGTGCGGGCTCGTGCGTCTTGATTGCAGTGCTCCCAAACATTCCGCGCACTAAATGCCAAATGCCTGTCGCCTCAGCGCTCTGCCGCTGCCGAGGCGACAGGGCAGCAACGTAGGCGTTGGCTGTGCCATTTGCGCCAGCGATGTGCTTCTCTTGCGACTGATTACCAATAGCAATAAGCAGACGCAGCAGTTATCGCTTGTCCTGCCGGAATCAACTGATTCGTCATCTGCTCTGTCACTTTTTAAGCGGCAGTGCGCCTATGGCATTTGGTGCGCGGAATGTTTGGTAGCACTGCAATCAAGATGCGCGAGCCCTCACATCACGTGGTATTTTTTTGTATTTCGCGGGCATCTTCAATACGCTAAAAAACACTAATACCTAATGGATAGAAAGACAGAAAGAGTTTATTCTGAGGTTTTGAATACCGCTCCGCAACTTTCTAATTGGGATTGCTGGCCTAGCTTCGTTGGTTCGAAAGCTGGGTAATTAAAATTGACTAATTATCTAATTAGGCAAAGTACAAAGAATAGCGTGAGAAACGACAGAGAAAAGTTAGCAACACGCATTTCGTTGCGTTGACTTAGGGCGCATCGAAATATTTTTAAACTCTGGCTAAAATTAGGTGAAACACACTGTGTGTGTGTGTGCGTGCGTGCGCGTGTGTGTAGATAGATAGATAGAGAGAGACTTTCATTTATCGCAATACTTCGTAATAAAAATTGATTGGTTGATTCCCATAAATGATACGCCAATTTTTTATTGGCTTTGTAGCACCACCCTACCAGACAGAAACATTGTCATAGTAAATGATTTCACCAATATAGAATTCTGTTTTCTTCGTTAAGGGCATACAAAAACAATTTTTTAGGTTATTCTTATCTGTCCACGCTTGAACATAATTGTTGAAGTGCAAGTGTAGACCCCAGAGTAAATTTCCAGGAGCCTTCACACCTGCCTACAGGAAATGCTTCAGTGGCATCATTCTCAATTACAAATTGAAACAGCCCTATGTTGTTGCATGATGAAGGTAGTAACTTCTACGAAAGGCCTGTATGGATTACATGAGTTTGACTGCCCCATTTTCACACTGTTACTAGTTCTTCGCCGTGCATTACCCATGTCAAAGTTCTGCAGCTTGAAAAGTAATAATGCTGCCAATCAAGATTTTCTTATATCTAAAAATAAAACCCTTATTTCCTAAATGATGTGACGAAAGTTTAATTTTTACCTGGCTTACAATTTTAAAAATAGCTCATCATTTTTACCCCCAAACTTGAAAAATGATAAAATCCTGAACAGACACTACATGTAAGTCTGCTCATGTTTTTGGCCACATTACATGTGCCTGAAGTTGAATAAAATAGAGATGCATGGCTCGTGTTATACGTATTGTGAAATGTTGCCTTTTTTTTATTTTGCAGATATTCGCTTCAATGGACCTATTTTGTAAAAGTGGCATCACCTCTTTGCATATAATGACTGTCTTGCAAATTCCCCGATTTGGAGAAATGCAAAATCTTTCTGGTGCACAGGTGTGTTCTTTTGGAAATCCTACAAGTAATTGTAAGTTGCTAAGCGCATAATCACTCAGCTTAGTTTTGTCTGGCAGTGTTCTCTTTCCTTGAAAATAACAGGGCTCAATTTTTAGCATCAGTAATTAGGCACAACAATGTGTCAAACTCGGGGCACAAAATGGCTCCTAATCAACCCAAAGAAATAAGAAACGAAAAGATGAAACATGGCAGCAAATTTGGCGAATTTGGACAAAAGTGCACGCTTTTAGCAAGATTAGATTTTTGAGCATTATATACAATAAAAATACAATTTCTGTGCATGGACCTGCTTTTGATTAGGCAACCAGCTGCCTTAATTAAGTCCCGCAGTGCAATCACCGTCATCCATGTGGCATTTTGTAAGGGCAAAGTGAATATGTAGCCAAGCGTTTCTTTTACTTTCAGAAAGCAAGGGTTTGTGAGATGCTGTCAAGATTGTTCACATTAGTGTTGTCATCAAAGAACTACGTGGTGCAACACATGGCAGTGGTTGCATTTATGCAGTTTGCACAAGTCACCCAGTATAACTCTGTCATTATCAAAGCCACTGAGTCTCCGTCCATAAAGGAAGCAGTGACGTCATTTGTGATGCAGGTAAAACGAATTACACATTTCTCAGTGTTCAGTACTGCAGTGATTATCGTGAACCCAAAAGATGCACGTGTTGCATGCATATGTAAGACAGGCACAGCTGTGGAGCGCGGACCTGTCCTAGCACTGACCAAAGGTCCCCTCATGTATTCATTTAAATAATCTCCTGAGTGCACACACAGTTCACGTGTGGTGCTTCCATGCATGGCACTGTGCGTGTATCACAAGGACAATGCACTGCCACGGGTGTGTAGCAGGGAGGAGGAAAACAATGGGGTCCTTCAGTGTGACCTTGACTCATTTTAATGCAGCGTGTTGAGTTAAAGTGAACTAGAACTTTAGAGGGGTTCAGACGGGCCCCGAAAATACGGCAAAAAAAAGGGGGAGGGTCAAACCATTTAGGGGTGCTGTGAACGTTACCCTTCCGTACTGTGGTGTAGTGGATACAATACTCTCTTCCCACACAAAAGACTGGGTTCGATTCCAGATCAAGAGAAAGTTGCTTTCTTTGTAGTGAATCGTTTTATCTACTGTCATATTTCTTTTTTGTAGTGATGTTTGCTTTAAAAATGCATTGTGTAGACTGAAAACCGCTAGAGCAATGCCAGCAGAAGCCTGCAAAATTGCTTCCTAATGGGACTGGTGTGCAAATCGGCAATCGTGAGGTTTTTGCGCTTCTAGGCGTGCAGAGTTTGGGCAAAATAAGCACATCTTGGTTAAAACTTTTAGAAGCAACAGACGAAATGATGCTTTATTAAGTGTGGACAAAATCCACATGATGCACCCGCTTTTTGCTGCAACAGTGCTAGCGGGCACTGCTTTGCAACATTTCTGCAGTTGAGCCAAGCCAGGGTGACGAAAGCGTGTTTCTGTCACTGGAAGCAGAGAAATTTTGCGCTTGTTTGCAGTGATTGAGTGCAGGCACTGAAGCTACTCCGGTGTCAAACTACTAGTTCAAACCCATTGTAAACAACATATTTTTCGTGTGTTTTTGTGTGGGAATTTTCTGTTTCCAACTGGGCATGACATCACGAATTTAAGCTCATTGAAACAACTGTCCCATTATGCTTTTGAACTTTGAAATACCTCAGGAGTATTTGGAGTTTTCAAATAGTGCTATTCAGTTAGAAGACAAGTCACATGTGGCATTATTCACTTCGATATTCAAAATTTTTCAATATGCACACACCCCTAATTTGCTGAAGGACTAAATCTCTTCATGGTGCAAAGAGTTTTATTTATGCATACTATATTGTGAGAGTCGGTGTAACTCGCTTTTCAAAACTAGTGCACAGCTTTCATTGCTTGACAGAGCTTGAGCCTGCCACCTTATAAGCGCACTGTGAATTCCGTGGAAGTGTGAAGTGCGAGCTTCTGAGCTGTAGCCATTTTAGTGTACTGTATTGCATAGTGTGTTGTATTAATTTTTCTGGATGTTATGCAATATTAGCAAAAACAAGAAATCACCACGCATTTTTTTTTATAATGTTTCAGCAATTTATTTTATTTTGTGGCACTGCTTCTCATAAATACTTATGTCGAGTTCTGGAGGCTGGGGTGTTGAGATGAACCTTTTTTTTTTTTTTTTTTTTCCCAACCCCAGAAAGAGCTTGAAACGCCGTTTTGCTGGGCTAGGTTCATACAGAAGCAGGAAGCGGCATTACTGGTGCGCCCATCAGCAAAAGCTGCCAGTCGCTTTACTGGAGAAAGCGGCACCTTGATGGCGGATGAGAGGACTAAAAAGCGCCGGAAGTGCAAGGTACCCTGTCAGTTTCAGTGACCGATTACCGTGGGTATAAGTATATAGCTGCACAAGAATGCCAGCCTAAACTGAAGCATGGCCAGGGAAAAGGAAAGTGGGCAGCCATGCTCTGCCGACTCTTAGTGAATGCTGTCTGTTTATTTGCTTTGTTCCATTCTATGCTTCCATTGAAGCTTGCACAGCTGCATTGCACTGTACAAACTTCCCAGACATCCAGCGTATTTTTATTGCTGCTCTTGTAGATTAGAGTAAATTTTTCACTTTTAATAAGCTGCCATGACGGCTACATGCAACTTCGCTTTATTTGTTCCATGCTTGCATTGCAGAGAAATTTGCATGCAAAAGAGAGGTTTCGAGTTGCCCACTCGCTTACGTACCGAAATTTTCTCGTACTGAAAATTTTCAGACAAAAACGCACAGCAAATATGCTGGATATGTGTCAAAGGGCTTAGTCTGGGAGGAACCGAAAATTTGGCTACGGGCATTCAACTAAAAAAAGCCTACTGGAGCATTTCACCTCTGTAACGGCGTGATTGCGGGTACTGTACTTTCTTCAGAGGATGAACCTCAATTGCGTAGGTTACGTTTGGCTTAAGTCTGACAACTGAAGCCCATTTAAACTCTCATCAGTGCTCCCATGGGAAAAAATGTGACTCGACTTCCTGATATTTGTTTTGGTTTCAATTCGATTGTAACGGCACTCCAAGCTGTACTGCATGGCAGGTGATGTCACCCAGTGGCAACACTCAGCGAGTGCAGAAAATGCCTCCAGGTGTCGCATTCCTGTCAGTGTTTTTCTCTAAAGTTTCTGTATTTGCAGGATGAAACGGAGCAGCTTGTTGAAAATGTGGAAGATGCAGTTGCGAGGTTGCTGCAGCAGCCCAGAAGCTACTTGGGCCCAATGCGACCACGTCTTCTCCATGTTGAGAAGCAGTTGAGTGACGTTTTGGCCAGCATGTGAATGAAACGTGCGGCGGGCGAAAGAGGGAATAAAGGTGTTCTTATTTTACCCTACCCATCTGGCGCGCAGACCTCATCACGGCTGTTTTCAGAGCGCAAGTGGTGGTGGCCTGCGTTGTGGAAGTAATGTGTGGAAGTAATGTTTTAATCCTAAGGAATACATTGCCATTGATTTCGCAGTATTTACAAGCAATACCAAGCAATACCACTTGTAATGATTGACTCACAGGGCACCTCTGTACTGCTCGCAAGCAGTAAGCAAAGTTACAGGCACACATTTGGCATTGCCAAAATGAATCAATGTTGCTGGATTGCTCACAAGCAAAATCAAAGGTACAGGTATGCATGAAGGCATTGCTGAAAAGGGTTGCCTAGTCAATCAAACTGTGTTGCCAGATTGTCATGTCCTTGTTCTTGCATTTCCGTAAAAAAGATTTGTCATCCCCCATGTGAAGGAGTTTATTGAGAAGGGTTTAAAAAACATTCAGAAGTTCCTTCTCATTAAAACAGTGGTGAGGAAAGCCAAGCTAGCTGGTATGGTTGCATTGCAGAACAGCAAACTGTGGAAGGGCGTAAGATACAGGTGCTGGTCGTCTGCCTGACCACTACTGTGCCCGTATAGTCTGCCTGTCCTGTGTCCACGTCCTTTCAGCACTGTCCTGCAAAAGAACAGTGACTTGTGCAGTGCCTACAAGTATATCTAACACAGTGCAAGCTTAGCTAAATGCTGCTTAAGCTGTATTTGCCAGAACATACCTGCTCAATAGAGGAGAGAAAGTAAACGTTATTCTGCAAAAAAAAAAATAAAACTAGAGAGCATGTGGTCGGAATCTTCATTTCAGGATTCTGTTGAAGTTGCTGCCTTCTCCACACGGTCCACCAGCCAAAGCTTGAGTTTTTCTGCTGAAGCTGGCCAGTTCTCTCTCCCACTTCTCATAGGAAGGGTTCGAGATAGGGCAAGCTTTCGGGTTTCTTTAGAAGGCCCACACCATATGACAGAGGGTACAGGTCTCATTGCAGTGTGGGCAGGTGGGGCTGTAGAGGGTGGGATTGATGGCGTGAAATTTAGATAGGTGGGGGAATGTGTTTGTTTGCAACAGCTTGAGTTTATGCTCCTGTTCCTTGGTGAGTGATGGATGGGCAGGAGGATAGTGTTGCCTACACAACTTTTAGTGTTCTGTGATGCTCTGGTAGGTTACTAGGGGATGAGCCACTTGCAGCCAGGCGTCTCACAGTGCCCGGTAGGCTAATTCTCGGGCTGTTGTGTGGGCCATGGCATTGCCGCGAAGGGACAAGTGGGCAGGGGCCCAAACCCGACAGACCTTGCATTGAGGGGGTCGCTGGAAAACGATTGTTGCACCCTGTCTTGATATTTAGATTTGGTGTTGCCTTCTGTCATTTTGGAACACACTGTGCAGTGTACATTTTCCAAGGGCTTTTTCAGGATCAGTGTCATTGCCAAATCCTTTCTTGTATCACATCGAAATGGCATAGGTGTGTACCAGCTTGCACACTGTGTGGGACTATTATTGGATCTAAAGGTGCTAGACCGCAGCTGGGACACCATAGCCCGTGAGCGTTTGGAGGCACTTTGCATTAAAAAGAAGGACACGCCTTGTGCTAGTACAATGTCAGTGCACTTATGAGAGCTGATGTTCATGTTAAATGTGCCACAAGCAGCACACCCTGCATGCATTGGCACATGCAGGATTTCACTTTCAGGGGGGCTGAAAGGAGAGAACAAAGAACAAAAAAGATTTAGATCAGAAACAAGGATCTTCGTGTTGTCGTGGACATATTTCACAAGACCTTACAGTTTATTTTACGACTGAGCTGTTACAGGCCAGGTTCTAACTAAACCTGCATGCATCGACAGGAAGTAAATATTGTGGAATTGCTGTCTGTGCCCACATGCATGGGCGCGCCATAGAAGCCCATGCATAGCCCCATGTTTCTCCACAAAGATAAAACTCTATTCCTTCCAAGTTTTACCTGGCTAGTTAACTAGGAAGTATGCTGAACCGCAAATTACAAACAGACGTGTTTTGTATCATGCACTCCATGAACTGCGCCCTGGTCAACAAAGCCAAATACAGTTCCGCTGGTCTCGGCCACCTTCACAGATTGGAATGGCACTGAATTACTGAATTTTTTATCATTCTTCAGGGGTATTCCCCTAACCCTTCCCTCATACGAGCAGTGGGTGGCCTGCCTGAAAAGTCCGGACACTGGGACCCAGCGCATACTGGTGAAGAGGGCCTGGACTGCCGGCCAAGGCTAGGGCATCCCGGAATAGGGATTCCCCAGCACCAACGCTCATAAAATAAACATTTATTCCTCCTCCTTTTCAGGGGTATTTCAAAATGGTTGACCATCGTGGGGAGAGCAGACCTCGAAGCCGTGTAAGCTTGGTCTGTAACTCGCAGCAGAAAAATCTACCTATATCAGTAGTCGCTATTGATGTAGGCAGACTTAGTGCCCCCTTGCTGTGAAGATATCGCAGTGGGAAGGGTGGGGCCTCTTGCACGCCACCCCACCCCCTCCATACGCGAGTAGAAGCACACGATGGGATCTGTATTACAGTAACTGGATGGGCTGAAATTTTAGGCAAAGTCTGACCTGAGCCTGGCTAAGTCCCACAGAAATGTATGCTACCCATTCCAATTGACCCGTCGCTTCTAGAGCAGGCCCTGGCCCTGGCATCTCCTGCACAGGCGTGCCTGTTTTACTGGACTGCTCATACCATTCAGTATTCTTGAATAAACTAGCTGGTGACGAGTGCTTCTTGTCTCCTCTTATTTTGTCATCCTTGGTATACTGCACTTTGCTTTATTGTTTATTTACAAGCGAACTGTGGAAGTATGCATTGGCTGTATACTTTGCGACAGGAGTGTACCTTTTGCTGGACTTCTTTCTCTAGGCTTGCGTTAATTTTCAACTATAATCAACTCGTCTATTTCTTGCAACTCATTACCAGAAGCTAAACAATGAGGCACTAAAGAAGCATGTTTCGGGTGCCGAAAATAGGTACTTAAAATAGGCATCAAACGAGCAAAAATAGACACTGTAACTGTTTCCAAAACTGCAACTAATTTCATGCACAAGCCGTTCCAGCAGCTGTAAAAGTGTGCAAGTACTGATGTGTGGAAGAGACGAAACATGGCTTGGTCACCGGTGGATTTGTAGCACATTCAATTTACCTATTCCTGCCAACCTGCCATGCACATTACAATACACCATGAGGGATGTGAAGCCAATGGAAGGATTTGTTTAATGGCCATATTTTTATGCTTTAAATGGAAAAAAGTGTGTTCAGTGGGCTAGCCTAGTCCCATAAACATGCATTAATATTGGTTAATAGCTTGAATAAATTATTTTTACTTTAAGAAAACAAATAAAAGGCTCAAAAATTATTGCATCCTTGGTGGAAGAGCCTATAGCAAAGGAAACTAAGCCAATGAATAAGATAATTTTTTGACAATGCACGCTTACAGAGATGAGAATTTATTCAATTCAGATTGCTGACTACTAGGCACAAATGCTCAAAATTTTAAGCCTAGATGAAATGGTGTCTTCTAATAGGTGCCCGCAGTCAAAGTTTGCTTTTAGTGAAAGAAATCATTACCATGTACTTACCTGTGAGCAGTATGTAGCTGCGAAGTGGTATCCATTTGGTGAATGAGTGAAAAGGAGGGCGCACTCTTCCGCAAGCCAATGGAAGTGGCCTGCCCAGAGCCCACAATGAACAACATCATGCAGTGGGGATTGTGGGAACAGACAACGTACAAGGAAGTGCCATCTACAGGGCCATTTCAGTTGCGCTCGTTTTGTTTCTGGTTTCAAAGAATGCCCCCTTTTCACTGTACCAAAAAATTTCACAATAGGAACAAATAATGTTAGAACTTAAAATTTCCTATGAATGAATACAGTCTTGATCCTGCAATGCTCACTGTAGACAACTTGTGAAATTTTGTTATAGCATAGAAGTAATGGTTCTTGTGCAGGCAAGACTGCAATTTGCCAAGAAATTTTTGTCTTTAGAAGCAGCAGCAGTTAACTGTAGTGCGATGTCACTGCTTACAGAGAGAGGTCTGCATTTTCCAAACAGCATTTCGCGAAGAAAGGCAGGAGTGGTACAGGCCTACATACAGGTAACATGCAATGACATGTAGCCACATTCCCTATGGGCAACATTGTGCTCAAAGGAAGAAGCAACTTTCAGCAGACCAATATTTCTAGAACTAACTCCATTTTAATTTAAACTAGTTTGCTCTGGTCCTCAAAGCGATGTAAATGGATACAAGTAATGGTGTCTCATGCAATGTAGGCTGCTGCTGCTGCTGCATTTTTCTAAAAGAGCAAAAGCTTTAGGGGATGATTTCCCTTCTTCCCCCCTTCCCCAACTAGGCTACCAAGCCCCCCAAATCGTTAATCAAGTTTCATTCATTCATTAATGAAGAAAGTCATTGTTTCCCATCTGTCACCTGCAAAAGCTTCTAACAGAAGAAAATAGCATATTTTGTAGTGTTGCAGGCTTCCTAGCTAGCAAAAAAAAAAAAAAAAAAAGGGAGCAGTAAAAATAACATCCGCTGGTTCGTCCACCTAAACTTAAGTGCAAGAGTCGTTAGTCTTATTTTCCAATTGTTCCCAACCTTTCTTTAACATCATATCGGAGACATTTTGCAGGAACTGTATAATCCAGAAGCACAGTGTATTTCTAATGCTTGAGTAGGGGTTCTTTCAACGATTGATCATATCAATTTTTGCCACTTATGCTTGAAATGACTACACCTCTTACAATTCGGCATGGAAATCTCCTCAAAACATCCATCCTGAATTCACAGCACAAACAACAAACAAAGAAGAGAGGGAGAGCGACAAACATACGAATTCACAGCGCCTGTCTCTCTCTCCCTCTGGTTGTTTGCACTGTAAATTCAAGAATATTTGAACACCAACTCACCCAAGCAGCAACGTTGACCAGTTATCAATATCAATTCAGCAGTCAACAATTCAGTTTCTACTTCATGCATGAGATATAGGTGACACATACTGGTGTTTTTGTTGTTACAACACCTTTTAACAACTCTTTCGAATTGACACAATGAAATTTACGGTCTCAGAAGCATCCTGTAGCAGCAACTGTATTTATGAAGGGCCTTTAGCCCGAGTACTTCAATGGGCGACTTCATGCATTCCAGCACAAGTGGAATGGATGCAAAACATGAAGAGTGCCAACGTATTGTGCCTCCCCGTAGTTGATGGAACCCAGTTTTTGTATTTTCAGTGCAACACGTCAACTTTCCCAATGCTGAATTGGGGGCTCTTTTGGCTCAAAGATCAGGCTGGAGAACATATGGGAAACTTGACTGACCGATTGTGGGGTTTAACGTGCCGACGGTGCACAGACGATGAGGCGCGCCGTAGTGGAGGGCTCTGAATTAATTTTGACCACCTGGGGATTTTTAATGTGCGCCAAAATCTCGAACTCACGGGCATTTTCGCTTTTCGCCTCCATCAGAAAAGCGGCCGCCGCGGCCGGGAATTGAACCCGCATCCTTAGGCCATATGGGAAACTTAGTTTCACTGAGAAAGCCAACCTTGGGTAGGCAATGGATAGCTGCGCAGTTTCTTGGTGCCTACACTGAACTGCTTGCGATATTTTTTCTTCCAATCTGCTCTATAATTGGCTCTCACACACAGTGCTATTAAATAAAGCTATACTTGGTTACAAGGTAAGAACAGCAACAGAAGTTGCCTGTGGGGCTTCTCACTTCAACCGGCTGCGTGACTGCAGGCTGCAGAGCTTCCTCTGCTGACAGTACTTTAGGAAGCACGAAGTAAAATCAGGTGCCAAGACAAAACTAAGAAACTTACTTTGTGAGGAAAGCAGGTGATATCACACATTAAGCGCAATCTTGTTTCGAAAGTCGTGCGCATTGACACCACATGTAGTCACCACGGCGGAGTGATACACAACACAAGCTGTTGCTGTTCTTAACTTGTACCTGGCTATAGTGTACTCTCGTTCACATGCAAGCTACATTTAGCCGCTTCACTTCTTAAAAGGAACAGCCCGCAGAGTTGCTTGGTCATATAAGACACTCCTCATAGAGCAGATTTGGCTAATAGATAATTTTCGGGGTACCTTCAAGTTCCACGAGACTTCACGGAATACTAATAAAGTGACAAAGCCGTCAAGTTGTACACATTCTATAAAGGTCAATATGCATGCTACAAAAAACAGTAAATGTTTTATCATATTGATTTTTACTAGTTAGGGGGAAAAATTGTAACTACTTTCACCATTTTTGAATTGGCTTTGCCGGAGGTCAACTGCAAGCAGGTAATTTTAGTCAACTTGATGCTTGCACAGAGTGGCATACAAATCATCTGGAAACCTGTCTAGATGCAGAGGCGGATCCAGATCCACTCTTGAAAGGTGAAGGATGGAGGCAATTTCACAGTATTTTTAGGACAAGCATTCTGCAGTCATGTGGCTGAAGCTAGGTTAATTTTACGGGCTAGAGCTGGAGCTTGGGGGCTTTCAAAAGTGTATGAAGGCACCCTAGCTGCACCCTTTAGACCAGACTTTATAGCAATTATTTTCTCTGTTTCAGCACTCTGCATTGTCACAACTGCAGTGATGGTGAGGCATTGTCACAACTGAAACATATGTGCAACATGCATGCTATCTTCAATATGAGTTGAGCCTAATTGGCGCTGATTTGATGCAGAATTCAACAAGGAACAACGTACAAGATGTACACCAATTTGAAAGCATTTGTAGTTCATGGGATACAGTACTGCAAATACAAAAATTTTAAGGTTCTTTTAATTTTGCAGTTCCTTGGATGACGAGGGCAAAAAATTTACCTTAAGCACTGCTTCTCTCATTAATGACAATGTTCAGGCAGCACAGTTTGAGGTAGCTCAAGAATTTTCCCAACTGGGCAAGCTTGAGATGCATTGGCACACCAATGCCCAGCACACATTGCGCTTTAACCCTGATCGCACTTTGAATGGGTTCAAAGCTTGCCGGCCACTGAGCATGAGACAGTAAATTAGCTTCTGGCTGAGGTGGCTACATCTCAATTGCAGCAAAATACAGCAGCCATGAAACGGGATTTTGCACATTAAAGAACGTTAGGGCGACGCAAGTTAATTCTGAGCATTTTCTTTACAACTGTTATGGTCCCACAAGTCGTCCTAGGTCATAAAACTCCGGATTTTCTACTGTGCCGGAAACATGAAGTTCATTCTTCCAAGGATTGCTTTATTCACACATTCTGAAGCTTTCTCAACAGCAATTCAGCGGTCTTCACTTCACTTTTCTTGAGAAGGCTGTTCTTTCCCTGCAGTGCGGCCTTAACACGGGCAATTGCTTTGGTGATGCCCGTTTCCAGCAACATTACGAGAAAGAGCGCGCCAAAGTGACAGCCAATCCAGGTCGACATGGTTTCTTCTGTGACAATGTCAGCAACCACACCGCAAAAAGAATCCTGCCCCTTGTCACCAACGTTTTTGTCGTGCGCAGCCATCTTCTTCAGAAAGAACCGAGCAGGGCTCTCATCAAAGAGATGTTTTCCCTCCTGGTCCTTGCCAACTTTGTAGGGCACCTCATTCAGAAGCTTAGCAATGCCCCTGAATGCACTGGCTGCTTCACTGGTGGCAATATTGGTCAAGATAACATGAAGAGCTATGGCCGTGGGACCACTGCAAGTCAGCAGTTCCTCTGCATTGTCGGCGATCACCTGTGGAAGTGCTTGTGCAGCTGCCTTGTGAAGTTCCTGCCTGCGTACCTAAAAAAAAAAACAAGCGGCAGATTGGTGAGATGTATAACTAAGTACTACTGCATGATCACAGACACATAAAGCAGCCCAGACACTTATGACTGTTTAGAAATTATTGTGAAGAGTGCAGGTTCAATACCGTTTACAGACCTTGGGCTGAATTCTCTAAAACGGCACAGTGTAGGTGTGCAAATGCATGTATTCCTCAGTGCGACGTGCACAGTGTGCATTGTTTCGGGCCCTGCACAAGGCCAAGATCAGGGGGATGTGCCGTGGGATTTCTAGTCTCCTGCCCCTCCACAGGACTCCAGAACCAAGGAATACATGCATGTGCATGCCCATATCGCGCTGTTTTAGAGAATTCGGCCCCATGTCACTATGCCATCGCATGGCTGCAGTGTGTGCCGCGCTTAAAGGAAATATGCAAATACACATCCCACACTAAGTGATATCTTGCATGTCAAGGAAGCAATTAATAAACCAATTTCAAACGGGTATTAAAAGATAAACAGCAACATTGGGTACTTCAAAATGTGGACTACTATCTCATAGAACTGTCAATGCGAACATGCGCTCCCACATCACCAAAAAGGGTGACATGCGCTTAAGCGCCACGCCTATACAGAAGTTTGCCCGTTTAAGCACAGGGCCACGTGCTTAGCCTTAGCCTGCGTGGCACTGGGCCACGCAGACAGCCAGCATGTACTTAAGGGGAGGGGGCCTGCAGACAAAACACAAGTTTGGTTCATTCGAAAGATTGCTTCGCTAGAATTGTACTCGCACCACTTTTGACGTAAACTTTGGTAAAAAAAGCTACATGATTTGGAAAAAAGGGAATGGCCATGGGACTCGCTAGCTAATTTCCCGCACTAGAACACATGACGACATATGCACAGCCGTGCGCTTGGCTGAGGCTGACAAAAGCAAATGCAAGTTAGGCAGGGCTTACAGGGTGTATTCACTGGGCTTTGGACCACGCGGTAGCGCTACCTGCACGGCAGCGACGACGCCATATGAGCGGTTGCACTTCGTCGCGCGGGCAGCGCATTTCCCAACTTGAAACGTGGTTTGCGGCCTGGTGTTGGCAGGAACGTTCATATGGACGGTGTTTGTTCTGCGTGATTCGTGGGTTTGCGAATGCCGTGTCATAACGAGTAGCTAGCATTGTTTTTGCTTCAAAACATCGGACTGCACTGGTCTCCTACAACCACAGACCCGAAGCAGGCTGCAGGATGAAATCAAGCGCATCGGGTATTTTTTTTCCTTTTTGCTGTTTCGAAGCGACGCCTAGGGCAGTGCTTGAGACAGTCTGGCTCCACTTGACGAATTCGCAAAGTTATTGATAATATGGCCAATCAGTACTGAATCTGTTGGCACCAGTTTCATTAAAGGTGGGCCCGGGACGGTGGGTGTCCTCGCATCTCGTCATATGTTTGAAACATTACATAATGTTTAAAATGTTCACAAATAAATGTAGCCGGCGTACTTTATGGTTGAGACAAACCATACTTAGAAAAACTTGTTGCTAGGCTAGTTGGTTCATGATCATAAAAATTGGGATTAGCGCTTTAAAGAACAGGACACACGTAAGAGAAAATGGACAGGACTGGCGCTAGTCCTGTCCATTTTCTCTTACGTGTGTCCTGTTCTTTAAAGCGCTAATCCCAATTTTTATGACAAACCATACTGCGTGCCCAGTTTCAACATGGGCTACTTCAAGTGTTGAGGTGAACGCACACGTACATGCGATGTTGCTTCCCACGTAATTGCAGGCATCTAACTCTTCTTTGTCGCCTTCGACTGTTCTCTAATGACCAAGCGTGCTCCGTGATAACACACTAAAGCTTGACGCTGGGTACAAAGTTTGACTACTTCAAAAACAGTGCAGAGACGAAAACGTATGCAGCGACAAACTCGAGCACTCTTTGTCACTTGTCTCTGCGCTGCTTTCGAAGTAGCCAAAGTGTGTTCCATAATCTTGTTCTACTTATAATTTCCGCTTCGTTTAATCCGAAAGGAAAACACTTGAAAATCATCAGTGGAATCTTTGTCGTCGCCACCATACCTAATTTTATCACGTACTTACCCCGCGATCGTTTCCACCCAGACCCTGGGCCTAATTGTTCAGCTTCGTTAGGAGCTCAAATGGATGACCCTAGTGCATTCAACGGATCAGAACACTGTCACCAGAGCACCTCACCGTCTCTCATACTCCTCAAGAAGCGCGCAACATGCCTGGGTGTCATGGTAAAACCAGTGCCTCATCTCACATGCCACCACCACATCAAATATTATCGCAGCCTTCTCAACCCGAGCCGCGGTCGTTTGAAGCAACGCAGGAAATAAAGAAATTGGCACACGGGGATGGCACCGAGATAGCGCGAAATCGCCGAACTAACCGGGTTATGCACGCCGCTGGCCGCGCCTGTCGAACCGTTAGGCAGGTGCATTCGTCACACGAAGTAATACCGTCTTCAAGCACTGCCCTAGCCTTCACTTTGAAACAGCGAAATAAAAACAAAACAAAAAAACCCAGCACGCTTGCTTCCATCGTTCGGCCTGCTTCGGGTCTGCAGTTGTAGGAGACTGAACAGCGCATCTGGACTTTCAGAGTGAAAACAATGCTGACTACTTGTTACAACAAGGCACTCTCATGTTTCGTGTTGGTAAACGCGCTGTCCGCGCAGTGGAGTCCAACCGCAGGTATAGCGTCGTTGCCGCCGCGCGGTCCAAAGCCCAGTGAATACACCCCATAAGCTTGCAGAACAAGCTATTACCGCTTAAGTGTAATTCATATTCGTTTTATAGCAGTAAGAATGGCGGGGTGAAACCACGGAAATTATGAGTGTGCACAGTACCAACAGCAGTACGCACTGGTATTTCTAAGTACACAAAGCACCAGTGCGCACTGCTGTTGGTACTGCGCGCACCATGCTTGTTATAGCTGTAGAGCGGTGTGGCACTTTGGGGTTGTCTCAGACGACACTGGCCGATTGGCGCAAGCGACCCTATTTGTCGAACATACCCCGTGTTTCACGAAACAATTACTACCTAGTGTAACAAAAACAAGCCAGGTGTAACTACGGTCAAAAACAAAGCAAAGGGAGAAAACAACCTGGCGAAGTATGGTGGCGCCATCTAGAAGGACTGACATTAAAGAAGGCTCCGCTGATGGCTGCCGAACCTAATGGCGCACTGTTTCGATTGAAGGCCTGTTCATATGGCATCATTGCAGACGACCCGAAAACACACGATCTGGCGGGAGAATCAAACTTGGTGAATAAAGCATCGTTTGCTTCCAGACAAGCGCTGGGGGCACTATAAAACACCAAATACTTTGAATAAAATAAACTTGTATTTTGTCTGCATGGCCCCTTTAAATGCTTTGCTGGGCCATGATGCACATAATCAGCATGCAGGATTCAAAGGTCAAGGAGCCACTGAATTACCTCACGGTCTTTCTTGCTCGTGCTGCTGCTGTCCCCTTCCTTGAGAATGTCAACAACTTGAGGATGAAACACACGGCGGTCTCTCGGAGCAATCAAATAAGCCAGCACCCTCTGGCCATGCGGATCCGTCAGCAGGTCAAGTGGCTCCTTTAGCAACTCAGCAATAACAACGCTCTCCACCAGCTTGGTGTCGTCCACACAGTCGAAGATTGCCAGCAACACCATGTGGCCGTGCTCTTCCCGCGCTATTTTGGCAGCGTAGGTCTTGAATGATTTTATGATTGCTTTTCTATCTTTTGCAGTGCCGTGCCAAATGCACTGCATGGCTACACGCGAGCCGTCCTTTGTGTGCAACATTTCCACGAGAGACCCTCCCAGTGCACGAATCATCTCGGACCTTGAGCTGGGGTCAGCACTCTTGAAGAACTCGAGGATCACGTGATGCACGATGCTGTGGCGAATGACTGGCTTGTCAACGATCTTCATCAGCGCCTCTTTCAAATTCTCGATCATTTTCGCTGGATCGGCAGATTCAGCTAGGGCATCAGCGAGTGTGATCACTTTGTCCTTCTTGAACAGCGCCAGCTCTCGGCTGTAGAACTCTTGCAGCAACCACGACCGCTGCAACGCATTGGCGTGCTCATTGTAGATGGTCTCCAATATATCGGCCGCGTTCACGTGGTACAAGAGGCCCACAACGTGAGTGCTACAGGACCTGATCACGTGCTCCTTTTGCTCAGCAGTGCCATTCCGTAGGATCTGCTTGACCATAAACTTGGCATACTTGGACTTGGTCATTGGAACGATGATGTCCTTGACCTCGTCAAAGATCATGTTGCGGTGAACAGCGGTCCCCAAATGGTCCATGCATTCGATGACTCTGGACGTGTCGTGCGCGAAGATCAGCTGCTTTATGTTGCCCTTGACGATTTTGGTCAACTGGGCCAGCAGCTCCGCACGTCTCTCCGGGGTGCAGGACTTCAAACGGAGGTCTTCCCAAATACGCTTGGCAGCCTTGGAAATCTCGAAGAACTTGCTCTCGTTCCGCTTTCGCACCTGCTTTCGCTCTTTCTTCTTCATTTCAACCAGCTTGATTCGCTTAGGCTCGCCTCCATCGTGGTCATCATTTGATAGTCCACGCTTTTCCGGACGAGGCAGCTTTTCCCCGGCGTCGGATACCTGTCCCGGGGTAGCTAGCCCATGCTTTCCCGGGCGAGGCAGCTTGCCCACGGCGTCAGATCCCTGTGCGGATGTAGTAGCTAGCCCATGCTTTCTTGGACGAGGCAGCTTGCCCACGGCCTCGGACACCTGCCCGGACGCTGCGCCGTGATTCGCAGTCTTCTCTTCTGGGCCAACAGAGTCCGCCGCTTCAACCAAACCTGTCCGGTTCCTGTGCTTAAGCTTGTTAACTCTTTTACGCTTCCCGGCAGCCGGTGGGAATGTATTCAGGACGGTTCCCTTTGTGTACTTGCCTTCGATCTTTCCATCCGCCTCGCCGGTCTTCGAGCGCTCCCGAGGAAAGCTAGAATCGCCTTTCTGTTTTGGTATGTTTTTCCGGTTGGGGCCCTTCGGTGACAGTTTCTTAGCTTTCAACTCTGCCTTTTTCACCTTCATTGCGCAATGCGGGAGACTACTTAGTCTGAAACAGACAGCACAGTGGTGTTGCTGCGAACACGTGAAAGCGAGCGAACATGCAGCGAAGTTTTCCTTGATCTTGATACCGATGGTTTTCCGATGCTAAGCCGCCCTCGGTACCAGCATCACGGCAAAACGCTGAAATGCAAATTCTGAGGGCACTTTAAGTTACTTGCAGTAATGACAATACCAAAAAATTTGTTTTATGATATTAATAATTGCCGAAACACTTTTTGATTACATTACGCTACTAAGCGCTATCCAGCGGAAGCCCAGAAGCCTATGCCAAAGCCACAAATGTTGAGATGCAGCTGAGATAGGAGAGCGCAGCGCACTGTATCGTAGCCCCACCTCGCAGTTGAGTTACAGCTGGAGTACGAAGTGCCTCCCGCCGAATTCCTGTGCCTTTCGCTACATAAAAACATGACAAGTATGCATTGTTTGCTTTCTGTGCTCTCGAGCGTGCTTGTGTTTGTGTGGTCATGACAAAAATACTTCGAGTGAAGCAGCTTGGCCTCTGTGCCGTGTTTTCTAATGCGTCTATCGCATGGACGCGGTTTCTATACATTATCAGAAGCAGTGTACTTTCGTTTCACATCTAGAGCTCATAAACGTCTAGGATTATAGGTGAACACCAGCCCGAACGTTTGAGCTTAACCTTTTGCAGGTCCTGAAAAAAAAGCACTACTGCTTACTCTTCTTTGGACAAAACCTTTACTTTAACTTTGAAACTATGGAACTAGTAACGTTCCGTGCGGTGAAATAACAACCGTGAAAACTAAACGTGTGCACCGGCCGGTTACCGATGCTTGTGGTTACTGAAGTGGTTGTTGGCTGCATCAGTAGTTGTTACTGTATGTTCTGTCGCGTGCCTGCGGAGTTGGGGGGTTCGTACGGGCACGACTAATGTGCCGATGCGAGCTAGTTGGTACTTCATCATGGGTACAGGTTAAGCGCCAGGCACAACTGGAGCGCCCCTTTCCTGTCTATTTTCCTTCCTCCAGTTGTGCCTGGCGCTTAACCTGGTCCCATGACGACCAATGTGTTGTGTGGGACCGTGACAATTCATTCGCGCACTGCTCTAACGTTTACGCTGCGCCCCACATATACGTTGCACTTATGTAGTTGTCTTCTTTCAGTTAGCTATTTCTGTGATATTTCACCAACTGACGGCTTTAATTTTGTGAGCTCCTCCTTTTCTCTCTACATCCTGAAATAGGTGCTGCTGAAGGGACTAGCTGTACAGTCAAAAGCTTTATGGCAGTAAACATAGGGCTGTGTGCCGCTCAGTGCATGCGGAGCGCTCTGGTGAGAGGGTGGCGTGCTCTCACAGTTTGTGCGGTTAGCGGATGCGCTCCTTGAAAGCGCTTTATTGCATGTTTGCCTGCTGCAGTAGTTACATCACGTCATCTGGAAATATGATGAAGTGAACGTAAAGCACTTTTTATCACCCAAGGGCAGCAAAAAACAAATTTTTAATGCGTATTTCGCCACTTGACCAAAATCCCCACATCTGCACGTGTTTTCTCTGGAAACATTTCCAGATATATGACGCAGACAACAGCGCAATCACCTGCTCTGAGAGAGGGAATCCACAAAAAGTGCGAATTATAAAAGTGCGCAATCCTATCGCTAGACTGCTCTGCATGTACTGAGCGACACGTGCTCCTGTGTTTACTGTCGTAAAGCTTTTGACTGTAGTTAAACAATTATGCATGCACTGGACTTTAGTCATGCTTTTGTTATCTCGTGTTTCAGGCCAGGAAGAGCTGAGTTTGGAGAGGCGGGGCATACATGACATACATGATGTCCACCAGGACCCTTCAGTGAGTCCAGGTGGTGACGAAGGTGAAGACCAGCCTGACAGGGATGCCGGTGGGAGCACAGAAACTCGGCGTCCCTCAATCGGCGCTAGCTGTGCTGAGCATAGCACGCCGGTGAGCCTTTTTTTCTTCTACCTTGCTGTCTGCAATGTTGGGAACTTGAAACAGTGACTACTGTGCATGCACATTATTGCCATTACCTAGAGCCACCTGCGAAATTGACTTAAGAGAGTACCAAGACCAAATTTGTGACTTTCATAAGGGGAGTGCTATTTTGAGTCCCAGCTTGCCCATAAACTATGACACACGTACCAAAACTGGCCAATGTGCTGCCCATTTCCAAATACAGCTCCATTCACAACATCAGTTTTGGTTTTGGCCCCTGGGAGCAGGCTCGGGGTGCTCTAGGGCTTACTTGACGTTACTGTTTTCTGTCCGAGCAAGCCTTGCCACTGGCTTCAAAAGCATCGAAGGCCTCTTTTCATGGTTGCCTATACCCCGCTTCTGCCCTGCTTCAGTTATCCTGCTACATTCATCAGGTTGAGAACTGCCCGGATGTGGGGCTGATTAGATGAAAGAAGACATAATACGCCACAAGCCCCTGTAGGGAAATGAGTGCTGACGGCTGCTAGCCGCGCATGCACCAGTGACTGGAGCAGTTCTAGTCGAACGAATGACGCCCACCTTTATTGGTCACAATAATATATAGCAAGAATGGCGGGTAACACCCTCTACATCTCTTCCCCGAGATTAGCACATACGAAGCAAAACACATCACAAGTCAAGTCTTTTCGGAGTCTTGACCCAACGCCCGAACCTTGTAACTCGCACTGCGCATTCATCGGACACTCCTGGTGTTGCTGTCGCCGTGGTGGGTGTTACCTTGCTCCGATCTATTTCCTCGCCTTTTTCACTTCGAGCTGGCTGGATCTGAATAGGGCACTAAATGAACCCTATTATGCACGAGCACAGTGGTGGGTGTTTCCACGATGTACGAACGGGGCTTGGCAGCTGGGCTGAGAACACACGCCGTAGCCTTGACGTCTCAAACCCACACCGTATCTCCCGGCTGCAGTGGAGGAAGGATGGTCGTGGCATAACGGCGATCAAAGTCTTTCTTCTGCCGCCTTCTCACCTCTTCATCTTGGTGCTGGACGTCATCTGGTGCAGGCCACTTCGGTTCCAGACTTTCCGTCATCTTGGGAAGCCTGGTTCGCAGGCTCCTTCCCATCAGCAGCTGTGCTGGGCTGTACCGGGCTGTACCCGGTGACGCTTGCTGCGTCTCTGTACGACAAGAGCGCCAGGAAAGGGTCGTCTGCTTTCGTAAACAATTCTTTGATCATTCGCACCATCCTTTCAACTTCCCCGTTTGATGCGGGTAGCTTGGACTTGACGTTAAGTGCTGGAAGCCGTAGTGTTTCGCAAAAGCTGTGAAGGCATGCGATGCGAACTGAGGTTCATTATCGCTTCGCACTACTGCGGGAATGCCGAAACGAGCGAAAATGCTTTCGACTGCATCGATGACTGCACAAGAGTTCGTGCTCTGCAAGTAGATGACTTCGGGGTAGCGAGAACGATAATCCACTACAAGTAGGTAGTCGTGTCCCTTGAAAGAAAACAAGTCTATTCCTACCTCCTGCTATGATTTCTCTGGAGTCTGGGTCACCACCATCGGCTCACTTCGTTGCACCCGTGTGACGGCACACTGTCTACAGCGGTTGACTCTGTCTCGTAGCTGCTGCGAAAGTCCGTACCACCACACGGAATCCTGGGCTCTCAGGCGTCATCGGTTAATTCCTTGGTGGCCTTCATGGATAAGTTTAAGTGTATCCTTTTGCAGTGAAGCCGGGATGACGAAGCGATTACCTTTCAGCAGTATGCCATTGTACAGAGATAAATCACCTCGATGACTCCAGTACTTCTTGACATGTTCGGGAAGCTGGTCTCGACGAGGCCAGCCTTGGGTGCAGTACTTGACGAGCAAGTTGCATTCACCATCCAGTTCTTGATGCCTGCGAACATCATCAACAGAGACCAGCTTCGTGTCTGTTACAGTAGCAACTTGGAGATCTAGAATCTGTTCTAGGACAGCCACTTTACTGATCGATGGCTTCTCCTCCGCAGCCCTCGAAAGAGTGTCTGCAGTTGCCAGTTGTTTGCCCGGAACGTAGACCACGCGGAATTGGTAGCGCATAAGTTTGATGCGAAATAGTTGAATGCGCGGGGGCATCGTGTCCAAGTCTGCGTTCCCCAGTAATGTTACCAGGGGCTGGTGGTCGGTTTCTACCGTGAAGTTCATGCCACGAACATGCTGGTCAAAACGGTGCACTGCCCATGCTACTGCCAGTGCCTCTTTTTCTGTTTGGCTGTAGCGCTGTTCCGCTTCTGTTAGTGACCGTGACGCAAATGCTACAGCACATTGCTCTCCCGATGGCTGTTCCTGCAGAAGAACCGTTCCCAGACCGAATGAGCTTGCATCGCAAGAGACAATGGTATTGCAAGCAGCATGGTACTTCGCAACGCACAGGTCTGAGGTGAGCATTGCCTTTACCTGATTAAAGGCAGCCTCCTGAGGCGGTCCCCATTGCCACGCATTTTGCTCGCCTAACAAGGCGCGAATAAGGGCAGTTACCTGCGAAAGGTTGGGCAGGAAGCGACCGATATGATTGGCCATGCCGAGAAAGTGCCTGACACCGGCAACATCGTTGGGTGCTTCCAAGTTGCGCAGTGCTTCGAGTTTTCCGGGACTTCGCGAAATACCGTTGCCATCGATGACAACCCCCACAAACTCCACTTGGGCCTGACCAAAGCAGCATTTTGCCTTGTTGAGCTTCACGCTGGCTTTCCTCAGCCGTTCAAGAACCTCAGCAAGTTGCTTGTCATGCTCTTCACGGTCTTTTCCGAAGACAAGGATGCCATCTATCATGTTGACGACATTTTGCTGTCCCTCCAAAATACGAGCCATTTCATGCTGAAAATACTCTGGTGCCGAAGTCAGTCCAAAAGGAAGACGGCAGTAGCGTCCGAATGGCAGGACAAATGTGGTATACTTTTGGCATTCTTGAGACGACCGTACTTGGTGAAACCCTGCTGTGGCATCGAGTTTTGAGAACACTTTTGCATCTCCAAGTTGCCCAAGTACCCATTCGACTGTCGGAAGCACGTGCCTTTCGCGGAGAACCTCTTTGTTGAGCTTCGTTAGGTCCACGCATATTCGGTATCCGCCCGATGCCTTCAGTACTGCGACAAGTCCGGCACACCATGGTATCGGCTTCGTAATGCACCTTATGACGCCTTGCTTTTCCATCTGGTTCAGCTCCTGCTTTACCATGTTGTACAGAGGGATGGGAATTCTGCGAGGTACACTGAGAGCGAATGGTTTTGCATTTGGCTTGAATCGAATCCTGTACTCCTCCCCTACTGTACCTAGCCCTTCAATGATATCCTGGCCCGGGGCTGAGTCACTTGCAGAGCCAGCTTGTTTTTCACCTCGCTCGGCGGCATCAATGAACTTAACGACACCCAATGGGAGGATAGCAGGGTAGCCCAGAAGAGGGGTAGTCTGTGAAGGCATGACGTACACTGGCTGCACGCAGCTGCGGCCCTTCCACTCCAATGTGGCTGTAAATTGGCCAGATACCTTCAAGGGATGGTTCCCTGGACCAGTGAAATGATCCTCCGGTTTTTCAAGTTGCGAAGGTACCCCGGGAAAAGTGCTTGGAACAACAGTAACTTCTGCTCCTGAGTCGACCTTGAACTCGAGAGGGACGCCGTTCCCTTGAACACGAACAAACTTGGCTTTCAGCGTGCGACTGCCTGCTTTGTGAACGTTGCTTAGCTAAGCAAACAGCTTCAAAATGTCCTTTCTTTTTGCAAAACTTGCAAACGGCTCTTTTGGCAGGGCAAAATTCCCGTGGATGCGCATCTCATCCGCAGAAATGACACGATCGGTGTGCGGCAGTGGGGGGCGTTTCCCTTGATCCTTGCGCTTGATTACGTGACTGCCTTGGCGGTGGCCTGTGTTTTGCTGCATCAACGGAGATTGGTGCCGATAACTGGGTTTCGCGTTCCCGTTTTTCTCGTTCCGCATCTTCGTGCAGTCGCGCATGCAGGAGCGCTTTGTCAAGCTATAAGTCGGGAGAGCGGCATAGCTGTTCCGATAACCTGCTGTCCAACAAACCAACGATAAATCGATCCCGAACGAGCCTGTCCTCGACGGACGCTGAGCCGTAGTTGCATTTCTTTACCATGTTTCGCAATGCGGAATAAAAAGCATCCACGCTTTCTTCAGCTTGCTGCATCCGCTTGTGAAAACGACAACTTTCATGAACTTCATTGACAGGGTGCACGAAATACGAAGTGAACTTGCTTTTCACAACGCTGTATATGCCTGAACTTCTGCGGCAGATAAGTTCACAGATGCTAAAACGCATCGAGCCCGAGTACCCATGCAGTAAAGAAGTGCTCGTACCCGGACCTCGTCTGTAGCTTGGTGTAGTCCTGTAGCGAACCCATAGTCCTTGAACTACTCAATCCAGATAGGCCACGCACTTGGGTCAGGGAAGTCGAAGCTCGGTGGCGGATGTAGTCCAGGTATCCCAGCAAATGCGGCAGCCTGCTGGGATGCAGCCTCTGACTTGTTTGCCATCGCACAAAGCTAGCAGCGGCAGTGGCGACCGTACTCAGCGATCCCACTTCTGACACCATGTAGCGAAATGAGTGCTGGCTGCTGCTAGCCGCGCACACACCAGTGACTGGAGCAGTTCTAGCCGAACGAATGACGCCCACCTTTATTGGTAACAATAATATATAGCCAGAATGTCGTCTAGCACCCTCTACAGCCCCCACCAGAATGTTGAATTTTGTTGTTATTTTTGCCATGCACAGGCCTGTTGGTTTCATTCCCGACTGGTGCCCATGTTGCTAAATTGGAAGGCTCTGACCAAGTTTGACTGGCTGGGAGCACCTATGTCGCACGCTTCCCTAGTTGTAGCTGATGTCACAGAGTCGCTGAGCCACCATTTTCTGGCCTCTCAAAACTGCTGGAATAATATCGATTTAAAGTTGGTCACAAGCAACGTCTGATGCCCATACTTGCAATAAGGCATCTTCATGAAGCGAACCGTATCAGTTTTTAAAAATCGAGTTTTCGTGTCAGTACTGCTTTAAAGGAGTGCTACACCACGGGACAACAAAAATGCAAGGACACATAGTGCTGGGTGAGCACTGTGTGTTGTCGCATTCTTGTTGTACAGTGCAGCATTTGCAGTTTGACCTGTAAGGGAGTTGTTGACTATGCACATGGGGGAAAGAAAAGCTTAGGAGAGGCCCTGATGTCATCTCTTCTGATGCCGGAAATGGCATTTCCGGAGGCCACCCTTTTTCACTTTTATTTTGCGCGAACGCTCGCTCCACTATTGTCTGTTTTGTCTCCGCCTGCCGACCATTGCCTACCGGCTGAGCTGCGCAGTGACGTGGGTCTTCGGTGGGTGGGCCTTCGGCGCCGTTGCTAGGATGCGGTTGCCAGTGTCCTACGATGAGCGTGGAAAAAAACGTGTTACTGCCTTCACACTTCTCCCAATTGGCTGGTGGCCACTGGGGCTTCTCCTAAGCTTTCTTTCCTCCATGCTGTGCACTAACTAGCTCAGGTTCTGCCTATTCCTCATGCTTTCCTGCTGATGCTGAAGTGCAAAAAGGCTCCGTTCTTAGCTTTTGTGCGTGCACAAAGATTAAAATTGATTTAAAATTCGTGTTATGAAACGGTTACAGTTAAAATTCCCTGGGAAATATCTCCGCATGCACAGGAAGCTATTCACATAGCATTTTTCTACTTGGAAATTTTGTGTCAGTACTTCAAGCATTTAGGAAAAAGTTTTGCCAAGAGCACTAGTTGTTCCATAACTTAAAGAGTTGCTGCTCCTCTTATTGTGTTAAATGATGGGTGTAGTTGAACATGACCCTGCATATGCATACAAGCATCTTACAGTCTGGTACACAGCCTCCCCAGGGGTGTGCGGTTGGAAAAGCCGTGCCCTTCACGGCAACCCTGTTAGTGTCTAAGGCTAAATTAGCACAGCCAATTAATTCATAAGTTAATCTAATAAAGCCTGTTAGTTAATCATGCTAACCTTGCAATAACACTGCTTTAATATAATTGTGCCTGTTTGTATACACCGTATTGAAACCATCTCCTACATAAGGTGCGCCGCACCATCCAGCTTTGTGCGCTTTGCAGGAGGATGAATGGTGGGAGTTTTGAACTGCTAAATACAGCTGTTTCATTGTGCACTGTCTCAAATTCGTGTTGTGCACTGTCGTGAAATTGGCTCATAATTTTATTTCCTAACGAAATCTGTTCGTTATATCCCATAATGGGCAAATTTTACCTCGTTAAAATGAGTTTTAAATACATTGCTTTCTATGGGAACTTTCTAGGGGAATTATGATTTGCTAGTTATGTACATTATTTTGTTACAGCCAATCTTGTTACAACGAGGTTTTAAGTTTTGATGGGTTAGGAATCTTTGATGAGTTAGGAATTTTTCTTTCGCACTGGGACATTAACCCTTTGAGGGTCGAATTTTTTCGCCAAATGCGACCCCCCAGAGTCGATTTTTGTTATTGCTGATTTAAATTCTTCGGATAAATCTATTCCGAGAAAAAATTATCGTAATTTTTTTAGGGTGACCATAAAGTGACAAAAAAATCGTTTGTGTTGCATACATGTGGTTTATTCATGAGTAACACAAGAAAAATTCTAAGTAAAAACGAGAGAGTAACAAGCCGGCACCTTTTGAGTGAATCGAAATCAGATAGACATCAGTGTGCGGGCGCAAAAAGCGGGAAGCGCCCAGAGGACGATACTGAAACCAGCCGCTGCACGCAGGCGCGCAGCCAGATGCGCGAGCGATGGACGGCGCACCGCTCCTATAAAATACAAAAAAAAAGAGAGAGAGAGAGAAAAGGGCCTCATCAGTTTCGCAGGCGCCCTTGGTCTGTGGCAGGCGCAAGAAGTGAGAGGCGCCCAGTGGGTGATACCTAGCACACCCCCCCGTTACCGGATGCGCAAGCGATAGCCGGCGCGCTGTTGAAGTAAATCATAAAAAAATGAAAAGAAGAGCCATCGGCACAAGAAAATAATTTGACGTATTTCCGCAGTGTGGCAGCACATGCCAAGCAAGAGAAGTTGGCAAAAAAGGCGCGCTTTTTAAACATACAAGCGATGACGTACGTGTACGTTATTGACCATTTTGAAGGTGTTTGCAGAGGACGTATATGTACGTCCGTGACCCTGAAAGGGTTAATAGTATTCTTCCGGTTTCTCGCCCAAACCCCACTCAGTAACAATCATCACAATGATGGCGTGCGTCATTTTTTGCAACAAAGTGGCAGCAGAGAGCTTGACCATGTGGTTTTAGGTTGGACATTGTGCTCATGGGGCTGAGCAAGGGAACAGCAGAGGAAAGCAGGAGCCAACATAAAGTGTACAGAATACACAAAAAGAACTTAAAAAATCAATTTAAAGGCAGGAGTTTGGCAAGTGAAAGCAAAGAAGCCTATCTCGTAATAAGGCAGTGTGTCGAGAATGCATGCGTTTTAGCCTACAGCATTGGCATATGCAAGAGGAGGGGTTTCTCACTCACCTATCCCATTCCTGGGTATGGAGTGGGAGAAAGGAGGAGTGGACAGAGCCACTGGCTCTATCATAAAATAAAGACTGTGGGTAGTACTTTTGCCGTTGGGAGCAGCGCATCAAGCTTAGAGACATCCAACAGCTGCTCCCACCATGACAGTCAACCATTTGCAATGCTCATGCAGAAAAATAAAAATGAAGAAAACAACTAAAATATAGGGCACCCAATACATTCCGAGGCTTTTTTTTTTACTTTGTTTCAATTCTCTTTTCTTGCGTTTCCTTATCCTGTTCTTTCGTTCATTTTTTCTTGTCTCACTCACGGGGACAAATGGCTGCCTTAACTTGTAGCCTCTCTAGTTTCTCCCCATAATTATTTGTTTACCAAGACAATTTCCACACCCATTACCTCCATTGTGGTGGCAAGACATTCTGCGAGATTTGAACTTGGCATGCATCGCTGGCATCTCTACCACTGAAGTGTTCCTTGCCCGTCTCGCACCGTCTCGCAGGGACCTGCAGTGGCCATGAGGGGGAGGTATCCGGATTTGAGAGGCGAGTTGAAGGAGTTGTCCAAGAAGGGGCCAAGAAGTTCATCATCGCCCCGCCACAATCGGAGAGAGCCACCGTCCGAAGGGAAAACGGCCAGCTCCTCTTCCCAGTGGCTGTGGTATTGTGGGGCAGCCCTCGTCTGTGCACTGGTGTTGCTGGCACAGCGGCTTTTCTGGGAGCAGCCGGTGCCCGTGCCGCCCTCAGACAGGCGCCTCATTACACTGCGACAGCACCTGCGCAAGCTCAAGGAGACGTTTTCGGCACAGCCAGAGTACAACTGGCAGATAATACGGAGCTCGGTAACCGACATGATTAACGACACGGGCATTTACACGGGTCCCGCTGTGATCCTCTTCCTTGCATCTATCAAAAATGAAAACTTTGCGACATGCCTTTCCCAGAGGGTAGCTACAGCCTTGTCGTATGCTTTTGATGATGGAGGAGATTACGGCACAATAGCTGCCGACGATCTTTTGGTGTCTGAAGATGTGGCGAAACATGTCATTGAGAATCGATGCCGAGAAGTCGTGGAGAAGCAGCAGCGGCATGTTATGCTTGCATCGCATCTTGAAAAATGGAACCCGGATGCAGCAATGATGTTGCACCCCTTGTGTGACCAGGAAAATGCTTGGTACAAGAATGTGACGTATATCTTGACCGTTTTTACTAGAAATGAGGACGTTTCTGGCCAGAAAGAGCGAAGAGAGTACGATCGTCTAGCTGAAAATGCACTTAACCACGCATGGGAGTCGATGGACACTAACCAGAGGCACGCCATCATTAGTAGGGTCACGGGCAATGTTGTGCTGGTACGAGAGGACTCTGTAACCTGTGCACTCGACAACATACGAATGTAAGTTTTGCTCACTTGTGGACTGTGATTTTCCACTTTTTCAAGAAATTAACAGCATGCTGGGAGAAAGTATCCTTTCTTTATCAGAGGAAGTCCAGCATGCACAAAACTTTTCATGAGGGCGTCACCGGAAAAATGTTCACCTATTGACTTCCCAGACCTCCCTATCCCACGCGCTTGTCTGAATGTTCTTTGGAGTCTTTTTGTAATGATCTCCCTGCCTATGCAGTATACAGCCAGTATGCCTGTTCCACGCTCAATGGCCTGGTTACAGCAGTGAGCATGAAGTTGCAATTTCCTTACTAGTGAGGCAAGTTCACTCTCCCTCACTTTTTATGGCTACGTGTTTTATTTTTCCCATGGTTACAACTATTTATGTTTGTTTTCGTTTCTGTAGATTAGTAAGCCAGGCTCCTCAGAGGTTGTTTGTTTTCGTTTCTGCTCAAAATAATACGTGATTGCAGTAAATTCTTAGTCACTGCGAGACTACCGATTGCAAGCGGGACCTAACTAAGGGTGGTTTACCTTGCAAGTACAGCTTCTGTGAAGCGCAAATACCAAGACACCCCTTGGAATCGTAGTCTTAAAGTGGGGAGGGGAGTGGTACAAACAATTGAACCTTTAGAGTGATAGAAGCAGCCCATTGGGCATTCTTGTCAAGGAATGTATTTAACACAGAGTCTGTCTATTCTTTATTTTTTTGAATGTGAATAATATGCAGTTGAACCTTTGTTTCACGAAGCCCAGTTTTGTGAATTTGGATTCTTCCCGTGGTTGCCCATAGGTTTCAAGGCCAACTGCACTCAAATTTTCGCCAATGTAAAAATAATGTCATATAATAGTACACATAAAAAGAGTGCTAATGGAAAAGCACTTTGTTTCAAACAGGAATGCTGGCGTTTCCCAAACATACATTGGAAAAAAGGCGGCCATTACCGGCGGCCGGGTGTGATGTAGGTGATGGAACAGAAGCAGCGTATTTGTGCCGGCGGCCGCTTGCAGCAGTCTCCAAATGCACTTGGCAGCGTCGCGTTTTGCTGTGTTATTTCCACAAAAGAGCTTCCACTAACATTTTGCCAAGGCTAATAAAGTTAGGCGCAATTCCAATTTCACAGTGCTATCAACCAAGATAAAGTAGACTGTCGGCAGTTATTTTTGCCTTAGAATACAAGCCGGAGTAGCAATCCTCGGCATTGTGACTAAAAATGCACGTCCAGATTTACAAAGCTGTTTGCTTGTATGATATTGAAAACCAGCTTTGGTTAGCAAGTGCCTTGGATATCAGCCCCCCCCTCCCCCCCTTTTTTTTTTTCCTTTTTGACGAGAGTGAACCGAGCATGGACGGCGATCAATCACAAACTGTTTTTGCTGTGTATTTACTTGTGCACAGATTTGTCAATGCTTTCCCAATAACTTTCACCTCACTGCACATCGAGGATCGAACTGTAAAATCGGTTTGAAACTGCATGTTAGCTTCCAAAGCCAGGCGAGACACTGAAACGGCAAAATGTTCTGTGTACCACGGTTTGCTGCTTGCTCCACGGACATGTGCGGTTGATAACATTTTACTTTCAGGTAAACTAAATCTAACACTCTACAAAAAAAGTAAATGCTTTGTTTCGCGATTGAAGAAATAATGTAGTTTATCGTTTAGGAGAGGAGCAGTTTCCTTAGCTTTCGCACTTGGCAAAGACAACGGCCGATCTTTGTGCGGAGATATTTGTTACGACGATCAAGGGTGGGTTTGGTTCGCTTAGCGAGTGAAGAAAAGGTAGCACAAATGTTTATACCAGCGCGTAGAACAACTCAAGTTAGGTCGTTCAACTTTTGGAGATGTTTAAAGGGTGGAGGTGGCGTTGGGCCGACCCAAAGGCAGCAAATATTGCCCGCGGATGTTCGAGTGATCGAGAGTTTATAAAAGATCCTTTTTCTGTGACAGATGGAAAAGGAATGATAAATATACAGGCAAATGCGCATTTTACGCTATTTTTATGAGTAAAACATTATTTTCAAGTGAAGAAAAGTTTTGCTAACTTCCAAAGCATTGCGAACATGTATACTTTGTTGGCGTCTAATCTCCTTTATTTCATTTAAAAACTGCTGGTATTGCTACCTGTGCAGTTAGATTTAAAACATGTGATGCAGATGGTGGTATAGCATGGCGGTGTAGCAGAGAAACCCCAAACGCACCCCTGCGCACCCTGCCAATCGCTGGAGAAGTGCAGGCTCCACGGGACAGGCTCCTTTTCTTTGTCGTATGCCACTCGGAACTTGTTTTGTTCGCCGACTCTCCGCCAGGTGCAAAGTCGTCTGCTAGAGCTACTCCGAATGCTTGCAGTTATTGCACTATGTCGGTATTGGGCTTAGAACTTCGCCATCGTGATTTTTAGAGCATAAACAACTTATTTGGATCAAATTTGATAAAAAAAATTGAGTGCAGTTGGCTTGTAATGCTTTCCTAATTTTATGAAGTTCTTAATTTAACGAAATAATTTGCAAGGAATGCTGACTTCATTAAATTGAGGGGCAACTACGTTTGTTTGCCGCCTGTTGCTTTTTCCTGCCCTTTTTTTCTGTCAGGGCAAAATATGTTGCTCCCTTCTGGAAGAAAAAAAACTGTTGACGCGCATGCTTGTTTTTTTGTTTGTCAAAAGGCAGTCGTTATTGTGTGTGTGTGTAATGACTGGCCAGGACTGTTCTATATGCAGGATTGTATGTACAGTATAATATTGAACGCAGTTTGAACCTTGTGACTTGTAATTGTGTTTCTGTCATCATCATGCATCTTGTAAGTTTGAGCCATGTGATGGTTGTTGTTGTCCTGGCTAGTTTGCAGGTGAAACTGCTGTGCCATTTCACTTGTACAACTGTGGCCATAGTACGGCATGTTTATTGTTCGATGAAAAATATAAGGTCTTGTTTTAAAGTCTGCGTTTACTGTTTGCGGCAGCACAGTTTTCCCTGCATGTTGAGCCTCCTTTTTTTTGTTTTTTAAGCAGCCCTCTGTGCAACCGTAAATAGAGGTAGCACAACAGCACAGCAATGCAGCTGCAGGAGGGGAAATGCAGTGTATCCGGGGATACGTACATAAAAGGGAAAAAAAGTGTGCTTGTTGGTTGAACAAGTGCATGCGCTAGTGCTTTTTTTTATTTTGCCATTGTAAGAGCACATATAACCACTCTGTTGATGTAGGATTGAATTTCATTACTATGAAACTGATGGCCAACGCAGCATGCAATTGCAGAAGAATCGCAATTTGGCCAGTTAGTGTATCTTGAGTGAAAAAACCAGCTACTATTAGTAGCAGGAACGAGGAGGAAGTGATGTTGGGACGATGCAGGACTTATAACTGCTTTTTTAAAAACGACACTCCTACCAGCCAAAGGCATCACGTGTGTGCGGGAAATCGCCTCCCCATCCCTTTTTTATTTTCTTCTTTGCCACCAATGCAGGGCCCTAGGAGCGAACATGTGTTAACAAACATGTACTCTTTATCTGTTCATCTCTGGTCAAAATTAATCCGGAGCCCTCCACTACGGCGCGCCTCATCGCCTGCGTTGCGTCGGCGCGTTAAACCCCACAATCAATCAATCAATTTATCTGTTCATCTCGGTGACGTGACACTGACACATTTGTCACTGCCGTGTAGAACATATTGAACTGGGGTGTGCACTTGAAGCCACTACAATGGGTCTGGGGGTGAACCCCATCACTGGTGTTCAAGGAGGCCCAAATTTCCCAAGCACTATTGTTCATGCAGCGCCCCATTTGACCAATGAACACCTTCCCATGTGTCAATGGGATGCTGTACAAGACATTCGTCGAACATTTATGGAGTGCAGATACATCTGTGGGTTGTGCAAACATGACTCCCAGGTTTTTCAGTGGCATTGGGTGAGTTGGCCAGTAGCAAGGGAGTTGGCCAGTAACTGTGTTTCGTGTGGGTAGGAGTTCATATAGGCGCCACTTTTTTAATAGCTGTCTGTAACGGTCACGCCCTGTGGCGTACCAGTGATCTTGGCAAGATTCTGCACCCCTCTGCTATCCAGTAGTGATTTGACACCCCGTAGGCTTCATACAAGAAATACATACTACTTGTGGCAAGTGCTCATAAGGGACTGATTTACTCCTTCAGCTCCTCACAGGAAAGCCACGGAAATGCAAAAACAACTGTACTTAACAACCACCAAATGTATTGGAATGTATGGTTTCATTTAAGAAAAATAGTAAAATGTAGTAAATGGCAAAAGCAGAATTTTAAGTTATGCCCTTGGTCCTTGGTGTTTAATTTATAGCTGCAGGTCAAAAAATTGTGTCGTGAGATTGTATCTCGTGAGCCACATCAGTTGCCAAGCCATCAACCATCAAACCTCACTGATATGTTGATACCTCATTGATACCTCGTTGAAACATTATTAATGGGCTACGCACATATTGAGTTATCCTGGCATTTACAATGTCAAAGATCAGTCTCACCAACTTCTATGTACACTTTCTCACACGTCTCCTTCACAGTCCCCTGAGAAATGTATCGATGTTCTACTGTGCACCCATACCATATGCATTGGAAAAACACTGCAGGAAGTTGTGTAATTAATTTATCAGTTCAAGTCCTAGAATGTGTAGGCCGTCTGTTTTTTTTTTATATATATATAGTGATTTACAGGTGTATTTTTATAAGAAAAATGTACTAAAGGAGCCACTCCTTGTCAAATTGGTGAAGTCAGTTATGTAACATGACGGTATTGAACGCACTGCAAGCTCATTTATTTTATAAGAGGTCCCTCATTTTTGGGTCCCATAACTTTTTTTCCTGGGGGGGTCAAAAATGGGGTGGTGTTTAGAAAGTGCTGAAGTGGAGAGCTCGATTGTTATTAATGTCAATGAAAAATTGTTTAATTTTCAGAAACAATAATATCTAATAGTAACCATACCTTTTAAGGGGGTACTGACACCAATTTTCAGTGTGAATATTATCACACAGTTCGCTATTTTTACTCAATAGAATTCGCAAGGCCGTTCCATCGTGCCAGGGGGAGACGTACCCTCGTACTGAGCGCTGGCGGCATGCGGGCCGCCTTTCCCCCTCTCTGGTGTGTGCGTGCCGATCAGAGCGCGCCTGGCACGGCCGCTCCTTTGTCTTGACTGCGCTTAGTAGGCATCGTGCGGGTGGGTTTGCCGCTAATTTACGCATTGTTTTAATGAAATGTTGCTAATGAATGAGCCAGACTGGTAGCTTGTGAGTTGCACACTTCAAAGCACACAAGATATTTGGCAATTTTGTTCTGCTGAGCTCTTTCTGTACACCAACTTTGGAGTAGTGGCAGAAAATTGGGCAAAATGTTGTAGTCTCTGTGGCTGGGACAGCAGATTTCTTTGCTACAGGTTGACGTCACAACGAGGGAAGGAGGAGGGGGAGGAGTAAACTCTTAAGCGAGCCTTATATAGGTGCTGATATCTGGGCACCCTTCTAGGGGGGTGGGGTCCCTTTAGTCTGGGATACCTTGGCCTGCACTGGCCACCCGGTCCCTCTCCATTCGGCTACGCTTGAAGGAGAGGTCGGAGCTGGTCAGCCGTGCCAGCCACTGCTCGTAGGGGAGATAATAAAAGCTTAATCGATGGTTCCATGCGGAGACGCCGTCGGATCGGGGTCTCGTGTATATTGTCTTGTTTTTGCGGTAGTGGACGCATTTTTCACAATCATGCTTCATTCTAGCTCTAGTTCTCACAGTTCGAATGCCTCTTTGACCTAGAGGAATAAACAGTGCCAAAAAAGCTAGACAACTCTAATATCTCTTCAAATTACAGCCACCACTTAGTAGCTGTGCTAGAAAGCTTGTAGCGGTTGGCACCTAGTCGCAGGTGAATATAAAATAACAGTGGTTTATCTGACCTTATATGTACCTTCTTTCCAAACTGGAATGGGTCACTGAAATTCGCCTGTGCCACGGGTGGTGTTAGTTCCATCTCCATCGTTGCTGCAGTCACATTGCGGCTTACCCAGCTCGAAGTATTACGTGAGCTGGCCTTGGCGATTGACTACTACCTGCCTATAGGATGTCCTTTTCTCCAGCCAATCTATGAAGGGGGAGGGGGGGGGGGAGCTACTGAAGAGGATTCCGCCTCCCTTCTTCCCCTGTCCCCGACTTGCTCAAAATAAAGCTGTTCACTCACTCACTCCAGCCAAGAGTTCGGTCTATTGCCAAAATGGGGTGTCTCTTTGTCGGCAACATCAAACTAAGCAACGCAACAGCGAACGCTTGTCTGGCTGCCGAACAGCGGATGCTTAATAAGTCCTTATAAAACGCTCTCCGGGAATTGTTGTGCTTATTTTATTTATGTTCTGCATTAGTTGCACAACTGAATTGTGCTGCAGAGCAGCTTGGAATTCTAGAGAGAGGAAGTTTTGTTTACAGTTGGTGGCATTGTTGGCTGAGGGTGACGTGTTGATATATCGATAAGGTTTAATACAACCTATATAATATGCCAAACCCTTATTAAGTTCACCCAAAACAACCTGTATTGCACCCTACAGGGATTCGAAACCAGCAGTCTGTTACACTGACGCGCTTCTTGTTGCCCATGGGCGCCGAGCACATCATGGTTAGATCGTTTTTACAAACATCCGTTTTTGCAGTTATACGATCAAAATGCCCGCTATAAGTGATTCCAGGCACACATACACACACACACAAAAAAAAAACTTGTGACGAAGTATTGCAAACATGTCTGACACGGCGTTGTTTACCCACCGTGGAACACGCTACCCTCGAGGCGAATTTCAGTTCTCCCGCGGCCCGAAAAGCCACCAATCTAAGCCAGATCGCTTAAATTGGTACGTACAACGCGCTACAACAAAAACTTCGCCGGGACGGGGCTGGCGCCCATATGCCGAGGAGCAAACGCCCAAGCCAGCAAATCGGCCAGCTACCAGAGGCCGCTGCGCACGCAAGATGGCGGCGCCATCGTTTGAACCATGGTTTGAACCATGTGGGAACGGTCGCGCAAAGTGATCCAAGATGGCTGCCCTAAACAGGATCCGAAGGTAAGGTGGCTAGAATTCTAGCCACCTTGCCAGAGGATCCCTCCACCACGACCGTGCCTCCACAGACCGCCGCGTAAGCGCGCGTTGAAAGCAAAGAGGGGTAGCTCTACTTTTTAACGTCGGCAGGTGAAGGTGACACTAGGATATAATATAACGCACCACATTAGAATTATAGACGAAAATTTAGGCCTACAAGTGAAGGTTAAAATATTTGGCAAAATCCATTCACGTCATTTGTTGCCGCGGTAAGGCCGGCAGCGCTCGATCTGACACTACAAAGCTCCAGATATAACTGGTATACAAGCCAGCACAATTAGTGGAGCCCATTCATAAGTGAAGCAGATTTATCAGAGTACGAGAGCTTACTGGGACTGGGTGTTTCACTAACGCCAACTTACGTGATCACCCCTGCCTGTAGAAGTTATTTTCATAGTATACTGATCGGTAATAAATTGTGTCGCCCCGTGCAGGACGCACAAGTCAATGGCCTGACGAGCGTGTGATAGTTTTCCACTAGATCTTTTTTGTCACCAGCGAAGGGGACGATCTAAACGTTCACCCAATCAGACTACCTGAGCGTGGTCGCTTGAAGGTTGGCAGTATCCTTGGTGAGACGCTTTTGTTTTCTTTTTCGTTTAAACCAACAATACCGAGCGATCGACGCCGTGGCAGTCATACCCTGATATTCTGAATCCTTCCTCCACTCTAGCCTCCAGTGGAGATGATCCTTGAAATCGATTACCCATGCATAATTGCGGAATACTTCCGTCAGCCTAGTGGAGGGAGCAAATGGAGTGAAGGAGCGACTCACAATACGAGAATACGGCCCTGTTGTGGTTCCGGGTTCGGGAATCGATCTTGGTAGCGTGACTGGTGTCCGGAGCTGTTGATCAGGAGACTGAAGCGTGCTGATGAGGAACAAAAAACTTTATACACGTATTTACATGATGAGTACAAGTTTCGATGCTGTGCCTCGAACGAATCGCACAGCCAGCAACACTCGGCGGCTCGCAACACCGCCTTTCTGTTCAAGCAAAAGTCCCTAGAGTTCTCATAGGGGAATTCAACTCCCAAGAGTCTGGTCCAATCACGGACCCACAAACTGACGCACATAGGCCCCGCCCACGCTCGAAGCCGTTCTGGTTGCTTGCCCACGTGACCACGAGGGAGAGGGTGCGTTGGCGCCGCTGAGCAACACCGACTCGCTGAGACGGGGAGACCTTTTGTCCAAGCGCGAGGCGCACCTGAGTGACTGAGTCGCGACGCTCGCCGAATTACTGCTTTCACGGTCCGCGGTGCCGAAATCGCCTCCTTTGTTGCCGCTGTTGTCACTCAGAGAGTTGAAGGTGCGCGGATGACGCAGGGTTGATGAACCACTGTATTCAATGCGGATACGCACGTGTCACAAGCCGATACCGACGAAGCCTAGGGGACTGGCGACGATGATGGGACTGGCGACGAAATCGCGCTAATTAGCGCAGACGTCAGAGCTTGGGTGTGCCGGGTCCGCAACCCGGTCTTGACAGCTCCTCCGCCGCCACAAAACTCCCGCACGTACTGGAGGGGTTCGACACCGCTTCACGCAGAGCCGAGGCCTAGAGCCGGAATATTCCTTTATCTGGTTCTCCGGGCTACTCCGTGGGTCGAGGTTCTGGCCTTGCTGGGTCGGTGGCGATCTGGCGTTTCGCACTGAAGAAACTGGTAAAACCCTCGTCAACAAACAACCAGCAAGACTGACAACCCCCGCAATGAAACCTACCAGGCTCTAGGCTAAATAAAATAAAAACGTAGAGCTGGCAAGGACAGCAAGAGTTAGCTGTGTCAAGGCCTCATGGATCAAAACTCGCCGATACTTTTTGAGGCGGTGAACTTTGCCCGGATACATTGTACTATGTGCTACAGCAAAAGAGTAGACCCATCAACCTCAATTACTCTAGCTGACTCGCCCGGCCCCCGAAAGCAGCGACTCAAGCCGTCGGCATTGGAGTTCAATTTGCCTCTTGTAGCGCACTTCGAAAGAAAATTGCTGCAGAGCATGGCTCCAGCGCAAGAGACGTCCATTTTTGCCCGACATATTCAACCAAGTACGGGTCAGTTTCCACCATGAACTTCGAGCCGGACACATAGCAGGAAAGTTTTTGAACTGCCCGAACTAAACAAACGCACTCCTTTTCTGAAGCGCTGTACACTTCTTCTCTGTTTTTACTCGCGAACACGATTGGGTGCTCGCTTCTCTGGTCGTCCTTGAATATAAGCACCTGAACTCCTGGATTAGGCCACGGAGGCTGTCCATCTGCGCGGTATCGAGAACGTCGGCATGAATGGTCAGCTTTTCGATTTACTCTGTAGAAAAATCGTGCGGACCGCTTTCCAGTTCCGGGATCTTTCGGAAATCTCTTCCGGCATGTTGAGAGTGAGATTGACCGCGTTGGCGGTATGTTTTAAGAAGGTTGGCGTGGTAGATTTTGCACACCTGCTTTTTGCCAGGTAGCTGAACCACATTGTTCGCAGCGGAAAACTTCTGCAAAGCTAGAGCTGGGCCCTCCCATTGAATTTTGTGGGGACCACATGGGTCCCCATGCCGGCCGCGCGGCGCCATCACGTCAAGCTGCCCGGCGCCGCCGAGACGGGGAGGCCGCCTCAGCGGCGAAGCCGCCCGAGCGCGCGCTTCCCCAGAGAGAGAGAGAGAGAGTGTTTATTAACATGAAAATATTTACAGGGCGAAGTTTTGCCTCTCGGTAGAGGGCACAGGTCTCGCCGGGGGAAGAAGGAGTGAGAGGGAATTGTTGATTAAGTATGATAACAGGCTATGTACAGAGTATGTATAAAAGGCTATGTACAGACTATATACATACGCTCTCAGGTTACCTGCAGCCTATTTACACACACACGCACTCACACATACACAGCCACGCACACACGAGGGCTAACAGGGGGTGGATGGCCGGTGGGTTCTGGTTTTAACAGTTCATGGGCGGGTGTTGAGGCCTGACTCGTCGAGGTACGAGAGAAGCAGCCTGAAGGCCTCCCGGTGCAGCATGAAGGGCCCCCTAGGACGCAGGATGTCCTCTGCGGTGCTTGATGGTAGCCCCAGCCGCCGGTACCCAGACACCAGTTTGTTCCGGGCACCAGCGTACGCAGGGCAGGAGCAGAGGACGTGATCCAGTGTCTCGGGGTCGGGGCAGTGGGCACAGGTGGGTGTGGCCTTGCGGCCCTGCCTGTGGAGGCGTGCTGCTGTGTTGTAGCAGCCGGTGCGGAGCCGGAGGAGGAGGGACCGCTCAGACTGGGTTATCCCTCTGGTGGGAAGAAGCCGCGGGGCCTCGCCGGTGGCCACTCGTTTGCAGGGGTGGCGGGCAGTCACCTCACGCCTGATGACGTCCCTAGCAACATCATAGCGCACCAGGGACGCAGAAACTGGGGCCGTTGGGGAGTGGTGGGCTGCTTTGGCTAATTCGTCTGCAGCCTCGTTCCCCGGTATACCGACGTGGGCAGGAAGCCACTGCAGTCGGAGGTTGCAGCCTTGTCCCTGCAGGTCGCGCAGCTTGGCAACCAGGGACATCTCGGGGTGGCCACCTCGCCCTCGTGGTGCAGATGCCTCCCTCAGGCGAAGTAGCGCCGGCCGGGAGTCGCAGAAGATGGTGGCCGCTGGCGGTGGGTCTTCTCGCAGCATGTCCGCGGCCAAGTGTAGGCCTGCCAGCTCGGCCGCTGTGGAGCTGGTGGGGAACGGCAGCCGGCATTGCCTATGAGCTCCCCTGGCCGGGGCAGTACAGGCAGCTGCTCCGCGGCCCTCACTTGGAAGGACCGAGCCATCTGTGTACACCAGCAGTTGTCCCGGCGGTTCCAGGTCTATGAGGGCAGCCGCTTCCTGACGAATCCCAACCTCCGGCAGTCTCGCCCGGGACCTAACTCCTGGCAGCGTGGTGGTTATGTCTAAGGGTGCGGCTGCCGGCGGCGGTGGGGGCAGAAGGCACGCCCTCTGGGGGACTTCGACATAGTCCTCGAATAGAGCGGCCATGCTGCCCATGCGGGATTGGCCTCTCGAGCGGAGCCTGGCGAGGAGGTGGTCACCTCCAGGTGCTCGGTGCAGGCGCTCCACATGTCGCAGCGCTGTCTGCGTGGAGAGCAGCTGGATGGGCCAGCTTCCAGTTTCCGTCAGGGTGCTAGCCACTGGGGAGTCTCCTGGGAGGCCGACGCAGCGCCGAATGGCCTTTCGATGGGCCAGCTCCAGGGTCTTCCATTGGGCGTCCCTGAGGTTCACCAGGGGGAGTGCGTAAAGAACACGCGAGACAGCGCAGGCTCTGTAGATCCGGAGCGCCCACTGGTGCGAGCACCCTCTACCCTGTGCCACGAGCTGGTTGATGCCCCTAACGGCGCGGGTCATCTGGTCCAGCTGTGCCCCAACGGCAGACTTCCATGAGAGGGTTTCGTCGATGGCCAGGCCGAGGTAGACGACTTTGCGTCGCCAGGGGAGGGGTCGTCCGTTGAGATGCAGTGGAGCAGTGCGTCGAACTTGAGCTGGAGACCCTTCTCTCCAACCTAAAGTCCCTTCATCTGCTTTCAAGGGACCTTACTCCAATCAAGCCCTGCTCTCCAACAGATAGCACGACTTGCTTGCTTAGGTCTTTCCCTGCGAGGTCTGGAACCGTGCGGGTGGGACAAAGGAGCTGGCGTTCCTCGACCCCGAGACGAGGCGAGTCGGCGGCCACGGACGGCTTGCCGACGGCTTGTAGGAATGCCTGTCCAGTGCGTGTTCCTTATTATGACCGAACAATAAAGCCTGGTTTGTCGACATCGCCTGGCTCCGAGCGCATCCTTGGCACCTCCCGGTGGGGATTGCGGCTTGGCCACGGTGGGGATTGCGGCTTCGGTTCTCGTGTTCTAGCTTGCTAGCCGGGTAATACGGACCCATTAGTAGCCGCGACGCCCCACAATTTCTAGTTTATTCGCCCGTGACGGCTTAAGAATCATGACCTGGTAACTTGGGTTGAAAGACCTCTCTCTGGCACCACGGTCGTAGTATGCTTTTGAGTTTTCCCTAGAGACTTTCATTCTCAATCTCAAGCTTCTCTGCCTTGTTTATTCTTTCCAAAAGCTTCAGTACGTATTCCACGACTATTAAGGTGACCGGCAAGCAGGCATCCCACTCCCGTTGGTGCTCGAAACAAAGGGCGCGAAGAACCCGCTTCAGTGTCGAGTGGCACCTCTCAACACTGTTTGAGGGTGGCAGAGCTTCACTCCGCACCGTTGTAGGTAGGAATGTCGTAGTTAAAGCACTGGTGAACACGCTCCCCTGATCGCTTTGTATTTCCGCGGGAAAACCCACTCGCGCAAACACTGACAGCAAACCGTGATCCACTTCGGCAGAAGACAACTCTTTGAGAGGTACCGCTTCGGGGAATTTAGTGCCTGGGCACAGCGTTGTCATCAAGTACTTGTTGCCTTCGTCTGTAAGTGGAAGGGGCCCTACAATATATATCACTAACCGCTTAAAAGACTCTGTGATGATACGGGCAAGTGCCATCGGAACTTTGCATTTGTCATGTGGTTTGCCCACGCGTTGACAACTGTCGCAGGAGCGAACAAACTGCTCCACATCGTGAAAGTAAGACGGCCAGTAAAATTCCTGAAGGAGGCGGGTCTTTTTCATACCCAAATGGCCCGACCAGCCACCACCACGGGAGAGCTGAAGCAGATCTTGCCGGTACTTCCTCGGCACCATTAGCTGATCGAAGATGACCCCTCGCCTATCCTGATAACGCCGGAACAACAGGCCATCTATTTTGTGAAGGCATACGTTCTTTCTTGCGACCCCTTCCGCGTAGGAATCATGCAGTTTCTGAACACTAGTATCTTCTAGAACTACATCTTGCTCCCTTCGAAACTGGCCCCTGTCTACTCCCAGTAGGCGCACGAAACTCGTGCACGACGGGGGTAAAACATGCTCCGGCACATCTTCAGTTACCTCCTCGTCTGCAGGCGTCAGCTCTGCCTCTACCTCCCTGTTAGCGTTAATAGAGAGTTTTAGCATAGCGGGCTCCGTCCGCTAACGCTGCGGCGGAGGGTAGCGGGGCCTAGCGTCACTAAATAACGGCTTTTAAGCGTAGCTTATTTAGTGACGCTAGGCGCGCCTCATTGCCTGCGTTGCGTCGGCGCGTTAAACCCTACAATCAATCAATAAAAAAAATTTTAAAAGAAAAACAGTACCCACTCGCTGTTTTTATGGCTGGTGTACACGTAAATCAAGAGAAAATTTTATGCATTCCAGGCCCTATGTGTTTTTTATTTTTTAACTGATGGATTCCGTCTAGTAAAATTGCTGTTCTTTCGAGGAAACGTAAACAGCGCATGATGCGCGCATATTATTTTTGAATCAAATTTGTTTCACACACTGTCATATAAATTAAAAATTAAGAGTGGTCGCATCAAACCAGCCGAAACAATTTTGTGGCTCCTTATTGGAGCTCATTAAAGCTTGAAACTTCTATGCGGAATTTTAACCTGCTAACCAGCTTTAGCTGCTTTCTTACTATCACCTAACATTTTCTGCATTGTCAGCTCTGGCTCCCTGAAACAAGCTTCAGAAGAATGAGGGAAGGCAAGGAAGAAATTCACAAAGCTATTATCTCGTAAAACTATAATTGTAATGGCAGGTTGTAAACGGACGTGCCTGGACGCAGCCGGTTGTCCGTGAAATGTGAGGTGATAGCCAAGGTGTCACCAAAGCATAAAATGCCCTCGTGGTATCGTACGTGCTAACAGCTTTGTGAATATGGGCCCGTATTATCCGAAAACGCGTCCGCACAATGCGCAAAGCAGGGAAACGGTCATGAATAGCGGTAGGTTTATGGTTCAGCGTAAGATATGTAATGAAATATTTTATGTCTGCACCCTCTCACCCATGCTTTTTTATGCGAGTACCTGAACTTGAGGAAAACATAATTATAGCAACGTTGTTGTCGTTCCTTGCCCGATTAAGATGGGGGACATCTGCGACCTTGAAATTCTGATATGTATGCATCACGACCAACCGTATACCTGCGTCAAGTAAGGGTGTCGGAAACTAAAGGCGTCCACCTTGTATCAGATGAGTTGTCGTGTGGACGAGTTGGTACGTACTTGCAAGGATTTAAAAGCATTGCAGAAAGACGAGGAGCCAAAACATCAAATTACACACTATGCGCGCTGTGTTCTGTTCGTATTTCAGTTCCTCGTCTTTGTGCAGCGCGTTGAAATTTTTGAACGCGGTGTATCAAGCCAGAGAGCCTTTACAACATAACACGTTTGGGTGATGTGCTTATTGTTATCGCATGAAAACAGCGTGAAAATCCCTGTAATACTACGGGAGAATGCCGCCGGCCAACGTGCGGGCGTGCGGGTTTCGACGTTTCCATCTCTCGCCGATCCTTTGTACGCCTCGAGCGCGGCCTGTAGGGGCGCCACTGAAATCCCCTTAGCGGCCCGTTTCGAAAGCAGGCGCGGGAGTCTTCGTCCAGCTCCCCACTGCCGCCGCTGCTTTTGCGGCATGTTCCCGACTGAGATTTAGCGCTTGCGGGCGTTGGAAATCCATGGTTATGTGGAGCAGTCACTCATTTCGCAAATGGGGAGTGTTTACGAGAGTCTACATGTTTCTGACGCGATCTTAGTGTGGTATACTCGGTCTGGTGTGTGTCACAGGCCAGCATCGCGGAACCGGCGTATGCATGAACCTGATTGTAGTTACACTGCCCTGAATTTACTAGCAGTGTCTCCGTAACCACCGGTTCCTCAGATTTTCATGCTACGGGTATACACTACGATGTAAATCAGTTTTGTGCGCTTACATATTCATCGGAACACTCATACCTGACAGCACGCCAGTTACTTTTGCCAATAATATACCTCAGATATTGATCACCACCATTTACAAGCCAGTGTGTGTTAATTTCGGGAATATTCAACGTAAGTACGATGGATAATGCAGAATTATACTCGGAAATCAGCACACGACAAAGAGTCGTCTTGTCGTGAGGTGAGCGCCGGCAAACATTCATCCGCTACACATATCCTCTGCAAGCAGCGCGCAGATGGGCTTAGAATATAATCGGCATCCGCGACTAAACTCTTCTTCGAAATATCGTCACATGGCAAAGGCAGCCAGAAGAGTAAAGCACAAACTCAAATAAGAGGGCCTTATTTAATACCACACTCTTCTAACGGCACCTTTCATCGCTTGTGAACTGCCTACCCTATAAACTTCCAAAAATGCGTCCGCCGAACGATCAGCTGTTCGTTGAAGTCGAAAAAGAAAACGACAGTGAACGCGAGATTTCTGTGTGTGATTACTAAAACGTTCATTGCTTGATTCCGCACTGCATTTGTACACAGCGTCCCCTTCCCCTACCCCCCACCTATGTCTCACGAAATAGCAGTGCATTTCACATATAGTACGTTGGTCTGGTGAACCCTACCTGCCTTAAGTTTCGACGAACGTCTTTAGCATGTCAGAAGCTGCACGGTATTTTTTTTTTCATTTCCGTTAGAGCTATTATGTTTCTTCCGCACTTGCACAGCATGTATTTTTCCGTGGTTTCATATTAGATTGCCTTGGTTATAACGTTCTTGCTATATGTGTGGGCACATATTTAACGAATATACTTAACATTTTCGCATGGTTTATATTCTTATAAAGGCATAAGTTATTGTCCGGGATTGGCTAATCACATCCCCGAAACACATTTTTCTGCGACGTATATATTCTAAACGAAGCCGCATTCGTTGTCCACGCTGCAAAATAAAGCCAACCACTCACTGTGCTAGTATCAGGTCTAAACGAGGCGACAGTAGAATTCATTTGTGCCTGACGTATTTGGAGGTGACAGGGGTGATATGCTGCCACCGTCGCCGACGCCCGGAAGAGCGGTGACGATGCGCAACCGCGTCCCCGGGTAGCTCTTGCTGGCGATCGCGTGCTCTACGAAGACGCAGCTGCTTTTTAAGTGACCTAAACGTACTCTTTGCTTATAGACGTCACCATAACAAGTTTTTGTAGGGTGCGGAAAGGCAAAAAGAAGCGAAACAGAACCAAAACACTGCACGAGCCCCTATCAGCCACGGAGCGCACATCCCGTCAACGCCGCGGAGAAGCGGCGGCAGGCGGCGCAGCGATCGCGAAGCTCGAGGCGTATAGAGTATTTTTTCCTCCTGCCACCGTCTACGCACCTTGCGAATAGCCTGGCTGAAATATGAGCGGCCTGCAACGCGTGGAACATACTTAAATTTGATCTCATTTATCGGACGGACGGAACAGCACGTGGAGTGGCGCGCAGCGAATGGACATAGGCGTGACATCACTCCGTGGTAGGGAAAGGCAGTGAAGTAGCCGTGTGCCTCCAACGCTCGTCAGAAATTCGTGACGTCACTTCCCGCGAGCGGTGACTGGGCGCTGGCGCGTTTACGAACTGATGCACGTAGCCAGAGCTACGGGCATAACCACTGCCCAGAAAGGCACTCTTGAGAAAAATAGTTTCCACACGTGGGAAAGAGCTAATACAGTTGAACCTCGTTATAACGAACACTGATATAGCGAATTATCGGCTATAGCGAAATAAATACGGTCTTTGGTTGGTCACGCTTGATTTAAATGGCACTTATTCTTTTATAACGAGACTGAAACCGTGAGCCGCGCGATATCGGATATAACGAAGAAATATTTGACCAGGAGGCTGAGAAGCTACTTGGAAAAACCCTCCGGCATCCGAAACTGCAGAAGTATAAAAGCCCTTTTGTTGGGAAACTCCATCCTGCTCAGTGCTGTGAATAGCCACCAGATGAAGATCACATCCTTCATGAAGTGAACCTTGTTTTGTTGTAATTTCACGTACTCATGTTCCGGCTCATTCAGCTTGAAAAGCAAAAAGGAGAAAGGTAAGGGTTACCTTGTTTATAGTGGACTGGAAGCCTAAGAATGCATTTTTGTATCAAGTATTTTTGCACGAGCCAGATTTTCGATTTTTTACAACCCATTTTTACTTCTACTGTTATAACGAATGTCGGATATAACGAACTAATTTTCTGCCCCGATAACACTTCGTTATAACGAGGTTCGACTGTAATACCTAAGAAACTACGGACGTCTGTGGAACGTCCGAAAAACAGCCGAACATCCAATGCCAAGTTTGGACGGCCACTGTGCGGCCCCTGTACGTCCATGTTTGGATGTACACTTGCGAACGTACAGCTGGACATCCAGCTGCGACTGTACAAAGGATATGCATTTCCGTATACGTCCGAAGAACATCCTGCCGTGGACGTACAAAATTACAACGAAGCATCAAATAATGGCGTAAATCGAATATAAAAGGAAGAACAAAAAATATACTCTGCTTTTCAAGTAAAAATATTTTGTAAATCCACAATTGCAAGTTTCATCTTTATATTATTAAAATTAAGCCTAATTTTTAAACATTTTTGAAGCACCTCACTGCACTGAAACGATGATCCCTTTGGGGAAGGGTATATAAGCATAGGAACAGCTAACGAAACATGGGAAGCAAGTTTACCGTGTTCATGTATCCTTAGAGAGTTATAGCAGTGCGGAGAACCGGTCCCGGTACACCTGCGCATGCGCACAATCAGTTTTTCCGCCTCTGCGCACGCGCGGTAGCGCCGGTCGCCTGCCGGGTACCGTACCGGGATCGGTTCTCCGCTCTGCTATAACTGCCTCTTGTCTGCCCGGTAATGCGTTGTTGTGCGGTGTAGCATCCGTTGTAGGAACATACGCTTCTCGTTAATAAAACAGCTGTTATTCTGTAAATTTTTACTGAACATCCAAAATACATTCAACTTCGGACGTCCGAATGGACGTACCGAAGTGTTAAATCCGGGACGTACACCCAAGAGCAGAAGTTTACGGACCACGAAAGCAGCAATTTTGAGCTATTTCTCTGCCGCACGGCAGCCCGGGGTACTATGTGCGGTAGTTTTCATTAGTTTCAGTACTTATACTTTAAGTACTTATTAGTTTCAGTATAGTTTATATAGTTTCAGAATAGTACTTATAGTTTCAGTACTGATACGACATCTCACATGCATTCGACAGTTTGTCGGGCTACTATAGGAAGAGAAATAACCTAAATTGCCATTTCCCTGGTCCGTAAACTTTTGATCGTGGCTGTACATGGTATGTTCATCGGCCCTGTAACGGACGGCCTGCGGACGTCCCCTAGAGACGGAATGGACGTACGTTGGACGGCCGACGGACGTCCGCTGGTTGCTTGGGTATAGCCCATAATCACAATAGAAGTCGCCATCAGGACTTTTATTAGAAGCGGCCATAAATTTCCGCCGCAATGGTAGGCCTATAAACGCCTTCAGGCAGCTCAGCCACTCAGCTCCGGCGGCCTCCGCCGTGTTTTAGGTGCGGATCCGAGTACCTTAGGACATAAGAGTTTCATACTAATATATACTAGAGGGAAATCTGTCGCCGCAGTCGCGGGCCACCGTGGGCGGCGCCATTGCCGCTAGCGACGTTCCTCGCCTAGCTAGCCAAATGGCTTCTTTTTTCTCTCGAAGACAGAATCAACCAAAAAAGGTAACATTTTCTTCTTGTTCATCGTGCATGAAGCTTCTACATAATCACTGACAATATTATCTGTTTGGAGATTCAATTTTATAATAACAAAACAAATTTGATGAACCTTCTAGAGTAATATTGTTGCTTTCTTTGCAGCCAGAGCAACTGTTCAGCTTGTTCAAGCCATGTCAAGGACAAGTGGAACTTGCCTGCCTGGTACATGATGGAACGCTCGTCGAGGCGCGGCTCTCCTAGACAGTGGCGCCAGATTTCCCTCTAGCATATATTAGTATGAAACCTTATGCTTGTCCGTCCGCGTCCGTGCGCATAGCATTTACAATTGCAAAAAATCAAGCACAGGCACAGGCACAGGCAGGATTCGAGCCTGTGTCTGGTAGACCAGAGAGAGTTGTCAGTCGTTCTATCCATTGGGCTACGACCGTGAGTTAGTACCCGAGAGTCAAACGGCTTACTCCCTCGCCTGTAACGGTGCAGAATACCTTAGGACCTCCCAATGTCCGTCCGCGTCCATTCGTGCGCACACCATCATCAAGCAAAAATCAAGCTAAATTCGATTTGAGCCGTGAGCTGCAGTTTCATTTAGGGAATAATCAAGGTGCAACTCACGGCTCAAATCGAATGACGGTCGGGGCGCAAATCGGATGTCACTCGGGGCGCAACTTGGATGTCATTTCGAGTCCCCGTACTCCGCACCCTCGCCATCATCCACGGAGTGGAGATGCTGCCATTTTTTACGTCCGCACAAAACGGTGAGGTCATGCCATGGTTCTGTCATACGCGCCCCCTGAGCTGGAAGCGCGGGAAACCGAAACGGACGATTTTCATGCTGCTCAATGTAATTATCACACGCTGAAGAATTTAAAGGCCTGTTTCGGGTTCGCCAGACCATTAAGCATCGATTAAAGCAATAAAAAAGAAACAAAATTTTGGTCTCTGTACTCCTTTAAACAAAAAAACTTCAAAAAAGCTTTGCCACGGGTAATTTACCGAAATATAGTTTGTAACCGCGTGAAAAAGGGGTTGTAAAACTTTGACGATGGCTGCATGCCTTTTGGACGAGTAGTCTCGTCCAACTAAAAGCTACTTCGCCGAACACCTTCCGCAAGATGTTCGGCGCCTTTCCGACGGGACGAAGCCGGTGCAGGTCATCGATACACGGCGGAGTATGCTCTATCTATGGGATTTTGCTCGCTCCACAGGCGTTGACCGTCGCATGTAACAACCCTTCCCCCCTCTTTCCTTTTCCCGCGGAGGCCACCGTGACATCCTTGTCCTCAAAAAGCTTTTGATTGGCTGATTGATTAAAGTGCGAAAGCCATGCAAACACGGTATACATTGACGCCGAAATTTGCGAAAGAACAGTGGAAGCAATCTACGCAGTGTACTACCCTGGCAATCTTCGTGCCTGCATGACCCTCCCCCCCCCCCCCCCCTCTACACACACACACACACAGGAATGGAAGAAGGGAACAGCGGAGCCATCCTGCCGGCAATCCAACTAGCGAAAATATGACATACAATCACAAACATCATTAGAGGCTCTCATTACATCAATTCAAGAATCACTAAAGACGGAATTCTTAAACGCTTTGGAAAGATTATCCCATCCACAATGAAGGAAGTTTAAAATACATTGACACATTGACACGAGGGTCTTAAACGAATTGTAGTTGCTGACCAAGAAGCACGCGAACTCACATATCGTGCTCCTTGCGACCACGAGTACCACACTCCCGGAAAAATATAAAAATGTTTGCTCTTTCTATGACTAGACACACTATCCGATACTTCGCATGCCACAAGGAGGCCTCAAGGCTGAAGAATCACAAATTATGCACGGGAAACAAACCTATCTATATATTCAGAAATGATGATGGGTGGAGATGTTTGGTAAAAAAACACACAACGTTTACAGGAAACTCTACTAAATGCGGATAATATGCACGCTCCTCCACGCAACGTCGCCATGTCCAAGGGTATGCTCAAGGTTAGAACAACTCAAACATTACGTATTCCACTTCTGTAGTGAAATGTGAGGCAGCTTTGACTAGATCAACGTGGGCTGAGTGAGAGGGCAGGGAACAAGCTGCTGCATCAGGGTCTCTGGATTTCGGACTCCCCACGGCCCAAACTCCCACTATGTCTTACTGAACAAAGGTATTCGCTTTCTATCTCTCTCTCTCTAAGAAAAATCAAAACGCTCAGACCGGCCACGACATGAGGGAATAAGCGCTTTGAACGACAGACGGCGTCGCCTTGTCCCTGAAACTGACCAAGATCAAGCAGCCGCAACCTTCACACCCACATGTTCAGCCACACAAGCGTAGATGGCGCCTGTTATTTGTGTGCCAAGGCGATTTAAACCATTGAGGTAAGTATTGCTCTCTTGGCTAACCTTCGGTAACTGGAAAGCAGAAACAGTGTAAACGCAGTAACTCCCTTCTAAAACGCTCATTCGGCGTCAAAGTAACGCTATCGCGTCCAACATGTCACTGCAACTTTTTCTGATGCAAAAATAACTGTTGGACGGTCTGCTTACTCTTGATTGATAGCAACGTGATGTTGAAATTGCGCCTAACTCCATTAGCCTGGGCGGACGTTAGTGGAACTTCTTCTGTGGAAATAACAATGCGACACGCGGCGTTATCACGCGCATTTGGAGGCTGCTGTGAGCGGCCTCTGCTTCTGACGCGCATGCTTCCGTTCCATCCGGCCGCCGGTAATGGCCGTGTTTTTCAGTTTAGGTTCCGAAAACGCCAATCTTCACGAGGTGTTTGCGTCGCGCATTCATGTTTGAAGCGCAGTATTTTGCATGTCGAACTATTTTTATGTGCACTGTTAGATGGCATGATTTTTACGCCGTCGAAAATTTGGGCTGTTGGCCTTTAGGGAAAAGCTTCAGTATAACAAGCAGCGGGACTGGTTTGTTAGGCAAGCGGATGTTGGATTAGAAGGTGGTTAGCAGCAACGGTGTTGTATTAGCCGACTCCCTCCTCTGCTTCGTTGTAAGTGGATTGTGCTCATCGTACGGAATCCCAGCAAGCTACTTCTTCACTAAAGGTCTAGCGGGTAGTGAGCTTCATGAGGTAGTATACTCTTTGGGATGAAAAAAGTAAAAGCCTGTGGTTGTCGCATAGTGCGACTTGTCACCGACCACCACCGAGTCAACATGAAGAGGCTGGACCAGGGCACTCTGGGGTTAGAAGTAGAACACCCGTGCGACCCTAACAGACCTGTGACCCCTGTCATGTGCTGAAGAACGCACGCTCATGACATACGACCTAAGGGAAAAATTTAGGCATCGTACCTAAATGATATGTATGACCTGCAAGAGAACCTGACGGTGAAACCGGTCCGTTATCTCAACCGAAAGCACTTCCATACGAATAATATCGAAAAGATGAACGTGAGAAGAACCACTCAAGTTCTGCCTCCGGCTGTGACCGCTGCCTTGGAACACCTAAAAGAACAAGCCAGACACACATGCAGCACGTCGTTTGCAACTGCAGGCCACACCATCACATTCATGAGGAACTTCTATCGCTGGTTCATACTTCTGTACACGAGCAATACAACCCGGCACCTGCGCCAAAAGTACGACGATGCTGACGATGACAGGCTTGAGTGGCTGGAGGTTACCATGCCTATGTAACTGGAAGATGTTAAAAGAAGTTGCGGCGATCCAAGCAACTTCCTCATGAAGGCATTTTTAATGCCTTCGTGAGACATTTTGAATCACCTCCTATTTTTAATCACCACCACCTACTCTAGTGTTTCCTGCATAATGTACTTCCTGAAAACCGATAACTTCCTGCTGGTGCTGACTCGCAACTTCAATGGTGATCCAATAGAGTTGCTTTTCAAGCGAAGCTTTGTGACATCTACCAGCCAAGGGTTCTGTCGTGACCGTCGGCGTCAACAGAAAACTCCCGCGAACAAATAAATTGCTGGCACCGCCAGGAATCAAACCTGCACCGAATAGAGAAACGGAGCGAGAGTCCGTTGTCTTACCATCTGAGCTACGAGGGCTCGCGGAGATGGGGGAGACAGACGGTGTACTCACCGAGCACAGCTGCGGCTATACCCCATGCAGTGGAAGCCTGTATAAGGCTTCCACTGCGGCGTCGCCCTTGTACTGTGGGGCTTGAACACGGGCTGGCGCCTCCGTGCCAGCCTGCGGCTGCCACTGTGGCGTCGCCCTTGTACTGTGGGGCTTGAACACGGGCTGGTGCCTCCGTGCCAGCCTGCGGCTGCCACTGCGGCGTCGCCCCTGTACTGTGGGGCTTGAACACGGGCTGGCGCATCCGTTCCAGTCTGCGGCTGCCATTGTTGCGTCGCCCTTGTGCATTCAGAAACTGATTAGCCCTCGCCAGGATCTTCAAGTGAACATCGCCTCCAAACAACATCTCCCTTCTTCTTTTTCCCCTTCTTCCCCTTCCGGCCCCAGGGCCCCGTTTGTCTTATTAGGGGCGAAGACCCTTAGGGGTTCTGGCTGTCGGCGTGAAGAAAACCAAGGGCGCAGCAGTGGAGACAGCGAGAAAGGAGAACTGGGAAATTGACTATGATGCCTGTACCTCGGCAGCAACTGGGAAACAACTACGATCATATGGCGTTGCCCCAACAGATGGCGCGCAAGCAGTACCGTGTAAAAGTAGAATCAAACATGGCACGACGTTCTCGTTTTAATGGGGAGCGCGACCACGGGCGGCACGACCACGGGCGGCACAGGCGGCGTTTGTGGGATGTCAGCTTAAGGACTCGTCCGGTTCACTATGGTTCGCTCTCACCGCAGTTTCGTTGCATTTAGTTGACATTTGATGCTTGCCCGTATTGTATTTTACGTGTACATAATTTTCTATGGTATAAGATAGGCTGCTATCAAATACACTTGTTAAAGGCGGGATCTACATCAGTACGGTTTTTTTGCTGTTCCCAGTCCGTGGAAGCATTGCCTGTCTCGCAAGGTCGTGTGTGAAGTGCAAGGAGCCAGCGCTACTTATTGCTACAAATATACAGGGAGTAAGCTTCTGCATCCAGCAATCTTTCAGACAAAGGGAACAAACCAGCTACCGCCCACCGAGAAAGGGCAAAACCAAATGTTATGGAGCAAAAAGAAATTAATGCCGTCTTTCTGTAGGCGGTTGCGGGCTTTGACAAAAGGCATTCGCACTCGCACCATCTTAAGCGTGCAACATAATCCATGTCTGTCGAGCTTCACGTTATGACAAAACCTTCCACTACGTTCTTTGTCAGCCGCCAGTGCAGTGGATTATCTTCCCGAATTCAAAAACAGCACTATAAGCTCTTCGATGTGCCAGCTTCTTCAGCGTTCACGATCCGGCGGCGTCACCTACCTGAGCACCGTGTGGGTCTAGTGGATACCTGCATACTGGGGTACTATTGCCAACCAGGGGCGGATCCAGGTGCCCACTTTGGGGGGAGGGGGGAGAGGGGGGGGGGCGGTTCCATAATGCTGATGGGACGGGGGGCGCAACCGACCAAAATTTCATTTGTCCTCAGTTGCACACCTAGTGCTTTTGGGGGGGAAGGGAAGGGGGCGATCGCCCAACCGCCCCCCCCCCTTCCCCCCCCCCCCCCCCCCCCCTTGGATCCGCCACTGCTGCCAATGGAAAAGCAGACGTGGCTGTTCGGAGAGGATTACGACTGCGGAACGTGAGGAAGATTTGCTTCACAAAGCACGGCGTGCTTTGTGATTCACAATGAAACGATTTCTGGTCCCTCCCGGAAAACCCTTCCTGCGTTATCTAGACCCTGTTTTGACAATGAGGCCGCCAGAGTGAATTTCGCGTTGGCTTACGACTTTGCACCATCTGTTGCTTCTCAACACAGCTCTCACACATTCCAACCGATGTCGGCTTGGCCAAACCTCGAACAGTTCGCAGCACATCTTGCTTGAGTGACCAGCATATAACCAAGCAAGAGAACACCTTGCACAGAAGATTGAGCGCCTTAACCGCAGTTTCATAACTAAAACTCTACTTGGACCGTGTCAGGGCCATCTCCCTCATCTCGGCGGAAAGGGCTAGCCACACTATGAGGCTACCTGCACGAGATCGGCCCCGGCGATACAATCCTGTCAGACCATCCAGACTGCAAGCTACAAACTCAAAGTTGCATGCTAACTCCTTTTTTTAACCTTTTCTTTTCTTTCTCTTCCCCTCTGTCTCAGAGCCTTCACTCCTTCCTCTCCATGCTCGCGGAGTAGCATGCAGGCGACATGGTGACGGGCCTTTCTTCTTTCCTCGAACGAAGAGCCTTCCCTTTCTCACCCCATCTTTCTGTGACCGTTTGCAAGCTTAGTGTAATAGAGTTTTCGTAATGGTATGCCTTAAAAAAAATTGTACCACATGATTTTTCTTGTCGTAGCGTGTGTATGTCGGCATGCAGCAGTACCAAGTTGCGTTCAAGAATCTAAAAACAGCGCGGGCGTTTATTGAGGCCATTCTTAATGGCCGAGCATGGGTACACACAACGCGCAATCTGTTGAAACCCTGAGACAGTGCGCTTAGACATGGACGCCATAACCGCCATATTCACGAAAATGTTGAAGTTTCAACCACCCACCATTTATAAAGAGTGACTAAAGAACGGCACAGTCCTTTTCGGTTATCGTATTTTGTGTCCCGATGTATTACTAACATTTTCCACGACTTTTGCCAATGCGCCATCAAAATTAACTTATTCACGATACCTCTTGTTTCCCTTCGATTTAAAAAAGTGATCTTGTTCGACAAAAATGAACGAATTTTAAGGACGTTCAACACAAAAAATACTTCCAAATACTATATTTTTTCAACTTTGAAGGAAGTTTTTGTTACGTTTCACACAACTCTCATTGAGATGATCTGGCACAAATTCAGATGTGAAAATGCGCACAAAAGAGCAAAATAAATTTTCTTCAGTATCCCAAATTTAATTAAGCAATGCACTCCTTACAACTTGAAGGTTTAGGAAGCAAAAAAGCCTCAATAATTTCTTAAACATATTCATTTATCCGGTTCTGATCTTATTATTAAGGTAAGCGGCCTGCATAGTAGCTCTCGAATTCGTTCGCTAGTATTTCGACCCTTTACAGCCTAAGTTTGTATTTTACCTTAATCGTTCCATAACTGTGCGGGTTCAAAGAGCCGGTTCGTTATGGCAACAGTGGCTACGACAGAAATGCGGTGTACAAAGGCCACCTCCGATTGCTCAGACAACGATGTCAGCTTTTTTCCCACACGAGTTCCCGCAGGTCCACATGCATACACAACGCATGTTTCGGCCATGTACAGCCGGTAAAAGGCTTGTCTATAACACAGCGTTCGTACTCTCAGCCCTATCCTGCCCCGCCGGAGCGGGATTTGAATAAAACTACTGCGGAATTCTGAAGACTTAGCCCTTCACTTTTGCCTACGACATGTTTGGAACGAGTATGTTTCGGCAGTTTTCGGATGTAGCTGGTTGAAGTTGAAATCGCTGTTATAGACAAGCGTTTTACCGGCTGTACCCCCCTGTGTACGGTTTAGTGCGGTCATAACGAAAGCCGGTTTGTAAGGAAGTGAGAGGGATGCCGTCGGAAGCAAATGTCTCCACACTGACCTCCGAAATACTCCTAAACATCTAGCCGGTACTTTGGCGGCATACAAAAATGGTCGGCCGAACTATGCATATGGAGTGCAGCTGTTCGTGTTTTATTGTGCAGCATACATTGACGAAACAAAACACGAGTGACCGAGGCGCAGTCCAAAGGAGCGCATGAAGCTGCTACATCTTGCCGGCCAGCGGTGGCCACGTCATTGGCTGCGGGAGTGGCTGTGTCGCGTTCGAGCATGGGGGAAAAAGCTCAGGAGAGGTATGCAGTGCACTGAAAAGTGTGATGGTGACGTCATGTGCGGGACATGTATACTGCACAGGTGAATGCTAGCCACTTGCTGTCCACTTGTGTAAGTTTGTATAATTTATATTCATTTGCGCTGCTGAGCACGAGGTCGTGGGTTCGATTCCCGGCCGCGGCGGCCGCTTTTCTGATGGAGGCGAAAAGCAAAAACGCCCGTGTGTACGAGATTTCGGCGCACGTTAAAGATCCCCAGGTGGTCAAAATTAATCCGGAGCCCTCCACTATGGCGCGCCTCATCGCCTGCGTTGCGTCGGCGCGTTAAACCCTAGAATCAAAATCAATAATGTATATTCATTATGAATAAGATACCAACAAATATGCCAAAAGTGGCATAGCACAGCTGTCCGCGTGGCCCAATGGATAAGGCGTCTGATTCCGGATCAGAAGATTGCAGTTCGAGTCCTGTCGTGGACGTTCCGATTTTACTTCTTTCTTTTTTTTTTTGAGACTACGTTTGATATCTTAACGAACTACTTATGAAGTACGAACATGCAAGTGTATCTAGATAAGACGAAGTAAATCTTCACCGATACCTCGATATCAAGCCATTCTTCCCCGATACCTCTGTATCAAGCCATCTTTCGCATATCTCGCAGTCGCACCACCACACTGACAATACTTATTGAGAGGGCTTTCAACGGAGCTGCGTGGGGTTTTGATCTAACGAACGCGCAATACGACAAGCTAGAAATACTGCATCGGGAATATCGTCAAGTGATAACAATCCTCCGTGCCATGCGCTTGTCGTGGAGTCACCTCTACTTTCGTATTCCGCCGAGACATCATTATGGATAATGGACCGCAAAGTGGTACATGATCGGCGCCGTCTCTGCACGCATTCGGGCCGGCTGCTCATAGCGTGGCGGGGAACAGTTGGAAGATATGAGAGAGACACTTTGTGCGATCGCTCCTTTGGGTGACGTTCAGGCTGGCGTTACGAAGCCGGATACAGTGCCGACTTATAAGAGACGGCCACACCTCCCACCGAGCAGCCCTTGCCGAGAGGGCTGACTTCAGGAAAACGCCATCTTTACGGACGCCGCCTGGGACCCGGGTACTATGGGCACCCAGGGAGTGGTTGTGGGCAGTCAGAAGACGGCAGAGGGACGCGCAAGTGTCCCAATATCGCTCAGAGCCTCCTATAAGGGCAGTCGGACTGAGGGCCGTCCTCAGAGAAATTAACGGATATGTAAAGACAAACCCACTTTCTGGCCAAGGAAAAAAGCTTCATTGTATTCACGCACTTACTCGAGGCCCTGAAGGAGTTGTCGATATGAGCCCCAGACCCTTCGCTTGGGCCCATAATATGAAAGCAACTGCAAACCATCTACGGGCTCTGGCTTCATGCATGGGCACAAGTGCCGTACGTAAGTGCTGGTACGTTTTCGCCCATTACATTGGTGAAGGCGTCCCCCGTACCGAGCTCCGCCGCCTCCGTCGTGTAGCGGCGAGCAGGAGAGCTGCCTCGGTGTTGATGACAAAGAGCCGGGAACAACTTAACTACTTCACTGCATGGCGAGAGGTGACCAACGACGATACAGGAACAACATAAAGGCAACGGGCAGAGCGGCGCTCTTAGTTCAGCCCCAAATGCCGTTTAATACGAGTCACCGAGAGGGTGGAATTTATACACAGAAGCGGCAATGCCTTTTAGGGCTTTTTGCACATGGCCCGAACAAAATAGACACACAAGAACACTCTTTCCCGGTCTCGTGATAGCCGGCGCGCACGTTGAGTCAGAGGAGAAAAGAGATCTCCGTAGGCGGCGTCCGTTCGTAGATTCAAGTCTCAACACGTACCCCGGTAGAACAGTTTGTTTTGCAATTGCCGCAGGCGTGATTCATCCCCAGCGAATTTCGGCCCGGCGGACACGCTCCTGTGTGTCGTAGCTTGTTTGAGGAAGCTGGGCTTTCCCGCCAAGCACGCGAAGCTTCCCCGCACTGCACCAAACTTGTAGCACGCGCGCAAAGGGTATGGTGTGCTGAATCGTAACACCCCCCACCCCCTGCTGAAGCTCCGCTGCTCTTTGACCCAGACAAAGACATGAGCTGCTAAAACTGCCAGCAGAATCTAGCTAAGGGCGAAGGTGCACCACAACGCCCACCCAAAGGGCTTCGGCGCAGTGGGGAGGTCGGAATTACAAGGCCAGAACGGGTGCTGTCCTTTCTGCGGTGAGCATACGCTGCATCCAAAACAAAACTAGAGGCCGTCAGCGTACACCACACGCGGCTAGCCCAGGGCAAGACGACCACCACACAGCGACTGCGACGTGCTGCACATGCGATACCAGCGCTCGTCCGACAGTCCGGCATTTACTGTGGGACTGCCCCGGCCTTATCACACCGCTCACGAACAAGCACAAGGCCAGCCTCTTACACCGCGGTTCCTGTATCGCTCATCGTAGGAATGGAAAATGCCACCCCCTCACCCTAATGCAGCAAGAGAATTCATCACTTTCTGGCAGTTCGTGCGCGAGGCAAACCTGACCGCACGAATGTGATAGCCATGCCCCTCCTCATCCCCATTTTCCTGTTACCCAGCCAGGCCACGGAAATAATTCATTCGTGGAGGGGCCCACAAACACTGCTATGTCAGCTCCCTGTTCACAGAGCCATCTGTAAATACGCGAATATGCATTCTCGATATAACCGGTTTAAATGATCAAGTGCTAGCAACCTGAACTGTTATTGCTCGTGCGTGCGCGTGTGCGCACGCGTGTGCTGTGCGTGTTGGCGCGTTTGTGCGTTTATAAGTACAATGCCCTTGAGCCGCCATCACAAGTATCTTCGATTTGGCCTGCTCTCCATACGGTAGCTCAGTGCGGGTATACCGCCAATGTGCAGATACGGCTCTGCTCTTTTCGTGTGCCTTTCCTGGGAGTGTACGCAGAGCCGCTAACTCATTCTGCACTCCCTGCACCACTGGAAAATCGAGTTCAGGTGCCGCGCGCAGTACTCACAAATCAAACGTTCTGGAGAATAAACACGGGCTTTGCGCGGAGATGACAACACATACAGGAAGGACGGGACAAGCGCAACCCTTCCTTTTCGCGCAGAGCACGTGTTTATTCACCAAGCAACAAGTTCTTCTAAACGTTCTGGAGCTGTACACAGGGTGAACCAGTTTGCCGGGCACCACCAAATAGACCACGCAGAATATTCTATGTTCCTATAAATTCCTGTTGGAGGAATTAAACAATGAAGTTTGATTTTCTTCTTCTTAGAATCTTCCGCCACGTGTATGTGCGTCTCGGACAGGTAACACGAGTTAGTGATATTTATTTCGATTTTGATGGCGTCGCTCTCTGTTAAAAGAGCCACACAGAGAGGATGCCACATCCATAGCTTCTGGTGTACGGCAATCGCAGACGACCACGTGTGAGTGCGTCGCTTCCCAGCCTTATTTCAGCACGAGAGAGATAACTGTATCTTCGTCCGTGCAGCGAGACAGCCAATTCTTCAATGTAAAAAAAATCGCGCCAATCCACCCCGTGAATGTGGTTTGAAAGCAAAGCTGTAAACGGCACCCATAACGATTACTCATGCGACGTCACTTAAATTCACTCACATCACTCTACAAATAGCAAAACCAGAGAGAAGTGAAATGCACTTAACCACACCATTTATTACTTCAAAGAGATATTCTTGGTAAGGTTAAATCAATGCATGATGCATGAACGGTGTTTGGTTGAGTTTTATCGGTGTAGCACAAGAGTGGAAACTGTTTTTTATAAAATCAAAGTAAGCTCCAACCCGGTGTTAGACGATCTGACTTCTCCGTCTCTGCGCCGCGGACGGAGGCGACGAGACTTGCGGCTGAGAAGGAGGAGGAAGAAATACTTCTGTTCAGATTTCTGAACGGCCCAGAGTGCAGCCTTGGGGAGTGATTTCTTCTTCTGTGGGGCCCATATGCAGTCCGCGCGGCCTGTGTTCTGTCCACCCGCTGAAGCTGGGTAGGTAGAGAGGGCCTGGACAGCAGCATCTCCCATTGCTCTTGTTGGGTAGTTGACGGAAAGAGAGGAGGGTGCTCAGGGCTAAAGTCGCACACCCCGATTACGGGGCGGAGTATTCCTACTTCTGAGAAAAATTTAAATTCAGCGTCGTAGCGATTCGGATGCATTACGTGAAGACGCGTAGGCTGTGGGAAGGAGCCCGGATTGTATGAGCCGCAGGGTAGTTTGTTGTTCTCTGGAAAGGTCAGGGTAAAGCGAAGGTGTGGCCTGTCTCAGAAGGCGATAATGCTGGATTATCTCCCTGGACGTGACAAGCGGGTGACTGTCCTCGTGCAGCTCCATAGCACGGGAGGTAAAAGCGCAGGCTTGTTTGGTGGGCGTATTTGTTGCCCTCCATTGAAGCGTGAGGCGGTGTCCAGATGAGCTGAATGGAACCGTTTGGGGAGTGGTTTTTAGCACGCACAGTGCAGGTCAGGACACCCAACCCGACTGGTAATTCCAGTACGCTTGCTGGGAATCGGTGACTACCCTCCGAACCCCTGGTTGAGCGAGAGCCAAGGTGATTGCTGCCTCTTCTGCTGCCGTCATTTGTTGGGTCCTAAGCGAGGTACACGCAAGGAGGTTGGTTCTGGAGGTAGCCACGATGATGGCGTGTTGCTGCCCTCGATGTTAGGAGAAGTCTGTGTAGATAACTGCATGAGCCCCACCGAGGGTGGTGTTTAGCGCTTGAGCCCGTGCTTTTCGTTGACCCTCGTCATGTGAGGGGTTCATATTTCTAAGCAAAGGGAGCATCTTTAGTTTTAGTCGCCAAGAGTCGGAGAGTACGTCAAGCGGAGTGACATTCTGGGCTGCCCAGCCAATCTGGTAAAGCATGTGGTTACCCACTGTAGTTCTGAGTCGGACCTTCTGGTTAGAAAGATGGCCTTCTATCAGCTCTTCCACCGTGTTGTGGAGCCCGTGCTAAGCAGCCTCAGTGTGGACGCACTCATGAGAAGACCAATGGCCTGCTCAACCGCCTTTCTAATCATTATATAAAGCATCTCTATGTCTTCCTCGTCGAGAAGAAGATGGGGGTTTGTCGTAAGTAACTCTCGAGAGGACAAAAGCTTCAATTAATCGAAAGGTACCGGATTCTTTTAGGCCTCGCTTCTTGGTGGAAACTCGCCTGATCATGTGTATGATTAGATTAATGCTGTTTTTGAGGCGCTGCAAGGAGACGTCACTCTTGGTGTTGGCCTGGAAATGTAGGCCCAGGATCTTGATGCTGAGGTTTGGAGTGATGGCCTGGTCATCAAAGAGTATTTTAATGTATTCCTTGATTTGGCGTGAGGGCGGACGACAAGGATCTGTGATTTTTTACGTGAACACTGGAGGCCACAGGCTTTAGCACATTGGCGTACTAAAAGTGAGATTCCATGGATTGGTGTGAGCTTCCTTTAATTTTTGTAACTCTTAGCACATGAGCAAGGTGCGCACAGGGCCGCTAGACGGGCGTGAGTGGTCGTGTGACGCTTTCACGTGGCATTCAGCGAGAAGGCAGGGGGTAAACCGTAGATGTGCTTGGTGAGTACACCATTTGTCTTCCCGTGTTCGCGTGGGCTCGTGGCTGAATCGGTAAGACAACGGGCTCTCGCTTTGTTAGTCTATTAGTTCCAGGTTCGATTCCCGGCGGTGCCTCTAAATTCTTTTATTTGTTCGCTGGAGTTTTCTTGTGACACCAACGGTCGCGAAAGAACCCTTGGGGGGTAGAGGTAGAAATCTTTGCTTTAAAAAAGGAAGAGTGGACGACGCACAGCGCTGAACTCGCAACTGAAAGTTTATTAGAAAGAAAGCGCGTATTTATACACAATAACCATACTATCGCGGGAACAGATAACACGGACAAAGCGTGTGAGCGACAACAGGGTAACATCTTTAAAACACTGTGGCACGCGACGAAATTCAGCATCCAAGAAGTTACACAATCTGCTCGCGGGTAAGAAACTGAAATTCCTTGTCAAGTAATGACAGAGAAGGAATACTAACGCACTTGCCCTCGTTCCTTCTAATATGGAAGGCCTCTATTATCTCTCGGACCTGCTGGTTTTTATGTTTGGCTACTACTTTTGTGTGCTTAAAAACAGGGTAACAATCTTTACATTTTTTACATTTTTTGCAGTGTTGTGCGACGTGGGAATGGTCATCGCCCTTCAAAGAACGTCTATGGTCCATTAGTCGAATGTTAAGGCATCGGCCCGTTTGGCCGATATAAACATGACCGCAGACAAACGGAATCATATACACCACACCAATACTACAAGGCACAAAACTTGACTCATGTTTTACTCCACAGCCTCTACGTGTAGATGGACCTGCCAACCTCCTATCTAGCGCGCTATATATCTTACCTAATTTGTCGGGCGCCGAGAAAAGGACGTGCTTTCTTTCTAATAAACTTTCAGTTGCGAGTTCAGCGCTGTGCGTCGTCCACTCTTCTTTTTTGTCCCTGTGTTCCTTGCGCTGTTTTTCACCATGAATCTTAATCTGCACCAACTAGCCCAACTTGCCATCTTACTTGGATAAGTATCCTATTTCTGAGAATATGACCATCATATCACGGCCGCAAAAAGTGGGACAGATTGTACACCATCTTAATTTTTAGCACCCGGACCAGGGGATGCGTCGTTTTAAGTGCGAATGCACTTCTTAAGCGAGCCTGAATCGTCCGCCGCCGTTGTCCGCATAGCAACAGCTGCGGGTGCGCGCGCTCCTCGTCTTCCTCCTCGTCTTCCCTAGCAACGGGGGGAGATGGGCGCGCGCTACTCTCCTCCTCCTCTCTCCGCTCAGTGACTGCGGGTGTTGGGCGCCTCCTCTCCACTTCGGGCGGGAGAGCTCTCGCTCGCGTAGCGGGCGCTCCGCATTCCGACGCGTGAGGGCGCTCGTGTAGCCCTCGCCGTAACGGCGGGCGCTACTCTCCTCCTCCTCTCTCCGCTCAGTGACTGCGGGTGTTGGGCGCCTCCTCTCCACTCCAAGATCACGATATCCACCGTAATCGCGCAATCAACAACCGTGCATTCGCACTTACACACTCTCCCCCTCGGGGAAGTGCGAGGGAATTTTTTTTCCAAATAAGCAAACCAACCGTTGCGCGTTCCTTCGTCCTTCATGTTAAGGGCCCGTAAAGACCGTTGATGATGCCCATCACGCCAGGTGAAGGTACCCCGCCGGGACGACAGATGGCGCCACCAGCTCGATGGCCGTCCAGTGCGCGATTTCGGTTCATGCACACGGCCTACGTCCACCCTCTATATATGCACCGATAAACTACAGACATCCGCGGGTGAGCTTCGAGTACGTGTGTACATACCGCGGCGAATGGCTTTGCGAGCGACCCCCGCCCCTGCGGGAGGTGGCCGCCAGCGTGCCGAAGTCGCCAAATACCACTGCCGTAGTCAAACGAAAGGTTGCCGTACACGATCCGTACAGCCGTACAGCCGTACGCGCCGCCGGCCCGCCACCTACTTATCGCGGGCTCAGAAGTGCTCCCAACACGATGCGAGGGCCGTCCAGTGCGCGATCTCGTCTCGTGCGTCATCCCATATATATGCACAAATAAATCACCATACCTCCGTGGGTCAGCTTCGAGTACGTACAGGTGCGGCCACTGTTAAAGGAGTACTGACACGAAATTTCAAAGCTGAGATAACTATGTAAAACGCTTCCTTTTTATCAGGAGATATCTCCCAGCAAGTTTCAACAGCAAACGTTCAGCGAAACATATTTAAAATCCATTTTAATCTTCGCCCGCACGAGAAAGCCCAGAGCGGGCCGACGTGACATCATCTGCTACGTGCCCTAAACTGCCAACGTCGGGGCTCCCGTGACGAAGCCGACGCGCTGGCTGTGGTTGGCGCGCGCTGCTCGGGCGTGTGTACACGTCATGGTTTTGGGACTGACGTCATGCTGCCCGGGCCTGTGGGGACGGCGAAAACCCCGGCCGGTCTGGGCGCGCGCGTGCGCTCGCTCGCGCGCGCTTCCAGAGAGGCAGCGATACGGCAAGAATGGTGACGTCATGTTATACATGCGGTCATGGCGGCCGCTCGGCGTTTTTCAGTCGAAACCGAAACTGGCACGAATAAACGACGCCGTAAATGAATGTTTACGCTGCGCTCGACCGTCTAATCTGTCATTCTATGATTAGTGGGCTGGTGGGCACGCATAGCAGCGAAAAAAACGTAACATAAAAATTTCGTGTCAGTACTCCTTTAACGGTAAGAGTGCCGAGTAGTGCCATGACTTGTGCCACGAGTGCACTCTTAACAAAAGGGCTTGTAAAAAGGTAGTTACGGGCTGTACGTATTTACTAACTCTTTACGAACTTTTACTCCACCGTGGAACGGTACGTAAGTCCTGCACTAAGTGTGGGCCGACCCTATATAAATGCGATGGCGTTTATAAAGGGTCGGTAACGATAATTACTAGTAACCATAGTTACTAGTCTAGACCGTGCACTTAGTAACTGCTGCTTCTTTGATACAAACATTCATTGATAGTAACACTATATAAAGTGCCATGACTAGCGCCGCGGGAATGTTGCTGCAGTGCGCAATCATCGCCAGAGGTGGAGTGAACTGCCTGTCGCCTGGCACGGTTACGCAGTGCTTCGCGCTGTACCGATGGTGGCGAACTGCGGAGCGCTCCACGGGCTGCCGTGTTGCCTCTAACAGTGGCCGCGACTGACAGACAGCGGCGTCTGGCGTTGTGAGCGACCCACGTCTCTGCGAGAGGTGGCCGTCAGCGTGGCCAAGTCAGCTCCGCTGTTTCAGCAGATTTCACAGGCGTGGTACCATGGCTAAAACGGACGATCCTTCTTTTTGTCTCGTTGTTTGCGCTGTTACTAGGGGTAGTGGTACCACATGGTACCACCATGGCGTCCCGATGAATGTTCAATCCCGGCAATTTTTCGGTAAACGTCATCTCTAAGGAGAACAGTAGATGACGAATTCCTGCTCCCGAAGGGCCACCTATTGAGGGCATGAGTGAATATCATCATCATCACTGTACCCGGCCAAACCGTCTTGCTGGCTGCTGCGCGCGCTGCAGGAAGATCAAGGAACGCAATGGCGCACATCGGAACAGGGGGTCTTTTCTTGCTCCTAGTGGCGGCCAGGATAGGCGGCGTCCCGACGTCGCTTGGTGTGCAGGAGCAAGGCGCTGGAGGTAAGGCCGGCCTTGAGCGCCGTGGCGGGTGGTTCGCGGCTGACACGGTTATGGTCTTGCAGGCGCGCAGCAGGCGGTGGCCGCCCAAGCCGATGCAGCCAGTGCCCCGGTGCAGGAGCGTGCCAACGTCGTCATGGCCAGCCAGCAGGGCTACGCGGCGGCCGTGCCGCAGCAGCAGCCAGCCGTGCTAGCCAGCTACGGCTTGGGGCCGCGCCGCAGGCAGCGCAGGAACGCGCTGAGGCACCGGCGTCGCCGCCGGCTCGACAACCCGCGTTACTACTACCCTAACGGTGACTACTCGGTGGACACCGAAGTGGGCTGGGACAACTACCACCGGCGGTCTGTGCGCGAGTCGGCCGAGACCCCCCGCCGCCAGGAGTCATACCAGGCGTCCTACGTGGCTCCGGCGGAGTCGGGCGCCGTGGAGCGCTTCAAGGCCGATGAAAGTCGAAAGGACGTGGAGCAGGATTACTCGGCGGCCGGGTTTGACTACCGGGCCGCTGGCAGCTACCCGCGCCAAAACTACCAGAAGCAGCGGCGCGCCGCCTTGCCTTCACCGCCCAAGCGCAATGCCAAGCAGTGGGGCTCGTGGGACTACGGCCAGGTCCAGCAGTCGTGGAACGCGCGCTACCCGCAGTACGATTACGGCGATGCTGCAATGGCCTACGTCCGGAAGGAGCCGTCTAGGTTCTACGCCAGGGAGGAGGCTGCGAGCATGGCCGAGCAAACCAGCAACGTGGCGGCACAGTCTAACTATGCTGCCGAGGTTGCCGGTCAAGACGGTGTCGTAGAGCGCGCCGGCGACGTGCCGCCGGCTGCTGCGGCCCAGTAGCGATCCGCGCCTGCTCAGTCAGACGCGGGCCTCGTCGGGCTTCAATAAACTACCGCGCTGCCTGCTGCGCTGCGTTTCCTTCCTTTTTATGGCGTCTGTTCCGATACTGCAATATCGAAGTTCTCATTGTTGGTAACGCGTAGTGTAGTGCTGCTGCGCGATCGCCTGACTGCAGCCCACGTCTACTTACATAGCAGCACGAGTGTTCCGCAGGTTGACACCGGGGGTTTGCTGTTGCGTCATACCGTACCCTGTCGGCGCTCTAAGTGTAGTAAAGTACGTTGTTGGGCTAATTGGTCGATCATATTTAAGAGATGTATAGCGCAAAAAAAAAAAAGACGAAGGACAAAGAATGCACGAGGACAAAATGGAATGCCCGAGTGTAAAATGGGTCACTCTATATTCTGGTTCCTAGATAAGTTTAGAAAGGCATGATATGAAGCCTCTCCTAGTATGTATTTACTAGAACTGCATGAGAGACTCTGTGGGACTTCAGATGGGAGATTAATAGTAAGTAAACGAGATAGTGATGCTGTTGCACGCATATTGGAGGAAAATATAGTACCGAGAAATGGCTGTAACTCGCGTTTCAATACAGGTATATTCCAAAAATGCCCGACGGCGCTAGTAGAATAAAAGCAATGAAAAGAAATATGGGGGAATTTTGGTCTTGAATTCGAATCCAAAGCCTAAAGAATTCCGGTCGAGCCAGCATCCATCTGCACCACGGCCGATCCTTGGTCCAAGTGGCTATTTCAAAAATGTGCGACGGCCCAAAGAGAATAAAAGCAAAAAATAAATAAAAACAGGGGACTTTTGGTCTTGGATTTGAATGAATACAGGGCCTAAAGAATTCAAGTCGAGCAAGCATCCACGGCCGATTCTTGGCCCAAGTGGGCGCATAGTGGATGCGCTGTGGTCTTCGACTTAGAAACGTGTCTTCGAGACACGAACGGAGGCTGTAGTGTGTCGCGTCTCGACTAGATGGCGCCACGGCGACCATCATCATCAGTGGATTCTAGGTGCGCTAATAAAGCGAGCTCCCCGCCGGGGCGGGTTATGTTCCTGCTGGTAGCATCGTGTCTGTACGTGTCTCTCAGGGCTGCGTGCTCTGCCGGGGCGGTCCCTCGGCGTACCCGCTCGGCCACCCTCAACATGGTGTCAGAAGTGACTTTAGTTCTTCGGTTCAACGCTCGTCCGTAGTTCAACGGTTCAACCAGTTCAACCCCGTACGCCCGTCACGAGACAACCGCCGCCGCCCCCGCCATGACTACCCCTGCCATCGCCGCCGCCGCCGCGCCGCAGCTGACTCAGCTACGCCCACCACCGCCCTTCGACTTCGACAACCCCGGCTCTTGGACTACGTGGCTGCTCCAATATGAGGATTACACTTTCGCCACGGGCCACTACACAGCACCGCCGGAGGTTCAGGTGCGTTCTATGCTCTACTGTATGGGTCCGCAAGCCCGCGTCGTACTCGCAACCACGCCGCTGGGTGACTCCGAGCTCAAAGACGTTGCCGCCGTCAAAAAAGCGTTTACCGACCATTTCATTCATCCGCCCAACGAGCTGTACGAAACGGCCCGCTTTCACCGCCGTGCTCAAGAACCGGGCGAAACTGCCGATGCCTTCTACACGGCTCTCCGCTCGATGGTAAAGCGCTGCAACTACGCGTCGCCGGAAGTCGAGGAAAGGCTCGTCCGCGACCGCTTCGTGGTCGGTTTGCTCGACCGTAACCTCTCGGATAAACTGTGCCGAAGTCCGAAGCTCACCTTGCAAGAGGCACTTACGCAGGTCCGTCAACACGAAGACGCAGAAAACGAGCGCCGGGCACGCGACTCGGCCGACTCGTCACCGCTTGCCGTCGACGCCGCCGCGCGTGTTCGTAACGCGAAAGGAAAGCCTGGGTCACCAGACAGGCCCAACCAGAGAGGGTGCTTTTTCTGCGGACGTTCTTCGCACGAGCGTGCAGACTGTCCGGCTCGACAAGCAACTTGCAATTTCTGCAGCAAGAAAGGGCATTTCGAAACTGTCTGCATGAAGAAAAGAAGATGCAACTCCAAGCGCACTCGGTCTTCAGCAAGCTCCGTTGAGCTTCACGCGGTGGCAGAGAACCGCCCCAACGCCAAGTTCATTGAAGTACTCGTGAATGGCTCCCCACTGTCGTTCAAGGTGGACTCGGGAGCCGAAGTTTCGGTCGTACCAAGCTCATTTTCCGGAGTTCCGCCAAAACTTAAGTTCCAGAAGGCGAGCTCAAAGGTCCCGGTAATCATACGTTGCCTGTCCTGGGTACATACCAAGCCACACTCACGTGGAAAGGCAAGTCCGTGGAGCAGAAACTGTATGTTCTGGAATCCAAAACAGTTCCCTTGTTAGGCTTCCCTGCAATTCAGGCCCTGGGGGTATGCAAGTTCCTTGACCATGTCTCAGGCTCACAGGAGTCGTCCGGAGAGCTGCTCTTAGACCCTGGCCTTTTCGAGGGACTGGGGACATTGCCTGACGCCTACACAATCCGTTTGAAACCCGGGGCGACGCCCTTCTCACTAAGTGCCCCGAGACGTCTTCCTTTACCTCTCCATGAGCCCATCAAGAAAAAACTGGACAAGATGGAATCGGAAGGAGTGATCCGCCGCGTCGATGCTCCGACAGAGTGGTGTGCTGGACTGGTAGCTGTGCCAAAAGGTGATGGTGATTACAGGATCTGCGTAGATCTCTCTCAGCTTAACAAAGCCGTCCTTCGCGAACGCCACATGCTACCGACGGTGGAACAATGCCTAGGCTTGCTTGGAGAGGCCAAGTTTTTTTCTAAGCTGGATGCTAAGTCAAGTTTTCATCAAGTCATGCTGTCTCCACAGTCACAGCTGTACACAACGTTCATTACCCCGTTTGGTCGCTATTGCTTTCTGCGGCTGCCATTCGGCATCACATCGGCACCCGAGTATTTCCAGAAGCAAATGTCTCGGATACTAGAAGGCCAGACCGGCGTAGTGAACATGATTGATGACATCCTTGTCTTTGGCAAGACTCGTAAAGAGCATGACCAGCGCCTCCAGCAGGTCCTCGCACGGCTATCCAAGGCAGGCATCACGCTCAACCGAGACAAATGTTCCTTCGGCACCAACAGTGTCAAGTTTCTAGGAGTCGTAGTGAGTGCCCACGGTATTTCACCCGACCCTGACTAGGTGGCAGCCATCAAGCGTCTGCCTGCTCCCGAAGACCTCTCTGGCGTTCGTCGTCTACTGGGACTCGTGAATCATGTGGGACGTTTCTTGCCGAATGTTTCGGACGTCACCGCACCTATTCGTGCCCTGCTTCAGAAAAACTCTGAATGGACATGGGGCCCATCGCAGCAGTCTGCTTTCGGGAAGCTAAAAGAACTGCTGTGCTCTGAACGGTGCGTTGCAACTTACAACACCCAGTACAAGACAACGGTTTCAGCAGATGCAAGCTCCTTTGGCCTGGGGGCCGTGCTTCTGCAAGAGCAACCATCCGGAGAGCGTCGAGCAGTTGCCTTCGCTTCAAGGTCTCTCACGTCGGCAGAAACAAGATACAGCCAAACCGAAAAAGAAGCATTGGCAGCCAGCTGGGCTGTGCAGAGGTTCGACCAGTATGTCCGTGGTCTGGACTTCATCCTGGAGACCGACCATCAGCCTCTCGTTGCACTTTTAGGCAACATGGAAATCGACCTCTTGCCACCTAGAATCCAGCGCTTCCGTCTGAAGCTCATGAGCTACCAGTACAAGGTACTCTATGTACCCGGCAAACTCTTGGCTACAGCTGATACGCTCTCTCGAGCTCCTGTGGATGCTCCTTCGTCGCAGCAGGCCGACCAGGTCGAACTCTACGTGCAAGAACTCGTCCGCTCCCTTCCAGGTCTTGTCTCCACACGGTGGGACGACCTGCGCCAAGCCCAAGCATCTGACGGCGAGTGTGACCTTCTCGTGGAGTACTGTACTAACGGTTGGCCCAGACAGTCTCGGTTGCCACTTCATCTGAAAAAGTATTGGCAACACAGGGGAGACCTCACTGTGTGTGATGGTTTGCTCCTGAAGAACACTCGCATTGTCATCCCCACCTCTCTTCAGCGGTACATGCTGGAACTGCTACATGAAGGCCATCAAGGGATCAACCGCTGCAAGGCAGTGGCACGAGAGTCGGTATGGTGGCCTGACATCAACAGCCAAATTGAACACACCGTCTCCAGCTGCCCCAAGTGTGCTGAGACTCGGGTCCAACGTCCAGAACCCATGATGGCTGCTGTCACATGAAGTCTTCCGTGGGAGGAGGTGGGCGCCGACCTCTTCCACCTGAACGGCAGGGACTACATTCTTCTGGTTGACTACAGGTCCAGATTCCCCGAGGTCATCAGCCTTGGGTCAACATCAGCAGCAGCAGTAATCACAGCAATCAAGAGCGTTTTCGCCCGCCATGGTATCCCCAAGTTACTGCGCACAGACAATGGTCCTCAGTTTGCGGCCAGGGAATTCGGGGACTTTGCACTGGCCTACGGCTTCCATCACGTCACGAGCAGTCCTCGGTTCCCGCAGTCAAATGGGGAGGTGGAGCGAATGGTCCGCACTGTCAAAGACCTCCTAGGCAAGTCGGAAGACCCGTACCTGGCCCTGCTGGCCTACCGAGACACACCGGGCGTCAATGGACATAGCCCTGCACAGCTGTTAATGGGCAGACGCCTGCAAACTCGCATACCCAAATCGGGTAACCAGCTGAAGCCAGGCTGGCCGTCTTCGGTAGAAGTGGACCAGCGGGATCGTGCTAACAGGCAAAGACAGGCAAAGGACTTCAACAGAAGACACGCTGCTCGTGAACTTCGTCTGCTCCAGCCAGGTGAACATGTTTGGGTCCGGGATATCAAGAGTCCAGCTGTCGTCTTGAGCCCAGCGCAGCGTCCGCGCTCGTACGTGGTAGAGACACCCAAAGGGGTGCTGCAGCGCAACCGCAGTCACCTTGTTCCTACTTCACCCTCACCAGCAGTGGCCACCGGGAGTGGGCAAGCGTCCCCTTCTGCGTCACATGGTGCGACACCACCAACTGTGCGGGAGCCCACTGCGCAGGTGTCACGGTTCGGTCGAACCGTTCGCCAGCCAAGGAGGCTGGACTTGTGAGGGCTTCTGAAGCTGGACTTCTAAAGGGGGGATGTAGTGTGTCGCGTCTCGACTAGATGGCGCCACGGCGACCATCATCATCAGTGGATTCTAGGTGCGCTAATAAAGCGAGCTCCCCGCCGGGGCGGGTTATGTTCCTGCTGGTAGCATCGTGTCTGTACGTGTCTCTCAGGGCTGCGTGCTCTGCCGGGGCGGTCCCTCGGCGTACCCGCTCGGCCACCCTCAACAGAGGCCTACAGGAGAAATTTGAACATGCTAACTACGCAAGCAGCAAAACACGTTTACGCCAATAGCGTACATGTAAGGCGATCGGGCGAGCCTCTCAGTAACACAAATACAAAAACGATGCAAAGGACGAGGATCATGACGGTGGCATTGATAGACACAATCGCAACACTGAAGCCCCACAATAGTAATTTGGGCGCGCTAATTACAAGAGCAGCGAAGCATGTTTACGCTAATGGCGTAAATATTACTAGTAAGGGTAATTGTGCAACCCTCTCAGAGTCGTAGCAGCCTACAGAAAAGAAGAAAACAACGCAAGGAGAAAAGGGCCAGGACGATGGTAATGAGAGTACAGAATCGCACCACTGGACACGTTCCTGATGCCGGTGCTGCCTCTACCACGGAGTGGCCTCTACCGTGACGGGCTCTGAAGCGCCGATCTCGGCGGCAGCTGCGAAACGTGGTCGCCCACCGAAGTACGCCTCAGAAGAAATGAAAAAAAAAAACCCAAAAATGCAGCACAGTAATCACGACCGGCCTTGCATTAGACATAGAGGATTGCATAGCTTTAAACAAAATGTAATGCTTTCGCATTCCCTCCCGTCAGCAGTCTCAAGTGCTTCCCGTCGCAAACCACAACCCCCCCCCCCCCCCCCCCCCCATCTACGAATTTTTCGACTTACCGTTATGGTTTGATCCCCGTCCCTCCGTCCCGGAAAAAAATCTGCGGATTCCCATGGCAGCCGCGGTGCCTTTTGCTTGTGAGAGCATTTTAGTTCCAAAACGGGCACAGGCGACATCGAATTTTTTTCCCGGCGTAGGGGAGTGAGTGAGGGAAACACTTTATTAAGGACGAGAGGCCTTGAGGCCCTGTGGGGAGGTGAGGATGGCATAGGGGATGAACCATTTTGGAAGCTGGGTAGCGCTTGTTATGCTGGGGCCATATGATGGGCATCCACGGTGCTGCCAGGCTGAAACCGTATGCACTTCTGCAACCTGACACGGACATTCTGGTTTCTAGTATATCGCATGTTCGTCCCATAAATGTGTTCTAGTGTAAACAGTGGGGCCTTCCCTCTCTGGAAGCTCAGTGGTGCTTTCTGCACCACGCCGTCGACCATAGCGTGTTAAGTTTCGTCTCTTACTGCGTGTGCGCTGGCGACGAGTGCTGGCAACCAGTGGTGACGGCGGTTTTGTGCGGCGATGATCTATTCGTTTTAATAGTGGCCAGTTCGGCAATGTTGTTACCAATGCTTGCACGATGTTCTTGTTGTAAGCTGGCTGTTGCCTTGTAAACAATGCAAGGCTAGGCACTGAATCCGTCCGCAACAATGTGCATCATCAGCAGAAGACCTGAGTCCCTAAGCCACCGCAAATGGTAATATAATAAAAAAAACGTCGGAATTTCATTTTTTTAAAGCGAAAGCAAAAAAGGCTCATTTAGCCGATAAACCGCTGTACCAGAAAAGCGAAAGATAAATTCGTAATGGCTCGCAGAAGAGTGGGTCCTAAATTTTTATTGACCGCAAATAGACTCTCAATGGCTGCAGATTGATGAGCAGCAGACGGAGTGGGCGGCGTGGGTATGCGACGGCCCGCGGTGTTAGGCATACCGTCGCGCTTTGAGGTCTAACGTCGTCAACCGGTACCCGCAGATCGACATACAGATAGTTTAACCGTGCTTGGGACGTCTTTGGGCTCAACGGTAAGGTTATCTAAAGTTAAGCCTAAACATTGGACGTTAGGCCTAACGTTACGCTATAACGTCTTGCGTCGACAGCGGGTACCCAGTAAAAAATGTAGCCATTGTTGAACGCACTTGAAGCTGCGGGGATGACGTCGTAAGTTTAAAGCGAAACGTTAGGCCTAAGCTCCGGCGCTGCGGCACATACCCAACAGTTTCTGCTGTTATTATAGCAAAATGATACATACCCACTGGCGTATTGGATCCCGCTTTAGGCCGAAGCTCCGGCGCTGTGGCACATACCCAACAGTTTCTGCTGTTATTATAGCAAAATGATACATACCCACTGGCGTATTGGATCCCGCTTTATAAGACACCTGTGCCCTGTTACCTCTCTTGAATATTTCTGTACATTAGCGTCATTTTATCTGTGGTTAGGGGTGTTTTGGTTGAGAATATTGTTTTAAGTTGAGTAGTTTTCTCCCTTTTAGGTCGTTTTCAACTGTCCCGCAGTTAGCTGAGCGAATTCTCGCTACGGTAAGCGAATGTGCATATTTTTTATTGGAGTTGTTTTCGCTGTTTTAGGTGGGTTTCGCGTGTTAATATTTCGTTTAGGATGCTTACCTTCTGGGTTTCGGCTGTCAAACGTGTCCCAAGCAGATGCGGTCCCCTACGGGAAATGGTTTGTGCTGCATATGCTGCCCGTACTCTGAATACTGACGTAAAGGGAGGATGAGGATAATGATAACGAGAGGAGACATTCGGCAATTGGAGTCTAATGCTTTCGCATTCACTACATCATAAGGAGCGCTTAGGTGTTCTGTTTTTTATTGAAGGCAGTGCGTTCACACCACAGGAAACTCTTGTAGCTGGTTTGCGGATCACACGTCTGCTTCCGACACCAGCAGGGACAAAGTTCAGTACCAGAGAAATTTATTAACATTCATAAACAACATAAACACAAACTTTTCGTACAAATTATATAAAGGTGAAAAAGCAAGGTCTCAGAAGCATCTACATTACAGAAGAACAGTGGACAGCGGCTAATAAAATATTCTTTGGCAACTGGCTCCTCGGGACGGGCGGGATTAAGAGCGGCAGCTGTAAGTACAAATAAACCAGTTAATGGCGTATCACAAGAGCAGGTTTGAAGTGTTGTTTATTGGATACTCAGAAGCAAGGATTTATGCACGGAAGACATCTACGCATTAGCAGGTGCCTGATTGCCTAAAGGCGAGGTCAATGCATGATCGGCTGTTCTTGGTAGTTATTGCCTTGTGGCCCTCGAGCACGGAGAAATTCAAGTCTTGGTGCATGATATGAAGCAACGAGTCATTCTTATGCTTGGATACGTCTACACTGAAATCTTCCATGACCAGCGCAGCCTTTGTGAGTGCTGGGACTCACTCAAGAGTACGCACCCATATTTCGGGGTGTTGGCTGACATACCCCCGACGTCCTCAACAGAAACTTGTGAAATCGTTATCCGGCGGAGACAAAGGCAAAATGAGGAGCCATCAGGTCCAACAGAAGTGGATGGCCAGCAAAGCTGTGACGTGCCAAACAGTTGGTTCTATGCCCTCCGTCTCCTGTTACCTCTTCCTGATGCATCTGCTGCGTCATGCCGGCTGGCCGGTGGTGTCCACGTGATCGGCGGCTGTCTGTTCACGTGTTCGTGACGTGTCCGAGATGTTTGCGCGCTGGCCGGCAAATCGGGAGGCGCCCCCTTTAAAATTGAGCGGCACGTGAGCGTCTGCGTCGCGTTAATTCTCTTCTTGATTTGTTCTAGGGGCGATCTCCTGTCGTCGTCGTAATCATCGTCTCATGTAGTCACGGTACTAAGACACAGGGAAACTCGTTTACGTCTCGCACTAGAATGTAACGCGTACTAAAAAAACACCGGGACACTTTTTTACGCCTCGCGCTAGAGAGTTTCGTGCTTTAAAGACAAGAGACTTACAGGAAAGCTGTATACCTCTACCCCCCAACGGTTTCACCTCCGTTGGCAAAAACGCCAAGGCGCCAAGAATACTTATACACTGAAAGCTTCGCCCCTCCCCAGTTTTCACGTTAGTGGAGATGGCTAGGGATTTTTTCCTGCTTTTTGCTCTCAGGGGGCACGTAAGTGACTGTCACGTTCAGCTAATTTATCATAGTTTGTCTTTTTCTTTTTGTTTTCCTCTTTTCCGGGTTTCAGTGTGCTTCTACCTTCTTTCTGCACCCGGACGCCACGAAAAAACCCCACCAAACAGAGGCTAGCAGCTTCTCTGTAAAAAGCTCTTCCGCTCTTGTGTTCCGCGGAGCTCATGATAAAGTTTCTAACATCTCCGAGTACACCATACTGTATGTAGTGAAGTGTACTCATCCCTCTCGATATAGGTGGCCGAGGCAAGAGTGACTTTAAGGACCGAGATATCCTTACACTGTCAGTAAGATCATTTTCTTTCTTCGTTTTTTTCGTTTTATACGTTTGATGACGTAGTGCTAGTAATAAATTCGGTGAGACTTCGCTAAAGATATGCCCTCTCCCAATGATCAAACTATAAAGGAACGAGAAAACTGCATGCAGTGACAAAGTAAGGAGTAGAAGCGAAAGCTTCTACTCCTTATTCAGCTCATAGTCGATACCGACTTTTATAGCATCAATAATCCCGGAAAGTTAGCCTTACAATAAAGCACAACGACATGTGCTCCTGGCTCGCATTAACTTTGCTACGGCCGTCTTCATCTAGCGGGTGTTTCACTCGTTGCAAAATACACTCAAACACAGGTGGTTGCCCCGCTTCGAGACGTGAGCCAATTGTGAGGCTGCAGATTGTCGTTCGCCAATATTAGTTTGTCAATTCAGCGGACAAGTGGTCTAACGTTTATAACCAACGTAGCGTTACGCACGCCCACGCACGGCAAGGTGACGTTACGTCACCGAAAATGACTCCGACTAGTCTGGCGCATATAAACGCTGCGTTTTGGAAAGGTACGCCGGCAGGTTCCGCACACATGGTGTACTCATGGCGAAGAGCCGTTGGCGCTCACGGGCAAAATTGATCGCTGCGTTTCATCGCTGCGGACCGGAGCTGGCAGTGGCATGCTCTGAGGCGAAGGCATTGTCCTCGATCTTCCTGTGCCGCTCAGCACGTCGGGAACGTCCGGAATATCCGGGACATCAGGGATATCGGGAATGTCCGGAATGTCGGGGATGTCGGCCGACATGCCGACAAAGCTTGGCATGGCAGGTACAGCGGGAAGGCTCGGAAGGCTGGGGAGGCTGCCGAACCCCGGCATGGTGAAGTTGAACTGGGGCATCTGGGGCATCGGTGCGATCTGGGAAAAGAGAAAAGGGCAGTAGTAGCCCACTTTATTGAGCAGGAGAAAACTACGCTTCCCCCTTCCTCCCCCGCCATACGCGGCTCAAAATAGGGCGTTCTTTCTGAAAAAAAAAAAAAAGCGTGTTGCCTCATACGACCACGTTTCGGCGAAGCTTTATAGAACGCATGTACACAATGTTAATCAAAATATTTTATTGGCTTATTGTTTAGATAGGCAAGACCGATCAACCCGCACGGCAAACCGTGCACAAGCGAGATGAACATCCTCCTGACAGTGCTTAGCAACGTTCAGGGAAAGTGCTGGGCACTTTCAGTCCTGTTTGTGCGTCTGTGGACGGTCAACTTCCATAAGCTCGGGCAAGACTGCCTGGCCAGCCCGGCTTGGACGATGGCATCTACCGCCTCAAATCTAAATCAGCCATGTGCGAGAGCATGCTATCGGAAGTGGAGGCGCTATTATACTCCGTTAGTATTGTCCGAAAAATTTTTTTCAACACAGTATATACTTTCGCTCCCAGGGAAATTTTAAAGCATGTATGCAGCAAATATTGTTCTGCGATCTCGTGTCTCTTAAGCACTCTAGTTGAGTTACTCAGCAAAATATTTGGCTTGTATAATATTCAGACTTCCAAAACGTTTCTTAATTATAAGCCGTGCCAATATATGCTTCACGGAGATATGCTTCGCATGCAGAAGGAATGGGTATTCCTTTTAAGCGAAGCTTATATAGCTAAGGTAACGTATTCTTCATTTCTGCAAACGAAATTCCCGATGTTCTCGTGTCTTCGCAGTGCGAGGCGTTGGAAAACGAACGTCCGGTGTGTGCGAGGTCGCGCACCAAAGTCGCACGCCGTTCAACACATGATTGGGAGCCCAAGCTTATACTTCTAATCACATGGATACATTAACCAGATTAGTTAACTAATCTTCAGTAGATTAGTCATCAAGGCACCATTTTCAAGATCAGTAGAGTCAAAATAAAAAATGGCATCATCTCCACTCCGTGGATGATGGCGAGGGTGCGGAGTACAGGGACTCGAAATGACATCCGATTTGCGCCCCTACCGTCATTCGATTTGAGCCGTGAGCTGCACCTTGATTATTCCCTAAATGAAACTGCAACTTCCGGCTCAACTCGAATTTCGCTTGATGGAGGTGTGCGCACGGATGTACGCTGATGGGTATTGGGAGGTCCTAAGGTACTCCGCACCGTTACAGGCGAGGGAGTAAGCCGTTTGACTCTCGGGCACTAACTCACGGTCGTAGCCCAATGGGCAAGACACAGGCTCGAATCCTGCTTGTGCCTGTGGGATTTTTTTTTGCAATTGTAAATGCTATGCGCACGGACGCGGACGGACATTGTGCGGTCCTAAGGTACTGCGCACCTAAAATGTGTGTGCGTGTATGTAGTGTGTGTCTCTTTTAGGGATGACCGCTGTTACGAATCGGCCAGCGCCGCCGTACTGTCCCGCATCACTCCTCGGCTGTGCGGCGAAGCCCCTGCGTGCACCTTCGAAAACAGGCGCAACCATGTCGGTGGCAAGTTGCGACAAGCCGCGTCAGACGCTTCGCTCTCGGCGCATTTCAAAACTTCGGCGGATGGCGGCGAGGCTCGTCTCCACGCTCTTCAAGGACACAGAGGCCCCGTCGATCGCAACGGAGTCCTCCTCTCTCCCCTCTCTCGGACTCAACGTGCCCGAGGCTATGAACGGCTTACGAACTCTGGAAAGAGATTTGTGTATGTCTGTGACGTTCGTGGCGTGTTGCCGCTTGTTGCGTTTGACCGTTATCGCTTTTGGGTATAAATAGAGCTGCCCAAGCGTTGTAACTCATTCCTGTTAGAGCAGCGAATCGATGTTGTCGCTCTGCTCGAGTCCTGTATTGTAACCTCGCCCGTCGGGGCATTGTTCTTTGGCTTCGGCTCAGCTCTCGCTATGAAGTAAACAGTTACGTTAGCCTACGGCTTCTGGACTTCTTCACGGCTGCAACAGCAGCTGGCCGCTCGCATCATACACGCTACCACTCGTATGTCGGAAGCCACGGAGCTCGGATCGGGTGCCCCTGCCCGGTCGCAACACCGCTGTCAGCGCTCAAAAGATTGATTGATTGATTGTAGGGTTTAGCGCACCGGCGCGCAACACAGGCCATGAGGCACGCCGTGGTGGAGGGCTCCGGATTAATTTTGACGATCTGGGGATCTTTAACGTGCGCCGAAATCTCGTACACACGGGCGTTTTTGCTGTACGCCTCCATCAGAAAAGCAGCCGCCGCGGCCGGGAATCGAACCCGCGACCTCGTGCTCAGCAGCGCAACGCCTTAGCCACTGAGCCACCGCGGCGGGTAGCGCTCAAAAGAAATAAAATTTCCTCCTACCTTTCGCCTAAATTATGGCGTGTGCTACAAAGCTTCACCAGTCATCCGCCTCCACAGAGTGGAATGGTTCGTGATTTTATTCCACTGATTAGTTCGCCCAGGACATCGCTCTGCGGAACCACGCTACTTACCTGAAAGCCGGGCATCGTCCAGTTGACCATGCCGAACTGGAAGTTCGGAAACTGGAAATTGGGAAACTGGAAGTTTGGAAACTGGAAGGGTGGCACGACTACCACTCCGGGGACGTTGAACCCGGGGAAGTTGAACCAATTTGGAGGCGGCGGCGTCTGTTGGGGGGGTGGAGAGTCAGCCTGGCGCTCGAGCAGCGGGTTGGTGCCTGCCTGCTGCGGGGCACCGTCCGCCCAGCCGGCCATAGAGCCGAGCGCTGCACAGACGTACAGCAGGCGCCAGCCGGACTCCATCACTGCCGCGGGAGGTTTAGGCGGCTGCAAGAAGGGCGTCCGAATCATCACCCGGTTCTCCAGGCAGCAGGGGGAAGGTTTTGCGTTGGTGGGCGTACGGAAGACCCTCGAAAAGGCCCGGAAGTTTACAGCACTGAAACCAAAGCGTTGCCAGAGATAAGCTATGTGGCCGAGGGCTTGCGCAGAAGGCTGAAAGCTCTATAGCCAGGCTCTCCCCGTTGTGGTGAATGACAGCAGCCGCCGCTCAAGTGTGTGTGGAATATTATTTATATTATGTGGTGGAATCTCACTCTATTATTCAGCTGTCAGGTAAACGCGGCGAGCCTTGTTTGCGGGCCCCTAAGCCGGCCTATAGAGCTAAATTTAAGGCTGAAAGGGGATCTCGGTGCAGGAGCTGCGACGAACCATGATAGTACGTTTTGACTACAATCCGACAGCGCTGCTTCAAGCTTTCGTTCCTTGCTGCCTAATTCACTTCTGAAGTATTCCCTTTTGAATTCACTTCACAGGAGTAATCCCTTCAAAAAGAAAATGGCAGCATCTCCACTCTGTGGATGATGGCGAGGGTGCGGAGTACGGGGACTCGAAGTGACATTCAAGCTGCGCCCCGACCGTCATTCGATTTGAGCCGTGGAATGCACCTTGATTATTCCCTAAATTAAACTGCTACTCACGGCTCAAATCGAATTTTGCTGGATTTTCGCTTGCTGGTGGTGTGCGCGCGGATGGACGCGCGCACACCAACGTTACAGGCGAGGGAGTAAGCCGTTTGACTCTCGGGCACTAACTCACGGTCGTAGCCCACGCAATAAAGACGAAAAAGCCGATCGTAGCCCAATGGGTAAGACGACTGACACTAACTCTCTCTGGTCTACCAGACACAGGCTCGAATCCTGCCGGTGCCTGTGGGATTTTTTTTGCGATTTTAAATGCTATGTACATGGACGCGGACGGACATTGCGTGGTCCTAAGGTGCTCCGCACCTAAAAGAACTGCGATGAGCCGGAAGAAGAAGAAGGAACACATTTATTTGGGAGCAGAGTTAGTTGACGATGGTGGCCGCCGTTTTGGCGGCGACCGCAGCCGCCCGGGCGACCAGTGAAGCTTGAGCCTCCTGGTCTGGGCAGTGCAATGCCTCCTCCCACTGCTCACATGAGGTTATTTTTGGATAGGGATCTCTCGGGCATCCCCACATAAGGTGCTGAAGTGTGCCGAGGGACTGGCAGACACTACAGTAAGGTGAAAGCGGCTGTGTATTTCTTTTGTTGTTGACTTGTATCAGGTTTATGTTTTTTTTGTACTGTGCCCAATGCATTAATTTTTCCGCACCGTCCCAAGTGTTTATTAGTAGGTTTTGGGATGCTGTGGAGGATCAGATCGTGTGGATATTTTCTTCAGGCTGTATGGCATACATTCCCTTCTTCACAAATTCGCTTTCGTTATGGCTGCATCCAAGACGATGCACATTCTCTGCGTGCGTTGTTTATTCACATTCAAATAGAATGAGAATGTTTGTGCTACGCCACCGCGATCGCGCTCCAGACAACGTACGTTGTCCAGAGTACTCGAAGGCGGCTTTTGTGCTCCGAATTTCTACCGTAACCATCGTTATCATAACGAGTTGACTCTCAACCCAAACAATTATGACATGATTACGGTGTTAAAGGTGTGATATACTAGCTAACCAACGCAATAAATAGTACACGTGCATATATTACAAGAATAGAAACCGATGAATATTTCCAAAAATCTCTTCATTGCTTGCCACCCCTTCCAGGCGTAAGAAACAAATCCTAGTCTACTCGGGATGGCGTTCTGTGAATCGAAGAAAATTACTCTTACTCTCTTGTCCTGGACTTAGGACCCGGTCCACTCTTACTCTCTTGTCCTGGACTTAGGACCCGGTCCACTAATGAGTTCTTTTTTTACTGTTAAATTAAGTTTCCTCTCCTCCTCCTCCTCCTCCTCCTCCTCCTCTTAAGCGCAGTTTTCCTATGACGCATATCTGAATATTGGGGAGATAAGATTGTGAGAAGCGTACCGAATTTCCCTCCAGGTCTGAACAAACATAGTGTTACTGTATCTTTATCGTAGACGTTACTCGTTTTGCTTAATAAAACTCCATACAGGTTAGAAGCATTGTATAAAACCTACACACAGTGGGTTATCTGTAACTCAACCTACAGGTTTTGCGGCCCATAGTGCATGTCGGCAAACTTTCATGCTATTACAACGTAAAGTAATGAGTTATAATACTTTCGATCATTCGGCGAGGTCGCAAAGACTGTTTTTTTTTATTTCATATGACTACCGAAAATCGTAATGCCTTCTGCCAAATCCGAGAGCCCCGAAGGCCTGGTATTTGTTTTGGTCTTGCATTTGTACTCTTGTCGGTTATTAGCAGCTGGAGGCTCCCTTTGTTCTAAAGATTTCTGAACACTGAAGCTGACGCTTACTCCGACTCTTCGCGCTCCGCACAGGGCCGGCTTCACAAAAACTGGGGTGCGCCGGCAGTGTTTCTTCCGGAGTGGTATCAAAAACTATACTTTAAATAGCGCCTTCAGCTGGTGTATGCGATTTAAGGTGTTTTATTACGATAAAAAGTTACGCACACGCAAAATCTGGTGCGAACGAGCATCAGACGTCAACCGAGCGCAAAGAAATAGCAGGGAGAGCGAGCCCGAGTGAAGCAGACGACAACCTTTTCTTTCCTCCATGCAGACGACAAATGCGAGGGTCCCTAAGCCGACGTCACGGAGGCGCGCTTCGCAGCGCCGCCAGTGGTCGCGCTCACCGCGCCAATAGTGAGAAGCTACGTGACTAGCTGCGCGAGGTTATTTACCGACCATGTTCCGCGATGCCGCACACATTGCAAGGAACTGAACCTGCGACATCGCGCTCAGCAACAGTGAGTATTACTCGTGAGCCGCCTCAACAGATGTTGCGTATAAAATCAGTTCGGTAGAACCTATAATCAAAGCAACAAGGTTAAGGAACTAGGTTTAACTTTGCCCCCGATGTGTGCGTTGACAAACTTATTTGGCAGCCGTGTGCTTTTTTTTCCTGACAGCGCAACTTGTATTCCGAAACTATACACATGCATCCGCGCGTTTTAACGTCTGTCATGGGAGAATTTAAACGAAACGCCTGTGCGCCTCTCCAGTCTGGCCGTGCGGCTGGATACATGTATGAGATACTTCCTTTTTCTGTACAAATATTCTAGCACATGCACCAGGTGCAGTTGTTGTCTAGGCCGGTTTTTCGTATCTTCGCGCGAGACTTCTAGTTTATGACCGCGGGCCAAGCTCAGATCACCAAGCGCGATTTGTAACACTCAGAAGTTGCGAATGCAATGTCGCAGCCACAAGAAATGCCTTCCTCGCAATGTCGTCTTCAAGTCCACGAATTTAAAAAAAAAATAGCGTAGCACTTCTCCTTCTGGGATGAAAAATTGGTTGTGGCATGAGGTATGGCTATATACGTCACTTCTCAGTACATCTTAAAAGTACATAAACAGCGAGGTGGGGAGAAGGCCGAGGGACAGCGGCTATTGACCAGTCTGCGCTCGCTGTTCGTCGCCTCTCTACATTTGTCGCAGTTTGGCACACGAGTATCAACAAAAGAACAACTTGTTTTATATTGCTTGCCCTTGCGACACGTTTCACAATAGCAAACTAACGAAACGACATCGCCTTCTTGTCAACGCGACCAAATCCCGATGAACAGAAAAACAAGGCAGCACCTACCTTGTCGACCAGTGGCCGAAGAACAAACAACGCGACACTGCTACGAGCCCAAATGTTCTGCCCTCCGGAAGTCGCTCGAGCTTTTATCGCCCGTCGCTCAGGGGGCCTTTGGCGTCGCCAGTGCACGCAACGCTGGCCACCGCTCACTCATGGGCGCTCGGCCAGCTTGACATTGAGCGCAACTGCCGCCGTGCGTACCTTATCCGCCAGGAGGAAAGAAGGCACGCGTTGGCGCAGCCAAACGCGGCCGATGTGCTGGTTCCGAGGAAACCTGCGGGACGTTTTTCGTACACGCCGCTGCTCACCGCTCATCTCTATGCGTCGTTACGGTGGCAAACGTCAATTTTGTCGGAATGTAACCTCCCCTACACCAGTGTTTTGTTTGTCTATGCGAGGATCTTGAACGCTGTTATCTACATAGCTGTTTAGTTTTTCTTTCTTTTTCTCGTACCTTTTATTATTTGCATTCTCTGGCCAGCTGAAGAAGGCTTGCGTAGAACGATTTGCGCGCAGCTTGTGGCTTGGTGTACTATAGAAATTGGGTCCTGTATCAAAGTGCATTTTTGCTAGTGTTATAGACACCCTCACGAAACTCTCCCTGGTTGCCATGATTGGTTTAGATCGCCGATCGCTACGTGACATTGCAAGAGCAACATGACGCTCATTCATGCTTGCGGTGTATGGTCCAATTTCTTGGCAGTCTTCGTTACCTCTCATTACCTTATGACACGCTGGGAGACGTTCGTCCATAGATGATCGCGCGGCCACATTTTTGCTCCTGATTTTCTTGTGGTCCGCCTTGCTTTCGAATGCCATTATTATGCCAATAAAAATGTTTTCCCAGCAATGCATTCCTGTTTAAAGGTGAAGTCTACCTAAGGAGGTCGGTGTAAGCCAGGGTGTCGAACCGGAACCGGAACCGAACCGAAAACCGGAACCGAACCCGAATTTTCGTCCGGAACCGGAACTGAACCGGAACCGTATTTTTTCCGCCATTTTGGAACTGAACCCGAACCGGAACGAATCGAAGGAACCGTTCCGAACCGGTTCCGGGGCCTCAAAAATGCGATTTATAGTTTTCCATTTCGGTACCCTACCTTGCGTCTGAAGATATTTTGCCACTCGCCAGACAGAACCATGAAATATTTTGCGTAGTCTGCAGTTCCCAAGGCCCATCATGTTCTCTTCTAATTACCGTAATTACCCGATTCTAACGCGCACTTTTTTTCCGGAAAAGTAGGTCGAAAATCGCATGCGCGTTAGAATCGGATACGAAACCGAAACTGCCGAAACAGCGGAAATTTTTCCCACCCATCGCCATCGCCATATCAAGATGGCGCCAAAGCTACTTTTAGCAACGATTTTTCGGACGCAGGAAGCATAGACGCCTAAGCTTTTCTATCGGCGTTCACACAAATCGTCAAATCGTTCCACTTGCGCGCTTGATAACAGCAATGGCAGAAGCGGCTCTCACGCGTTCAAAACGAGCGGTCGGCTGAAGCGTGCGCCTCTGGAGAAGCTCGCGGAATGGGCGTGCGAGGCGTGGGCCACGATCCCATCGACCATGGTTGAACGTTCGTTCAGAAGTCGCGAGCGCGCTTGACGGCACCGAGGACAAGATGTTGTGGTCAGCGGAGAGCGGCGAGGAGTGAGATGAGTGAGATTACTTCGGAAAATAAATCGCCCGTTTCTCTCGCATTCGTTTTTCTTGCTCACAAAGTTCCGTGCGCATTACAATCGGAGGTGCAAGTTTTTTAGTTTCTTTTTCTTGCCAGGAAAATCGGGTGCGCGTTAGAATCGGGTAATTACGGTATTGCCCTCCATTTAATGTAAAGTTGTCCGTATATACAATCACTTTGCGTTAGGTACTGCCCATCTCTCCCAATTATCTTTTACATTTAGCATAACTTAAGTTATAACGCATATTGCGAGGCAACATATCATGGAATATTCTTCATGGTTTCTATCTACATGGTGTTTAAAATCGTGTAAAGTTTTCAATGTGTTGTTAATTTGCAGGCATACCTGTCCGCTTGTGAAGGCCTTCAGGGACACCGTCAACAATAAATCCATATCTTCCACTTATTCTAGTTTGAATGGGCAGTTATATACAAACAGCACTGAGACACCAACACTCGCAGTTCTCAAAATTAACGTCACTTTTTCTTGTATACAGAGCCGTTGTGTCCTTTGGTTACTGCTCTAAGAGAACATGAGATATAAAAAATGGGGAAACCTAATTTCCACTTTTAAAGTATATTTTATAGCATTTTCATGTTATCTTGAATCTGCTCAACCTTAAAATTAAGAGGCGGATGGATTGAAGTCGATGAGTGTGGGTTAGCGGGTAGACTGGGGTGAATTAAGTGAGTGAATGAGCTAATGTGAATTAGTCGGACTGGTGTGTTGATTAATTTGGAATAAAGGAATTAGCGGGTCAGTTAAGGCGGATTCGACGGTCGGACCAAACATGATATCTTTGGGGTCCTTGGCATTTAGAAATTTTGCAGCGTTCTCCTTCTCGACCAATCAGGAAATTTTCTCATGCACAAAGTATCCGCAAAGTTATGTGACGACGCCTGAATGCTATAAAAGTCTTTCTTTATGCCCGTATTGCGCTATTAGGTTTTTGCTATATTAACATTGACATCTCGGACTAAAGTTACTAACTAATTGCTTAATGCATATTTTATATTCATCAAATGGTTTTTGAAACGTGTGTATATATGAGGGGAGACAGTTGGAAAGAAACTAAACTGCAAGAAAAAAAGGGAGGGACGATCTACTGGTTTGATGCAAAGACGCCCGATAGCATTCTTTAATACCTTCTCTTTGTGTTACCGTTCTGCAGCCTCCCACACGTGTAGCATCTCAACCCCCGAACACAGCCCCCTCTAAGCTGAGGAAGCGGCGATAGCACGTGCGCTTAGCCAAAGCGGCGCCAAAACTCTCATAACAGACTCTTAGCAGGCATGGCCCAACTTTGCCAACGGTCGATTTCATTTTACAACACTTCCGATGATAAATTAGAGACCACCAACGTGACCAGTCACGATTGTATGAGCACCTGCTCATACTGGCATCCCCGGCAAACAAGATCACCAACCTCGTGGGTCGAGATTTGACTGGCTTAGCCAGTTCTGATGAAGCCCGCCCCGAGTGCATGCATCCTGCAGTCATAGACCAGGAAGTTACTGAGCACTATGGCCTCTTCCATAGAACGTATTCCTCCCAGCACAAATTGCTACCGATTAACCAGGAAAGATTACTCCGCACCCTGTGGGCATACACCTTCCCACACAACACCAGACTTCACCTCTTTGACGGGACACAACTCTCTCCATTTTGTTGCTTCTGTGGAGAGCCTGGGAACATCATACACATAGTAGGCGGCTGCGACAAGTGTGCCGTAGATCCATCCAACCTCCACGTTTTCATAGAGAATTGGGAGACAGCCATGGCCAGCTCCGGCCTGGAAGATCAGTTGCTCTTGATGGAAACGGCTGTCGATTCAGCCCCCTCGAATGAGGTCGCCTCTCTGAAACTTTGCCTCGATTGAATTAAACTTCATTCTCTCTCTCTCTCTCTCTCTCTCTCTCTCTCTCTCTCTCTCTCTCTCTCTCTCTCTCTCTCTCTCTCTCTCTCTCTCTCTCTCTCTCTACAAGTGATCATTACTCTTGCTTGTGACTTCACTTGGCTATCATCTTTCCTAGAGCCCAATTGCTGTCACCAGTCGCTGAAGGGCCATTAGCAAGTTCCTATCTCCGGTGCTTCCCTATCCAATGCCGTCCTATACACGCCGTCCAATGAGTCTTTGTATCCATTCTTTCTTTCTAACAGCTCTGTTAGCAGATAAAAGAGGAGCAGAAGGAAATTTCTCTAAATGCCACCTCCCACGCTTGGCAGTCGGCGCCACATACTCGTCACACTACCATAGAAAACATTTTAAAGGTACAGTTAAAGGAGCTCTTCAACACTTTTAGATAAACTCGCCGCGGTGGCTCAGTGGCTAAGGCGTTGCTGCTGAGCACACAGACGCGATTTAGATTCCCGGCCGCGGCGGCCACTTTTCTGATGGAAGCGAAAAGCGAAAACGTTCGTGTGTCCGAAATTTCGGCGCACGTAAAGATCCCCATGTGGTCAAAATTATTCCGGAGCCCTTCACTATGGCGCGCCTCGCCGTCGGCGTTGCGTGGGCGCGCTAAGCCAAACAATAAATAAATAAATAAATAAATAAATAAATAAATAAATAAATAAATAAATAAATAAATAAATAAATAAATAAATAAATAAATAAACAAACAAACAAAAGAGCAGTGAATAAATAAATCAACACTTTCCATAAACACTTTCACTCTTCTTCGCATCTGGAAGCACTGCGAAAACTATAGCTATTGCCAGCACAGAGCAACAGTGCGTGATTTGCTCGTCGCTGCGGACACACCTTCCGTTTCTGCTTTGCTTTTGTGGCTTTTTTTTAAGTGGCTATCAAATGCGCTCTATTCTGCAACTTAAGGAAAGCCGGCAAACAGCCGCTACACCACTGTAATGACGTCATTCAGCGGTCGAAGAATGCGAAGACCGGGAAGGAGAGAAAAATATTTTGAGCAAGTTTCTAAGTTATCTGATGAGGAGGTAGCAGTAATTTTTGGCTGAGGCACATTGCGACCCCATAATCTAATGTGTTGGTTGGCTACTTTCTGCAAGCACTCAAGATTTAGAAAAAAGTTGAAAAAAGTGTTGCAGGGTCGCATTAGTTTGGCGAAGACAAAATATTTGGACAAAGAAACCTTCATTATGACTGTTTTTATGCCGACTTTATAAGGAAACGAAAAACGAGCAAAAAAAAATTAACAGAAAAATCACGCCTGCTTTTTTTCTTCGAACCCGTTTGAACCCGTTTGAACCGGTTCGAACCGGTTCGAACCGGAACGGAATGGTGCTCTGGAACTGAACCCGAACCGAACCCGAAAGGCTTGAACCCGAACCCGAACCGAACCCGAAAAAATTCCGGTTCGACACCCTGGTGTAAGCTTGGTCCTTCTGAGCTGGCTTTCCCACATTGCGTATTGCACAGTGAATAATGAACATTTACGGAAGGAGTATGTTTATCGAGAACGGCTCTAACTCTTGTGTTATCGAAAGCATCCCGAAAAAAATTAAGTGAGAATTAGCCCATAAGACGACTCTACCAGTACGCCGAGTTTCATTGGATGTCATAATAAGTTAGTTTATAGTGAAGTTGTAAACGTTACGGAGTTGCTGGCGAAAAGCGAAAACGCCCGTGTGTACGAGATTTCGGCGCACGTAAAAGATCCCAAGGTGGTCAAAATTAATCCGGAGCCCTCCACTACGGCGCGCCTCATCGCCTGCGTTGCGTCGGCGCGTTGAACCCCACAATCAACCAATACAGAATTGCAGTCTATTTCCAATACATGTCCATCTACGGAGGGAACACAGTTGACTGCAACTGCCGTTTTACCGGAACTACCCGGAAACAAATTATATGACAATTAGCCGCTAAGATGAGTCTAACAATACGCATCGCAGCTTCGCCATGGTCATCCTTCTTCACAGTCATCCTTCTTCACAGAATGGAAGGGCACTGAATTTTTGTGTACGGCTTCGCCTACAAACGCAAACATTTTCTGGTTGCGTAACTTCTGGTCATGCTACCTGAGAAACATATAGAGACGGCCGCATGGCAGTGCGCGTCGGAAATTTATATTGCGGAGCGAGAGCACCAGGAGAAAGTAATCGCTTCCGTTTTGACGTCGGCTGAACTTGCCGAGATGCCTATCCGCTAAGGTCGAATATTTAAAGCTGAATTCACAATCCAGAGCCAGAAGTTTACTGCTTTGGTTGACTACATTGTAATTCTTCAAGTTGAGAAACATCGCAAGTGGTGCTCGTAAAAAATATATTTTAAAGCAAAGCATTACAGAAACAACATTTACCCGAATTAACGTTATTATTGTGCTGCATATTCTAACCAAAAATTACAACAGTTGTAATAAACCACTCGTTTTTTTTTCAATATTTCTGGCGATATAATTATGGCAAAAGCTTTAGGCACGCAATGGTTGCGACTAAACCAATGAGCACTGTAGAGCTTTTTTTTAATAAAAATGGGCAAACCTTGCTACCATCAAGTGTATATCGTTCCACTTTACATTATGTGTAACGTGAGCCTAAAATAAACGTGCCCAAAGCCAGAATAGCTCAACTATTCTGGCTGTGCACATTTTTGGCGCTCATTTAAAGTGAGTTTAAATGTGGCCTGAAATCTCATCTTGCTCTATTTCACCCAATACCTACCCAAGACCTGCTGCAAGAGATGCACGAGCTTCTGCAGATATACGCCATAAAACGTTTTCTGAGTTTGTGATCTGACGGAGGCGAAAAGCGAAAACGCCCGTCCGTTCGAGATTTCGGCGGACATTAAAGATCCCCAGGTGGTCAAAATTAATTCGGAGCCATCCACTACGGCGCGCCTCATCACCTGTGTTTCGTCGGCGCGTTAAACCTTAAAATCAATCAATCAATCAATCAATCAATCAATCAATCAATCAATCAATCAATCAATCAATCAATCAATCAATCAATCAATCAATTAATCGATCGATCGATCGATCGAGTTTGTGATCGTAATAAAGTTTTGTTTGTTTATCGGGATTACCCGCCAACACTTACCCACTGTGACTACCTTCCTGTCATCTGGCCCTGCCACGAGATTTTATTGCCTATTTTCGAACTCTTTTGAAGTTTCGCGGACGATAGCGCTTGAGTTATCTGCGCACGCACTCTCATGACGACGAAAACCGCTTACGAAGGCAGCTCCAACAACATCCGCGACAAAGTTAAAATTGAGCATTTACGCACCAAAGCTCACCCCAGGCTATGCGTCGTGCCATATCGGAGGGCTCCGGATTAATTTCCGCCGCCTGGGCATCTTTCACGTGTGCCGATATCTGGACGCAGAGGCGATTTCATTTTCCGCCACCGTGATAAAAACAGCCGCCAAGAATCGCACTCGCGTCCTCGTGCTCAGTATAGCGCGACTCGGGTGACGCAACGTGTACCTTCTATAGTGTACGCATACGGCCTGACTGTAGTCCCACAACCGCTCAAGCGAATCGGCCATCGTCTTCAGAAAGTGATTATGGAAGTCGCGGCCCCCTGGGCGTTGCCTTTTAGGCCGTCGTTTTCCTGGTCGCAAGTGGTTGTCGTGGAAGAGAACATCTACGCACAATCTAAGCAGAAAAGCGAACTTTGCGCCCGTCTTTTTTATCTCCGTGCCCTGGCTGAGCAATATGCTCGTTGATCTCCCCTCAACGTGCCTCCGTCGTTTTCGCGCTTAATTCAGCTCCCTAAGCTGGGGAGGGCATTGTGTAGGGCGATTTTCTCTATGCAACAAACATGCGCCTCAAATCACAACCGGAAAGGCGCAACTTGTAGAAACTAGTGTTAGGAGCTGCACAATTAACGCTGTCAATGGCGCTGTCTTGTGGCATGCGCCCCCGAAGCTTTACCCATCCTATCAGGTACTTCCCCTGCAGACGAAGAGGTTATGCGAAAGGTGTACAAAGCTCTAAAACGTTGAACCGATAGACATTATAGAGGACGTAATCTACAAACAAAGTAGCATGCGAGAATCAAGCAAGCATTATTTATTTATTTATTTATTTATTTATTTATTTATTTATTTATTTATTTATTTATTTATTTATTTATTTATTTATTTATTTATTTATTTATTTATTTCTGTTTCTGTCAACATTGGTTGACACCAACGACTGGAAAAATTTAGGGACATAGAGCACGAACACGCCAATTCGGTTTTGTGCGCGCGGAAGTATACACATCTGCGCCACGAGGCGCGCTCGGCAGCGAAACGACGAGTGATCAGTGCATGGCGTTCAGCCGCAGCACCACATTTCTTGTAGTTTCGATAATATTCACACTTCTAATTATCCCTGACGACGCGATGCTCTGACATTTGCAGCGTGAACACAAAAGAAGCACGAAGTTGAGAGCGACGATATACAGGGTGATCAAAATTAAGTCGGCAGGTTTTTTTTTTAATTAGGCGCTTACATTTACGTGATGATCACCCCTACAGTGACATTATGCGCCCAGGTGGACACAGAATGAGATGACAATTTTTGATGTCGGTGGCTTAATTAACTAAAATTGAATAATTCACTTCTTAGTGGCGGCAGTCTGCAAAGCATGTTTGTATTGAAAAGTTAGAGGGAATCGTGTTTCTACGCAGTTTCATTCGGCAGAATTCTTCTGGCGCATCCGTACTCCGAGGTATCGATCTGCGAAGTTTAATTGCCGTTCGTATTATTACGCATGCTAGACAGCGAAGACCGGCGCAAAGCTCCTCCCTTTTCTTCTGTGTTTCGATAGCGGTTGCGCCTACTGCAGATTGCGATAACGCCAGCCAAGACTGAAAGGGTGCCGGTTATCACTTTTGCCTATGCCTCCACCCCGTTGTCAAACTAGACGCCGTACACAGCAGACACGTCACAAAAGGGAGGAGCTTCGCTTCAGCCTTCACTTCCTTGCATGCGTAATCATGCCAATGGCAATTAAACTTTGCCGTTCGATATCTCGGAGTACGGATGCGCTAGAAGAATTCTGCTAACTGAAATTGCGTAGAAACACGATTCCCTCTAACTTTTAATTACAATCATGCATATCTGCAGCCACTAAAAATTCATTATTAAATTTTAGTTAATTAAGCCACCGACATCAGTAATTACCACCTCATTTTGTGTCCCCCTGGGCGCATAACGTCACCGTAGGGGTGGTCTTCACGTACAGCCGGTAAAATGCTTGTCTATAACAGCGATTTCAACTTCAACCAGCTACATCCGAAAACTGCCGAAACATACTCGTTCCAAACATGTCGGAGGCAAAAGCGAATGGCTAAGACTTCAGAATTACGCAGTAGTTTTATTCAAATCCCGCTCCGGCGGGGCAGGATAGGGCTGAGAGTACGAACGCTGTGTTATATACAAGCCTTTTACCGGCTGTACTTCTAAGCGCCTAATTTAAAAAAAAAAACCTGTCTACTTAACTTTGATCACCCTGTATAGATGAGACCGCTGTTCGCTTTACGTGCTATAATGTCGCGTAGTAAAAAAACAGCCATAATTCTAGAAAACCGCTCATCGACGCGGACATACACATGGCAGTTACAGCGCGGAAGGAGAGTTGGCGTACTAGTAATTAAGAATAATAATAGGCAGTGCATTCAGTTTACAGCCAGACTACATGACTGGTAAACTGCAGGACACTATTGCCCCATCTACAACTATTGAATTAAAGGGTATACGGACACCAACCGCACTGTGGCGACCAATTAACCTATCAGCTTTAAATGCTCTGTTTCTCAGAGACCACATACAGACGTTTTTATATACATACATGGGAAAAAAAAGTATGAGAAGCAAAGTACCGTTCTGCTACCAGGTTCGCAAGGCTAATGATTTTTTGACAATGTAATGAGTATACTTGAAGTCATTTTGGTAATTACGCGAAAACAATAATATTGTTTTTCTTAACAGCGCTAAGTTTTTTTTAATAACTGTTCTCAGGAAGAGGTTAATTAATAAGAAAACAGTATATTCAGGCAGTCTGGTATAAATCTGGGACTTGATTGATTGATTGTGGGGTTTAACGCGCCGACGCAACGCAGGTGATGAGGCGCGCCGTAGTGGAGGGCTCCGGATTAAGTTTGACCACCTGGAGATCTTTAACGTGTGCCGAAATCTCGTACACACGGGCGTTTTTGCTTTTCGCCTCCTTCGCAAAAGCGGCCGCCGCGACCGGGAATCGAACCCGCGACCTCGTGCCCCGCAGCCGCAATGCCTTAGCCACTGAGCCACCGCCGCGGGTAAATCTGGGACTTAAGAATCAGCACAAATGATTCGCGTGAGTTAGCAAAATTACAAGTTGCTGATGAGAAGAAAGAAGCAATATTTAGTGATTCTAAACTGGCCCATCCTAGATAATCCTTTCCATGTTTTCTTCCAGCTACTCTTAAAACACTCCGATTGTTTTGAAGCGGAGTTTCAACACTTTGAAAAACCTAACTGATCAACACAAACAAAACTTAAAGCACGTAGTGCTTTTCTGATTTATGTGTTTTTATTGTTTAGGTAAAGTAAGGGGAAGTCAACCAGTGAGAAGGGCAGCGCGTACTACATTAAGTGCAAAGGTGGAATTTATTGCAGCCTACATCCGAACACATGGCCCTCAGTCCCGAGGAGCTATAGAGAACTTGTTCATGGCGGCGGACAGGTCGGCGATACAGCTGAGGGTGCTCAGAATCTCTAGTACCGGACAGGCCACCACTGGAACCTAAACCTGCCCAGGCAACCTCAACAGCGTCTAGCGTTATACAGTAACACCTTTGTGAAAATCGCATTGGTAAAGCCGCACCAATTTTCTTGGGCACCCATTTGCCTCAGTGTCTTGTGCCTTGCACCTGTATTTAATGCCCGTATGCCCATATAGCAACAGCAGGTAAGAGCTACCGTGTTCACATATTTCACATATGTTGATCAGATTGCAGTTACGCAGGTGATGCGGATCTTCTAAGCATCGACTACCATTTCTACCAGCGTTCATTCCAAAAAATTCGACATCGGAAACTGGTGACTGCTAAAGATAGACTCTCGTTAAAAAAAATGTGCAAGCGAGCTTACACTGCAAAAAGAAAAACAAAAACAATTTGCCGTATTACTTGCAATCTTACACTCAATTTACAAGGAAACGAATTCCTGAGGACCCGAACACTTTTCAAGAAAAATGCGTTATTGCCGGTTCCTGGAGATTGTCTTTGCGAATCCTAAAAAGTATGTTCTAAACAGCACCATAGGCATTGACGCTGTGAAATGTAATACGACCCGCTCGTGCTGCACTCTATTCTCTGACAATTTGTGAAAGATTTTATGAAAACGAAAAAGCTTTAATATGGTGCTAAAGGTTGGCGACAAGGACGTCAGCTGCTCAACGAAGTACACACCCCAACTGCAAGGAAACGCCTAGCTCTATCTAACAATGAAACATACTAAAATAGTGCGTTAAAGGCGAGACTAAAGAACTAGAACACACAGGATGCGCGCTGCCCATCAAGTAATATTTTTCCCTTGCAAATACAAAGATGCACAAATAGCGGCGCAGACGCTGTTGCAACGTTATCATCCCACCGCTGACAACCCGTTGCTGCATACGGGAAGGCGTACCCGAGCTGAGCTCCGTCGCCTCCGACATGCGTGTGGTAGCGTGGTGAAGCGAGCGGCCAGCCAATGTTGCTGCCTCGAAGAAGACCAGAAGCCGACGGCAAACTTGACTTGATTACTTCATGGCGAGAGATGGGCCGAAACCAGACAAGAGCAATGCCCCGACGGGCGAGGTTACAGTATAGGACTCGAGCAGAGTGACAGCATTGATTCACTGCTCAAACAGGAATGAACTACTGCGCTTGGAAGGGGGGGGGGGGGGGGGTGTCTTATTTATACCCAAAGCGCCAACGGTCAAAACAAGCGTTCCTTCTAGATTGTGCACACGACACGAACGGCACAGGCACACGCAACCCTCTTTCCAGAGTTCGTGAGGGGTCGGTAGTAGCGCCGCACGCTGAGTCCGAGAGAGGGGAGAGAGGAGGTCTCCGCAGCGGCTTCCACGTCCTTCGGACAGGTTGAAGCATGCCTCGACTGCTAACGCCGAAGTTTGAATCGCACCGATAGCGAGGCGCCTGCAATCCAGACATGTCGCAGCTTGTTTTCCGCCGGCTGCAAGCGTGAGTCACCGACAGGGAGGCCTGCTCGAAAGGCGCACGTAGTGGAGGCTTCGCCGCAAAGGCGAGGGGTATTGCAAAAAGCACCGCGGAGGGCTGATTCGTAACAGCTTCTCCGCCGGGGGTTCGAGATCCCGATGGATAAGGGTCTTCAACCGTTGTCCGGAGGGAGCTTTCGGAGAGAAGTGCTCGCCAGATGCTCGACTCCAGGCCTGGGCTGTACGACACCGTGCTGGAGCTTCGCCGGGCCGTTCACTGGACGAATAGTGGCTCGCCTGGAACGTTTCTGGCTTGGTCAGGCAAGCAAAGAAAAACACAGGAAGACACAACCGCATCGCCGTCAAGTTGGAAGACAAATCCACACTGAAGCTCTACCAGGCTTTTAGTTGCGATAAAATACGTGAATAACTAACTACACTAGTTATATTTTAGCCCAGCAGTACTTTAGCCAAGCACGAAAACTTGAAAGGTGACATTTCGCGTGATTGGAAAGGTCCCACACAAAAACAAACGTAATCGTAACGGGCGAAACCTGCTTCAGGAAAAACAATGAAATTTAGAAAGTCAGGCGTCTACAGGCCACTTCTCGCGCTGAGAGCTGCGATTTGAGCTCTCGTCATTGCCCTGAGCGTTCCCCTTTTTGAATCGCACTATGTGCGCCCGTTCTCTGAACGCTGCTGCGACCGGTCGAGAGGACATCGGCCTTCTTCCGAGACGTATCTCGAGCGCGCGGAGAAAACTGCTCTAATTTCCACCGCTCGAGCAAGGCGTGCGCTTCCGTTTTCGGCCGCTCCGAGGTCCGCTGATACCCGGCGCAAAGAGTGCGTGCGGCGCTGCCACTCGGCAGGCCCGCATAGGAGCTCTTGTCGCACTTTTTTTGCGACACTGTCGGTAAGCGAACACGAGAAGGTGCTTTCGCTCTCCTTTCCGGCTGTCAAGGCCAATCTAGGCACGGGCGACCCGGTCTCAACAGACGGCTTCTCTTTTACCTCCCTTTCTACTCTCTAATCTTTCATCTCTCCTCCTCCCCCCCCCCCCCCCCCTGCACTAGGTTGTATGCAGGTGAGCCCCCAGATGGGCTCAATAATATCCCCAGTGCAATTCCTTTCCTTTTCACCCGAATCACCCAGTAGTAGTAGTAGACGGCTCAACCCCAGGCGACACCGGAATGGCTACGTGCTCGGCTGGCCGTTGCTCGACATCGAGTATCTGAGTTGCAGGTGGAACGCTAGCGACTCGCTCCGTTGCGGCGTCGTCGTTAAGCTTAGCTTCACCGTGAAAACCCTTCAGTGTCTCGACTGCCGGCTCTGCCCCAGCGTAGCTCGGTTCTGAACTCGCGTTTCAACGGACTCGTGTTACCTCCTTTCGCTAACGTCACGGTTTAGGCTTTTTCGCGGAACGTCGTTAGCTTGCTAACTGCGCGCGTTCGGGTCGGCAGCCGTTTTCAACGCCTCCCGTGAAGCTGAGCACTCCGAACACAACGCTGACACATATCCGCTCACAGTAGGGGCCTTACACACAGTGTACTTAAGCTGCCTTCTGTCGTGAGCCTCCGGAAATGCACAAACCTCGCTATCTTTCTGAGTCTCGCCATTCCTCTCAGAGGTGGCGACACTAACCTTGCTTGAGCCCTCTGCAGCGAGTTCAGCTGATTCTTTCCTCGGCAGTTTCTCGAAATTGTACACCCCTTGTCGCGCAACAGCTGATCCGACCTGTTCGAGAATAGGTACCTGTATTCCGGAAGTTGTGGGGATACTGCCACCTGCGTGACAAGTTCACCAAACGGACCTCCGATGCTGGCCTTAGCAATCGGCAGGCGCACGTTTCGTGCTGCTACGGCCTGCTTCACCCAAACACTCTGTCCCATCAGCTGATCCGGTTTAACGTACTAAGGGTGGATCATGTCTACCGTCGCCGCGGAGTCGCGAAGAACTCGGCACGGTTTACCGTTGACCACGAGCTCACGTATGAACGGCTCTAGAAACTGTCTGCTGTCTTCACTCTGATATAGCACGTGAAAGACCAGTTTTCCCTTTTGCAACTAGCGGCGAAATGTCCCGTCTCGCCGCAGTTGTTACACGCAGCCTGTTTGCGCGCTTCAAAAGCTTTTTTTCGGCGCTGCTCCTTGGCGTCTGCGCTCCTTTCGTTTTCCCGGTCGGTTTCACTACCCGAGAGAACGACGTTGCTAGCTCCATCATCTTCCTGGGGAGCTCTGCCTTTCGGCCCTGACTTATCAGACCTCGGCCTGAACTCTTTTTGGCCGTCTTTCGGCCCCTGCGCACCTCGTCGTGCGACGAACTCGTCGGCTAGCTGAGCTGCATGCTGATCCAGAGTATTTACCCCTGGCCTATCTTGCACCCAGAGCCTCAGGTTTTCTGGTAGACGGCGGTAAAACTGCTCGAGACCGAAGCACTCAACTACCTTGTCGTGCTCTCCGCTCTCCGAACGCCTTTGCTTCTTTGAGCCAGTCTTCCATGTTAGCCCTCAGCTTATAGGCGAACTGCGAGTACGACTCGCCCTTAGCTTTCTTGGCTTCACGGAACTTCTGGCGAAACGCCTCTGCCGGCAGCCTTTACGCAGGAGGCTCGACTTGACTTTCTCGCAGTCCTCCGCCTTCTCCTTTGGCAAGCGGGCCATCACGTCAGATGCCTCACCTGGCAAAAGCGTAAGCAGCTTTTGCGGCCATGAGTCTCGGCTAAACTGGGCTTTCTCGCACGTACGCTTGAAATTGACCAAAAAAGGACCGATGTCTTCTCCTACCTTGTAGGATCGCATTAGGTCACTCATTCGCAACGTAGGTCGCTCAGTCGCCGCAGACTGCACTGCTGTCACTCTCACGCCTAGATCGAGATACCTCGATCTCTAGACGCATCGTTTTCAGCTCATGCTGTCGCCCCTGTTGTCGGTTTCTTTCCTCGCGTTCCTGTTTCTGCCTCTCGAGCTCCTCACGCTTGCGCTCAGCCTCTGCCTCTGCAGCCTGACGCTTAGCGGTCTCCCTGCAATTGATCAGCTCAATGCATTCCGACAGCTCGTCATCGTCAGCCCCAACAGCGAGTATAGCAAGTATAGCCTGTATCAGCTCTGGCTTTTTCAGCGCGTCCGAAACATCCAAGCACAACTCTTTTGCAAGCTCCAACAACTGCGGTTTTGTCAACGCCTTCAAATTCATGGCCAGTCTAGAGTACTGATTTCCCACTGCTCTAAAAATGTTTCGCGAAAATAACCCACGCGACATTGGTTGGATTGGAAAAAACTTTTAAAAACACACGCCCTACCAACTATCCTCAGAAGCCTGGTAAAACTCAGTGAAGAAAAGTCCCGCACTCACCATTGACCGCCGTGAATTCTGCGAAGTCCGAAGCCGCCTTGACGTCCGTGGTGTTGGATCTCGCACCGCTGGCTCCAGGTGTTACGAAGTTGCCATCTGACCGCTGCCAACCAGTTGTTGCGTACGGGAAGGCGTACCCGAGCCGAGCTCCGTCACCTTCCACATACGTGTGGTGGCGTGGTGAAGCGAGCGGCCAGCCAATGTTGCTGCCTCGAAGAAGACCAGAAGCTGAAGGCAAACTTAACTTGATTACTTCATGGCGAGAGATGACCCAAGCCAGACAAGAACAATGCCCCGACGGGCGAGGTTACGGTACAGGACTCCAGCAGAGTGACAGCCTTGATTCACTGCTCAAACAGGAATGAACTACTGCAGCTTGGAAGGGAGGGGGGTGTCTTATTTATACCCAAAGCGCCAACGGTCAAAACAAGCGTTCCCTCTAGATTGTGCACACGACACGAATGGCACAGACACACACAACACTCTTTCCAGAGTTCGTGAGGGGTCGGTATTAGCGGCGCACGCTGAGTCCGAGAGAGGAGAGAGAGGATGTCTCCGCAGCGGCTTCCGCGTCCTTCGGACATGTTGAAGCATGCCTCGTCTGCCAACGCCGAAGTTTGAATCGCGCCGATAGCGAGGCGCCTGCGATCCAGACATGTCGCAGCTTGTTTTCCGTCGGCTGCAAGTGTGAGTCACCAACAGGGAGGCCTGCTCGAAAGGCGCACGTAGTGGAGGCTTCGCCGCACAGCCGAGTAGTATTGCAAAAAGCACTGCGGAGGGCTGATTCGTAACAACGCAAATAAGAGATAAATAATCACAAGGAATATGCGACTAAGTCTATGGTAGCGTAGTTTCGGATTATCCGAATGCGCGCTTACGAAGTGCGTGAAACTAAGCTACTCTACTTAATCGCACAATTCATTTTGATTATTTATCCCGTGTTTGCGCCTGCGCTGTTTTCCCATCTGTCTGTTTGACACTTCTCCCCCCATAACCCACTCGGTATTTGGCCTTCCTTCTTGAATACTGGTGTTTAGGCCCGTAATTAGGGAATTAGGAATTTTGGTGGAAAAAAAATAATGGGGGCACTTGCAAGGGGAGGCGGTGCTTTAGGCTGCGGTTGCTTCAGTAGGAAACTTAATTTGAAGTCATTATTTTCGGTAAAATTTGTGGTATGTTACTTCTTTGAGCCTTGAATATATTCTACAGCCCATTGGTGTAATTATAATGATGAAAATACAAAACGCCATTTTTCATACCTTGAAGTAAAAACTAAAAAATAAAAACAGTCCCACTCGACGTGAAAGCTGTCAAGTGCGGAGCAGTTATTCGCCACTGTGGCTGTGGTGCCCTCTATCGACTAGTTTCGGTATCAACCTGGCGGTGATACTTAAGGTAGTCAAGAGAGGGCACCGCAGCCCCTGAGGAAGCCTATTTTGAGACACTGGATTAAATTTTCATTATTTTGGCGTAACTAATGCGTTACTTCGTGATTTTTGCATTGTTTTATATTACTGCGTACTTATTTGCGGCCTAGCAACTGCAGCCTCCAGTTCAACGGCGCAGCGCAAAGATCACCCCCAACACTTTGCATATGACTAGCGTGTGACTGCATTGACATGGGCATCGTAACGCATGGGACCGATATTCGATCCGGACCGGGGGAAGCGGTGATCTTTTCGAACATAGAGTTAATACTGCCTCTGTTTGGGTGCGTGACGCCGCGTTATGCGTTACTACGGTGGCTAGACACCGTGACCCCGGACGAGCTACGGCGACAAGCCGGGCCCCTAAAGTGCTCCGCATTGAAATAGCAGAATTACCGTGGTTTATATATAGCAAAAAGGCACAGTTCGGCAAGCCGCACACGCGCAGCGTCTAGAAACGCGTTGTGACAAAATAAACGCTGAATTAAAAAAAAATTATCGTTTACCCGAGGACCTCCAAGTGCGTCTCCTTATTCGTCTTCGCAAAATCTAACTCCTCAATAAAGATTCTCCTCGATAAAGAGCGACAAAGATGGGATGACTAACACAAAAACATACGTTACTTCACGGAAAAATGTCAAAAGTTAGCGAGAAATGGTTAAAATGCACGGAAATACAAGTACAAAACGCGACGCCCCATTTCTGACACAAGAAATAGAAAATACTTGGAGAAACAGTAGTTCACAAACTGAATAATCAGGCCTCATAGCATTAAAAAACAATACAACTCACTGTAATCTTCCGTCCAACGTGGTCACAGAAATTAACCAGCGTCATGGGGGATAAAAAGGCGAGGGCGCAGCCGCGACGTTCCTGTGGTAGCATGTAACCGGGTGCTGATTGTCGGGCGCGGCGCCCTCTTCTTCTTTGTGATGCTCCTGAGGCAGGCCGTTAACTCCGCGACCCGTTTAGCCGATGCATCCACCGCGCAGGACACAGATGCATGGGAACGTCGGCTCAGCCTTGCAAGGGGTGAACCTGTTGACCTGTTGACATCCCATGCGGCAGGAACCATGGTAGAAAACTCCTCCTTCCCTGTTTTCAAGATTTTGCAGGGTAAACGCCTGGCCCCTAATTCCCCTCATGACACACACACACACACACACACACACACACACACACACACACACACACACACACACACACACACACACACACACACACACACACACACACACACACACACACACACACACACACACACACACACACACACACACACACACACACACACACACACACACACACACACACACACACACACACACACACACACACACACACACACACACACACACACACACACACACACACACACACACACACACACACACACACACACACACACTCGGCCTACGGGTCTGAAGGTGTTACAACAGCAACTTGGTGGCCTAGTTAAACATATAACCACCGCCGGGAATCGCCCGGCCGGGCTATATTCAGCGTACGCTGGCGCATACTGGCACGAAGCACTGACAGCAGGGTGTAAAGCGTGAGGCATGGGAAAACGGGCATAAGACGAATGCGTAGGGCTGATACGTCTGCGTTCGAAGATGTCGCTTGAATAAAAGAACACCTTATAAAGTTCAGTCTCAAAATGTTTCGCGCAATTTAGACAGTTACACAATTATTTGGGGAAAAAAATTAAGTAAAGTTACCTTTGAGCTCATTCGATATCTGTAAACCGTACACATCTCGAGCAAAAAAAGAAAAAAAAAAGAAAATGAAAGAAAGATATACCATAGTCTTCGGTACTCGCATGCAAGACGTCTAAGGGTTGTGTGCACAGCGTATTATATTTCTCATTGCTGGATCTTGTACACATTAGCGTACCAATACCACACAGACCTTTTTACGAGCATTTCTCTGGAGCTAGTTTCCGTTCGATAATTACGTACTCGGCCTTTATTTACTGCTGCGCTGTCAAGCGTGTGCATTGTGCAGTGCGCGTCACTCTTCCTATACTTATTCCCCGCAGCACTCTCTATTGATAGTTTTCCCTTTCTGAATCAAGTAGCTGCCGGACTACATTCAGCTTTGAAAACTTTGGCTTTGCCTCATGACGACTGTTTGGGTGGCAAAGCACGCTTGTAAGGGCGGGTGGATTGGCTGCAGCCGCCACTGACGCCTGCTGCACCACACTTCTGTAACGTCACACTGTGAAGTAGGTCCAAAGGCGTTCTTCCCAGGCGATGGCTTTAAAATGCGATGGCGCTAGCATCTACTGCGTGAACAAACAAAAAATAATTTTTAGGAATCCGTGCACTTCATCCCTCTCTTTCACGAACTTCAGGCTCGACCTGATGCGTACGCCTTGCTCCGTCTTTAGAAGCCCGCAACACGGCGTTTATCGCACGCCCCTTGCACACCGTGCAAACCATGCTTTGCGTTATAACCGTTTCAGTGTTCACGTTTTCTTGCTTGGGCAGTGGCATTGCTTGGTGGTCACTGCTCTTTTTGTTCCCCAGTCTCGGCATTTCGTCGCCGTCATTCCCATTCCCTCGTCTTTTGCCACCTACTCAGCCCTGCACTCGCTGCACACCCAATTTCACAGCGCGTGCAAGTGTCGACGGGATGCTTGGAGACGCTTTGTGACGGGGTGTGGACGAGCCGCGCTTCGATTTGTCTCCCTAGCGATTTATGGCCTCTTTTATTTGCCTCCACAGAGCAGTTTTGAACAGCCCTAAACTGCTGCCGCAGTATAAAATCTATGGGCAAATAAAATACGAAGATGCTTTGGAGAAATTCTTAGCAGTCCAAAATGACAAATGAAAAAGACTATCAGTCGGCAGCTGTGCGACAGGTTCTCACGAAAGCAGAGCCGAAGCTTCGTCAGGCACCAGCCATGCTCTTTCGCGAGCCTCCCACACAACGTTGTGATTTTCTAAATAAGTGAACTTCGCATTCTCGAAGTTTCCTCTCACAAGCATTGGTGTTAAAGCTCGTACTGTCCTGACGCTAGCCAACGCAGGGTAGTGACAAAGAGAACGTTGGTAGGCGACATTCACAAAACTTGTCGTCTTATTCCTGGGCAGATCCGATGGCAGCTTCAATAACTCTTTTGAGGATGTGTCGTGAAAAATTCAAGGTTAAACCGCTATCGATTAAACGAATGATAACATAAAATATTGCCACAGTCAAGTCATCAGAAGGCAACTCCTCTTGAGGCACTCAAGAAGCGCAGGGCGGTGCCGTCAATCCCTCGTTCGCGCGAGATTTGGTGTGCACGGGAACACCCCGGCTAAAGGAGGAAGACGACTTTTCTCTCTCGCGCGGGTTTCCCTCAGCAAGCAGAGACGCCATTAGACTGCTATAGGGTTTTTGGTCTCTTTCTTATTAAACTATACCCCTTACTGTTGACAAGTTGCTACGTTTACGCTACAATATAATGAAAGGGGATAGCACCCCGCGCACACAGGCACGCATGCACACTCCCTCGATAGGGTCGTCGCTAATGCGAGCAACAGATATACACAGAGAGAGTTTTAGCGTAGCGGCTAGCGTACGCTACGCTATCAGTGGCGGGTATTGACACCCGACTGCGCATGCGCGCGCAGGCACGGCGAGGCGGGCCGCCCCTTACCGGAACGAATGCGAACATGTCCAGTCGGGTCCCGGTACCCGCCACCGATAGCGTAGCGCACGCTAGCCGCTATGCTAAAACTCTCTATTGCTGTGCTAGCCTCTAGGATAGAGAACCAGGGTGTCGAACCGGAACCAAAACCGAACCAAAAATCGAACCGAACCCGAATTTTTGCCCGGAACAGGAGCTGAACCGGAACCGTATTTTTTCCGCCATTTTGGACTGAACCCGAACTGGAAAGAATCGAAGGAACCGTTCCGCACCGGTTCCGGGGCCTCAAAACTGATTTCTAGCTTTCCATTTCGGTAACATACCTTGAGTCTGAAGATATTTTTACCACTCGCCAGACAGCACCACGAAATATTTTGTATAGTCTGCAGTTCCTAAGGCCCATCAAGTTCTCTTCCTATTATTACCCTCAATTTAGTGTAAAGTTGTCCGTATATACTATCAGTTTGCGTTAGGTACTGCCCACCTCCACCAATTATCTTTTACGTTTAGAATAACTTAAGATAGAACGCATATTCCGAGGCAACATATCATGGAATATTCTTCATGGTTTCTATCTTCATGGTGTTTAAAATCGTGTAAAGTTTTCGATGTGTTGCTAATTCGAATGCATCCCTGTACGCTTGTGAAGGCCTTCAGGGACACCATCAATAATAAATCCATATCTTCCAGTTAGTTTAGTTTAAATGTGCAGTTATATACAAAAAAGCAGTGACACACACACTCACAGTGAGACACACACTCACTCAAAAAAAAAAGTGACGTCACCGTTACTTTTTCTAGTGCAGTGCCGTTGTGTCCTTTGGTTGGTTACTGGTCTAAGAGAACATCAGAATAGAAAAAAAATTGGGGCTTTCTCATTTCCCCTTTTAAAGTAGATGTGATAGCATCTTGTTGTTATCTTGAATCTGCTCAACCTTAAAGTTAAGGGGCGCATAGATTAAAGTCGATTAATGCGGATTAGCGGGTAGACTGGGGTGGATTAGCCAGATGTGTTAATGAGCTAATGTGAACTAGTGCGACTGGTGTGTTGATAATTGATTAATTTGGATTATAGGAATTAGCGGGTCAGTTGAGGTGGATTAGTGGGTCGTACCAAACATGATATATTTGGGGTCCTTGGCATTTGGAAATTTTGCAGCGTTCTCCTTCTAGACCAATGAGGAAATTTAGTTCCGCACAAAATAGCCGGAAAGTTATGTGACGACCACTTGAATGCCATAAAATGTTTTTCTTTGTGCACGAATTGCGCTGTTATGTTGTTTCTAGCGTAAGATTGACATCTCGCACTGAATTTAATGAGTAATGGCCTAATGCATATTTTATATTCATCAAAGGGTTTTCCAGAGAGAGAGGAACAACTTTATTTAGCCGCACAAAATTGCGGCGACTACGTGCCGGATGGGGTGGTTCCCTCTTCACGGGACCCATATGCTTCCGCGGCTGCCTGGCACCTGGAGATCAGGACGAGCTGGTCTTCCAAGGCGGGGCTGGTTAGCAAGGTCTCCTATCGCTCGCTAAGGGGTGTGGGAAGAGTGGTGGAGGGTTGGGTAAGGGGTGGGGAGGGGTGGGGGGATTGTCTCGGTGAAATCGCACTCTCCGATGACATGCCGGAGCGTGCCCAATTGCCCACAGAAGCTACACTCTTTCTCGTATATCTCGGGGTACATTCTGCCTTGGAGATAGGGGTGCGGAAAGGATCCTGCTTGTATTTGCCTATAGATCGTTTGGTGCGCTCTGCTGAGAGATTTATGCGGGTCAGGGTACTGTCTTCTGCCTTCCCTGTAGTGGCTGGTGATGTCCTTGTAAGTCGTTATGGCGTGCGGCTCGTGCTCGTCTGCCCGGTGTTCAAGTCCTCGGGCAAGCTGGTGGGCGAGTTCGTTGCCTTCCAGCCCTGAGTGAGCCGGTATCCATATCAGTTCGACTTTCTGCTCGGGCATGCGGCTGAGGCTGAGACAAGCGGAAGAACAAGACGGAACGGGGATCACCCTCTACACGGACGCCTCTCTACCCAAGTTTCGACACGAGCCGCGATATCGGTCACGACGCAAGACGCGCTGGTGACGTGCGCATCTCTCAAAACGCATTCCCGGAAGAAGCGGAAGAGGCGGCAATAGCCTTGGCGCTCACGCTGCCTAACGCGAGCAAAATAATCACGGACTCGCAAAAAGCGTATGCCAACTATAGAAAAGGGCAGGTGTCTCTGACGGCACTCAGAATATTAAAGGGTTTTCCAGACGTGTATATAAATGAGGTTAACACTGTAGGAAGCAACTAAACTGAAAGAAAAAAATAAGTAATGATCAACAGGTTTAACGAGAAAGACACCCGATATCATTCTTCAATACCTTCTCTTTATTTGTGCTACCGTTCTGCATCTCAACCCCCGAACACAGCCCCATCTAAGCTGAGGAAGCGGCGATAGCACGTGCGCTTATCCAAAGCGACGCCAAAACTCTCATAACAGACCCTTAGCAGGCGTGGCGCAACTCTGCCAACGGTAGATTGCATGTTACAACACTTCGAATGATCAATCAGAGTCCATCAAAGAGACCAGCCAGGATTGTATCGGCACCAGCTCATACTGGCCTCCTCGGCAAACAAGATCACCAACCGCGTGGCTCGATATTTGACGCGCTTAGCCAGCGCTAATGAATCCGACCCCGAGCGCATGGATCCTGTAGTCACATACCAGGAAATTACTCAGCACTATATAGACTCTCTCGTAGAACGTGTTCCTCCCTGCACAAATCACTACCGATTAACCAGGAAAGATTAGTCCGGGCCCTGCGGGTTAACCCCTTCCCACACCCCATCGGACTTCACCTCTTTCACCGGACACAATTCTCTTCATTTCTTCGCTTCCGTGGAGAGCCTGGGAACCTCATACACATAGTAGGCGGTTGCAAAAAATCTACCCTTGATATACCCAATCTCCAAGTTCCCATAGAGATTGGGGAGACAGCCTTGGTAAGCTCCGGCCTGGAAGATCAGCAGCTCTTGGTAGAAACGGCTGTCGACTCGGCCCCCTCGAATGAGGACGCCTCTCTGAAACTTTTTATCGGTTTAATTAAAGTTCATTTTCTCTCTCTCTACGAGTGGTCATTACTGCTGCTTGTGACTCCACTAAGCTATTAGAGCCCAATCGCTGTCACCTGTCGCTGAAGTGCCATTAGCAAGTTCCTATCTCCGGTGGTTCTCTATCCAATGCCGTCCTATACATGCCACTCGATGAGTCATTATAGCCGTTCTTTCTTTCTAAATGGTCTGTTAGCAGATAAAAGATGAACAGAAAAGAAATCGCCCTAAACGCCACCTGCCACGCTTGACAGTCGGAGGTTTGCGCCGACGCCGGACTGTTTTCGACTTCTAGCTCTGCTAATGATATCGTGTTAAAGCTAAATCTCCGTTGAAACTAGTGGTGCATGAAAAGCGTAGCAAACCAACCAATTTATTTACAATACAAAATTTTCCCCTCGTGCGTAGCAGACCAACCAATTTATTTACAATGCAAAATTATTCCCTCGTTGTGCGCGCAGGCTCTCCTGCCCGCCAAAGAGACTGCCCGCTCGCCAGTAAACTACCTGCCCACCTGCCTGCCTGCCTAGGCAGAAGATTCCGGCGAGGATGCGTGATTTGGGGACGAGGGGTGGCCCGTCACGAGTGGCGGGGGGGGGGGGGGGGCGAAGACGCAAAATGCCGCACCACGGCGACACTCGAGGGTGCCAAAAATACAAAACTGTGGTTGATTCCTCTGTCATAGGAATAAGTAAAACACGAAAGTGAAGTGTGCAGCGAAATCTGCAGCTGAGCGTAATTTGCGGGTCGGCGGCTGTCTTGTGGGTGTGGTTGGCGAGCCACGTCCTGCTGGCGGGTCGCTTCGGCAAAGGTGTACTGGCATCATTTCCGTGACGGATATTACACCAATGAAATATTGGGGTATCGCGGGATAAAACACTTTCGTGTTAAAATATAAAACCCGAAAACGAACAACCGTACCTATAACGTACTCTTTGGTACTAAAGGTTGCTTCCCCGCAAGAAGACCCTGTGTGCAGGGGTGCACCCTTTACAGGCCACTTGCTTCGTTGTACAGGCGTCACATGACGTCAGCGAAATCTTCGTGTAGCCGGGAATAAAACACTTTCGTGTTAAAAACAATATTGGACGGACGGGTCATCTGCTAAGTAGGACGAGGCATTAGGCAGCCTGCAGGGAGGCTGCCCATGCACCGAAGATTCTGGCGAAGATGCACCAAGGGGGGAGGCATCGGAGGCACTGGGGCGCTGCCCACTGGCCAGGAGGCTACATGTTTGCCTTCCAGAAGGCTGCGGCGAGGATGCATTACTTGGAGACTATTTGCGGCCCGTCACTGGTCGACGAAGGGAGTGGATCACAGAACGGCGCAGCGGCGGCTACGTAGAGCCATGCGTTAGAGCGCAGCCCTTAATTAAGCGGCCGCTCCTGTGGTTTCGCGTCGTCCCTCAGTGTCGCCCTCCTTGTAACCGAGAAAACGAAGACGCCGCCGAAGATAGTGTGAGCAGGAAAGTGGAGGATGAAAGTATGACGAAAGTGTGAGGGAGAGAGTGGAATTCCGAGACCACGCGAGACGTGCTTCCCGGCAGGGATGCCTTACGAGATAACGACAGAGTATACCGCACGCCGTCGCGCATTTGCTGGTGACGCGATCCCTTCATCAGACACCGCAGCTATGCGCCGTCGCCGAGAAGACTCCAAATTGCGCTGCACTCAAATTTCGCATTAGCGAGTATCGTAATCGTCCACCATCTTTTTTGGTTTCCTCAATAAAAAAACTGCGGGGTATAAATCTGCTGTGTCATGGGCAACAAAAAATTTATTAAATTGTAAAAATGAACAAAACTAAATTAATAAAAATAAACTCGTGGCCATAAGGAGCAATGATTTCACGTTCACACAAATCCGCAGCCCTAAGTGTCCCAGCAAACCTTTTATTTCGCTTCAGTTGGTTTTGTAATCATTGACCTACAATAGAAAGCATTTTGCGGTAGATTGTACAGTTAAAGGAATGCTTCAACAGTGTCGATAAACGCTTTCACTCTTTTCTTCCTATCTGGAAGCACTGCGAAGGCTATATAGCTATTGCCAGCACAGAGCAGCAGTGCAGATACGGCTTCCGTTTCTGCTTCGCTTTTATGGCTTTTTTTAGGTGCGGAGTACCTTAGGACCGCACAATGTCCGTCCGCGTCCGTGCGCATAGCATTTACAATCGCAAAAAATCACACAGTCACCGGCAGGATTTGAGCCTGTGTGTGGTAGACCAGAGAGAGTTAGTGCCAGTCGTCTTACCCATTGGGCTACGACGGTGAGTTAGTATTCGAGAGTAAAACGGCTTAATCCCTAGCCTGTAACGGTGCAGAGTACCTTAGGACCTCCCAATGTCCATCAGCGTACATCCGTGCGCGCACCACCATCAAGCGAAACTCAAGCGAAATTCGATTTGAGCCGTGAGTTGCAGTTTCATTTAGGGAATAATCAAGGTGCAACTCACGGCTCAAATCGAATGACGGTCGGGGCGCAACTTGGATGTCATTTCGAGTCCCCGTACTCCACACCGTCGCCATCATCGACGGAGTGGAGATGCTGCCATTTTTTTTAAGTTGCTGTCAAATGCGTTCTTTGCTGCAACTCTAGGAAAGCCGGCAAATAGCCGCTACACCGCTGTAATGACGTCATTCAAGCGGTAGAAGAACGCCAAGACCAGGAAGGAGAGAAAAATATTTTAAGAAAGTTTCTAAGTTATCTGATGGGGACAGAGAAGTAATTTTTGGCTGAGGCACTTTGCGACCCCCTAATATATAGGTATCGGGTGTGTTTGTTGACTACTTTCTGCAAGCATTCAAGATTTAGAAAAAAGTTGAAAAAATATTGCAGGGTCGATTTAATTTGGCCAAGACAAAGCATTTGCACAAAGAAACCTACATTATGACTTTTTTTTTTATACCGACTTGACAAGCAAACGAAAACTGAGCACAAATAAATTATCAGAAAAAAAAAACACGCCTGCTTTTTTTTCTTTCTCCGAACCCGTCTGAACCCGCTTGAACCGGTTCGAACCGGTTCGAACCGGAACGGAGTGGTGCTTCGGAACTGAACCGGAACCGAACCCGGAAGGCTTGAACCCGAACCCGAACCGAACACGAAAAGATTCCGGTTCGACACCCTGATCATTGTATCCCGATTTCATAACGAACAAAGGAGTGGTCATAATCCCACCTCCTCCAGCGAGACAATAGGGCATGCCATGCTGGTCTCTATGCACTGTCGACTCATCTCAAACCGAACGGCTCCACTCTCTTCATTCCGGGACGTCCCCGACAGGTTCCGAGAAGGTCAAAATGCATTGAAGGATGATGCGTATACGTATGTGCGCAGTCTCTTTGGCAAATGTTACTGACGTAATCTAGTGCAGCTGTCGTCCGCCCTGATACGACCGACATAAAATTACAGGGAATGCTTAGGGTGTTCTAAGAATGTGACGGCGAAAGCCTAGTTGGGCGTTCCGTATATTTGCTGTTGAACTTTCGGCAATACTTTGGGGCCGCGCCCGTCACCACTGGAGCAGACCCGTAGGCAGGACACTCCGACGCTCGTTCCGCTCGCTCGCCATTGACAGGAGCCAGCTGTTCGTCTCCGTGGGTACTTTGCCTTTGCTTCTCAAGGCAGCTCGTTTTGCAGGTGCCGCAGCGGATTCTCCTCCGGCGCGCGCTGCGTCGCCCTTTCTCAGAGCCCTCCACCGACCGTCCTCCGACATTGTTGTTTCTTCGCGCATGATCCCCGGCTAGCGCCTCGCGCTCTGGTGGTTTGCAAGATCCTGTGTACCTCACAGCAATTTTTTGCATCTCATACGTTCCATATAACATGGAGATCTAAGGTTTTCGCCTAAGAAAAGCTAGGAAAACTGGTATACCTCATGAGTAGTGCAGCTTTTGAAAGCTATCACGTTTGCATAAATATTTGGCAGGATTCTACTCCTTTGTCTTCAAGCGCTGCATGATACAAACGTTCGGCACAGACTAAAGTACATATTACCTGGCTCCAAGGTAACACTTCTTTGGAGAACCATATATGCGGCACACTGTATTAGTATCATCGTAAACTGGGTAAACTGAGAAGGCACGAGTAAGAACATCTTTTTTTTTTGTCGCTTTTATTTCATCGTGTTCCTCGTGTTCGGTGCTCGAGGGACAGAGGCCATGTGGCGTACACTTTTCGCCACCACAAAAGCAGACGTCGATGCCTTCACTGCGTCTTTGGCAGACTGGGCGTTTTGCGAGCACGTTACATGTGCTTGTGGGAATACACTACACGCTCATGCAAATATACGCTGTGTGCTGTCGTCACAATGGTACTTTTGGTGCTCCCCAGTAATGCGCATATTATATAGTCACAACATACACGAAACTATCACTACTCTTTGGATCCACTGCAGGAACGCGCACTTCTTATTTCGTGTAACCAACCGTCCGTGAAGGGGTTAAATATTCACTGTCGTCGTTACAGCTCCCAGAGCTATACTGCGCAACATAAACTTTCTCGAGAGCAACATGCTTGTATTGCACATAAATGGTATGAAAGACCTACATAAGCACGCTACAATAAAGAAAAGGTGAAATAATGCAAGCATGTAATACTGAGCTGCTACAGTGCAGTATGGAGCCTCGTGTGCCACTGCGTTACCCTTGCGCCAGCGCCGAAATGCTGTCGTGCTGATTATACGCACAACCGTTCTTTTTTCGTAACTCAACAATGAGCACTAATTTCCTTAAGCACGAGGTTTCTCTCAAAACCTGATACCAATTGAATCGTCCATCCATTCACTTGCAAAGAAATTATTTGTGGCCCCGTATGGTTTGAATCCCCCGAGTGGCGTTCGAAGACCCCCCATTCTGCATCACGGGATAGATACCTAGCCATCTCATCGAGACATGTTATCTCATATCGCTTCATAGAAGCGCGAGTGAATTTTGCGTCAGCTGAGTGTCTACGGGATAAGACAGGGTGGCCACAATCACTCCTAGCCTTATCTCTTACAGACACGAGGTGTCACTAAGAGGTGCACGCCGCCAAGCCGCGTCCCCTTTTTTTTTTTTTTTTTTTTTTGTACTGGAGGTGACGGGCGCAGTGTGGTGTATGTCGCGAACGCGCGCTCCGATGTAGTGCGCGGAGGGCAATAAATAAATAGCTACGCCACATCGAAACGTGACTGGGAAGAGGAGGCGAGTTGAGCAGCGGCTGAGAGGCAGCCAGGAACAAGGGGGACGACGCGGTGCCTCTTCAGCCTTCGCGTCGGTGAGAGATCGTGGAGGATGGGCGCCTGGCCGGCTCACTTCATGCTCAGCCATATTTCGTTGCGGCGCTCCAGGACCCAGAAGATGAGGTCGTAGCGCGCCACGTAGAAGTGGTCCAGGTTGACGCGCCGGTCCTTGCGCATCGCCTGCATGAACTCCTCCGCCTTGCTCAGCCACTGCTGCTCGTTGGGCTGCCCGCCGAACACCCTGTCACGGAGGAGAAGCCGCAAACTCTTTGTCTCGACCGTATTCGTGCCCCATTTTCTCACCACATTCGTCGCGTATCGATGGATGTAGCCTGCTCAACGTTCTCTTTATCTCTCAGGAACACGCGTCACTTCGGTCGGTGCTTTTAAAGCTCCTGAAAGTTGGGCAATTTTGTGATAGCGCACGGGTTTAAAACGGACGCGAGAAAACTTCACATTCGGAGCGTGCTCCCAGCGCTGACTGATGAGAGAGAACTTGAGACCTTGCGAAGCACCTTGATAGCCGATTGCGATCAGACCAAAAATCCATTGAAGGACAGATGCTACGCTTCACGCTAAAAATGAGCGAATAAGTACAGTTAGGCAGGACGGCCAATTTGTAAAATGCAGGGAATGCAAGGCACGGCAACAGCGGTGGTGCTAAAGCTAGTACAGACGCTGCGACTTCACCCAGCCATGACAAAGTCTCGTGAATCCCTGCGAAAATGTGCTCGCCATTCAGCTCCATGGTTTAAAAGTTGCCCCCCAGTCTTCCCTGCTGGGCCCTCGGTTCCATATTGAATTGTTTTTTTTTTTTGCACTAGAATACAGTGACTTTATTCGACAAATTATCTGGTAATAACTAAATAAAGGTTTTAGTCACTGGTCAGTGATGCCGCCAATAGCTGCAATCACTTTCCTTGATACATGCCCGTGCGTTGTGCTCATTGCAATTCCCAAATTATGTCCCACGGCAAAGGAAGTAAAGGAAACACACCCTGCATATAATGTATACCACGAGGCGGTAGGGGGCTGGAGTATAAGGTTAGAAAATTTGGGGCAAAGAGCAGATTAAGGCGACCAACACCCCTCAGAAGCCAGTGGAAAAGGCCTTTGTCGTGCCGTGTAGGGACCATGCGTGTTGGCTGGTGATGATTTTGATGATGCTATCTGGGAGGACCACAATGAACGCAAAAGAGAATCGAGCAGCCATTTCATTCTAGATTCCACACAGGCACGTCAACACACAAAGGGACCCAGAAGAACACGTGCACCTGGTTCAGTGTGAATCTACAGAATGGCCCGCCGCCGTTAGTACTACCACGTAGCAACCAAAGGCGTGCCAGCCGGTAAACAAGCGGCGCAGTGCAGCAGCACCTGAGCGGGCTCGCTTACTTGACGACATATCTCCGCGGGGGCTCGACGGTGACGCAGATGTCCTTGTCGTTGGCTTTGGGCGGGTTCATGTACAGGTTTGCTGGCAGCGGAAACGCCATGGTGTAGTTGGCGAGGCGCCGTCCGCTCGCCCCCCGGCTCACCAGGGTCCGGTGCGGCGTGGTCAGGTCCACCGTCACGTCTGCCAAGGGAGGCGTTCCACTCTTAGCGCAAGGTCGAAAATTTCCTCACGCGGTAACAAGGGCACTTGAAAATGTAACTAGCTAGCTAGATAGACTCCGAGATTTCTTTTTTTTTTTCCACAGCTGCAAGACAGCCGGCCGACTTCATAGAGTAACGTGTAATTGCAGAGATGATCATGCCCTTTTCCCTTCTGCTACAAACCGATCACCCGATTTCAAGGTAGCGAGGACGTAGCAGTCACGCCAAAATCCGTGGCACGTTGCATACTTATGCGCTAAAACTAAAGAAAAAAATTGAGACATCTAAAGGAGGAAAACTTTTAACCACTTCTATAAACGGTGACACCGTGGGATCTTATGATGAAACCATCAATCCTGCTATATAGCCAGGCGACAAGGTAGTCATATAACTATAGTCCCTCGCGGTTCTTTAGCAATAATTTAAGGGCGTTCAAGCAATCTCTTAGCTTCCGAGTCAGCATAGTGTAGAGGTAAGAACAACCGGAAAGGGGGCGAACGACTTACTCTGGTCGTTGAATCCCTGGATGTAATAGATAAGCTTGCGGAAGCTCATTCGTTTAGCTTCAAACAGTGTCCTGGCCTGTGTTGTCACACTTATCCACATCGTTTCCGGGTACTGCCGCTCTTCGTATTCCTGCGTGAATGTAAGAAACCCGCTCTCGTGTACGAGCAAAGATGTTGTCTAGGCAAGCGCAGACGAGCGTCGTACAAGCTTTGCACAAGAACACGTAAGACCAGTTGGCTGACTGAGCACTTACAGCTTCATTGGAGATCACCTCGTAGTCAATGCACTCAACACCTCTCCAAGTGCAGGAATACGCAGCGGCAACCTGACGCGGGACAGAGGTTAAGAGCAGCAGTCAGAGCCATGTCACAGGTCCATCCGTGGAACACTTGTAGACGGAAGATCGCAAGTTTTGTTCAAGAAGAGGGGGAGGACATGCCGAAGAAAGTCTTCCGTGTGCCTTCCCCCGGAAGCTAAGGGAAACAGTCTTGGTTCCCCGCGCGTCGGTCCTGAGTGCGGTGTAACGGAACGATTTACTCCGAGACTCATGAAAGGCAGAGTGACCGAACCCTGGGTATACGAAAATTCTAAGTACTTGAGAGGGCTCCTCTGTGCGATTTGATGGTGCTTTTCAGCTTGACAAACCTAGTAGAAGATAAAAGTTTGATCGCCTCAGTAACCAGTGAACCTAAGATGTGGCCTTCCCCAACCCCTTCGAGAAATGCGTGCCTGCTCTGGGCACCCCTCCGTGCGTGGGAATATTCAGGAATGCCCGAAGTACGCGGTTACTGAACCTTCCAGAGGTACCTAAGACATATGATTTTGACCGTAATAGACACCGATACAACAGCACGAGCTTACCTGGATAGTAGCCACGGCGAATACCACTCTCAGTGCTCTCATCCTTATTTTTTCAGGTTACCTGCAAATAGGAAAAAACCGTGTTAGTTGCGTTGTAGTAGCGTCTACCAACAAAGGAACTAAACTTATTTCGGAAAGGTACGAACCAACTTCTATTTGTCTTTGGCTCCATTACTTTTCCCCGTATTATTTTACATGTCAATGCTAATTGTGCAAAAGCAAAAAAAGACACTGGTGCACAGAGGAGCACTGCAGGTGCTGGTACAGCAACGTAATCTAAACGTATCTTTGAACTTGCCATAAGAATCTCTTGCAGCCACAACAGGTGATCTTTTTTTTTTTTTTTTTTTGGGGGGGGGGGGGGGGTAGACCTTGTGCTGACACGTGTAGTTATCCCCTGCGTTTTACCCACGACACACAGCTTTGAAACAGTCCTTTTCTCTGACCCACCCACTTCTCTCGCTTCCATTTCAAGACAGACACGACCGACTCACCATTAGGCGCAAGAAAACAAGTCGCAAAAACAAATCGGGCCAACTTTGTGCTTGCATATGTAGTACCACTATTGTTTGCTGTGTTGGCACAATGGATAAGATAAAACACATCAAAATATTACGAAGCTTTGTCTCTCTCCTTTGAAAGTTCCTCCCACACAATAGCAAATGCTAAGTGGAAAAGCCCCATTGTTCAGGAGGGGGATGGGGGTGGTAAAGAAACGTCACAAGTTAATCTGAGTATGTCTTAGCGTTGCTCCGGTATAGTATGCGCACATTTTGCTTTGTAAAGTAGCTGCCAACCTAGGAAGCGCGACTCTATGCACATATATAGCTACTAAAAGTTCGACGTCTATTTCTGCATCAGTGTATATAGCTATCAATAGCAGTGCATTTCTGGTTTTTAGCAGAAGAATACGAAAAACAAACAAACATGTAAATAATATACGGTTCACCCCTGGTGACATCTTTCATCTTTGCTCGTCCTTCATGGCAAAAAATCGAAATGATGAAAGGACAATAGCTACGTGGGCTTACTCATCTGAACACAGATTCACAGGGCTGTTTCCATCTGTTAGATATTCTAAGAGCAGTTTGTAGTTAGCCGACGCCTTGGCTATCATCTCACTTTTGGCGGGGAACAAACTACGCACGGGCGCCGGCCAATCGCAAACTGCTCTTTCGATATCTTACATTCGAGCAGCTTTGGGAATCTGGGCTTACGGGAACAAGAAGTGGCAAAGAAACTGCGTCGCTAGAGCAGCTTGCTCACTCATATTGTTGCAGCCTGGTTTTCCAAAAAGTGAACAAAATACGACAGTTCAAGCACTCCTATGCGTTTACATAATTTCGCCATCGGTTGAGTTATTTTTTTAATTCGCCTAAATAACTCGCTGATTAGAGCAGTAATTGACCCTTTCTCCTAATTGGCGAAGACACAAAGAGTACGTTTCCGGTGCCAATCACGGATGGTTCATCAGGGTCGCTGTGGGGGCAGGCGCGCTCTAGTTTAGCGGCGGTGGCGGAGGCTATCGTGGAGTGTCGGGGCTCACCGTGTCCGGAAGAGGGGCTGTGCCGCGTAACGGTGTCGGCCGGATGGTCTTTATAGGCGTGCACTCGCCCTTGCCCCTTGCGGAAGGGTGACCAGCCACCCCGTGGCCGTGATCCCGCGCAGAAACCGGCTGACCCCCAACTGGTCCGGGAGGCCGTTTTCTCTCTCGACGCCCCTGGCGCAGCGCGCGGGGTCGATGCACCGCGCGTCAATGCGCCGACGGAGGCACTGGAGCAGGGCTCGCCTTGAACTTGTCGCCGGAAAGGGTTCCCCTCCTGGCGAGGGAGCAGCGGTCGGACCCCCCGCCGCATGACCGCCGCCCCGGCAACAGCTGCGGCCCCCGATCAGCCGGTCGGCCGCCAAGGCAAAGTGTAACGGCGGGGAGGGAGGGGCGTCTTTCTCAGCTGTTGCTGTCAATTAGCCCCCTGGACACGGTGTGGACAACAGATAGGCGGAAAGAGTGGCGACCGAGAGTACGTAGGCTTCGCTCATTGAACCTTGCCTCGGCCCGGAAGAAGAAGGCCTGCTGGAGCTCGAGGGTGGCCAGATTCATCCGGACAGCCGCGTCTTTTGCTCGAGCAGTTTTTGTTCTCAGGGTCACCGCGGCCGCTCCGCTTCCTGGCCGTCTGCTTGCTTTGTCTCTTGTTCTCAGCCCTTTGGCCGCCAAGGATGGATACGAGTGTCTCTTCTCGTAACACCGCTAAAGGAAAGCAGAGAGAAAAAAAAGTTTATCACACCGAACCTATACAGCAGAGTCCTTTTGCGCTGTTACCGCAATTAAAGCCTAGAAGCTCCCCTTTCTTCAGCTGCTGTATGCTCTGCGCACACCAGCTGCCACCAAGTAGGTGCAGAGAGAAGGCACTTTAAATGCACCCCCCCCCCTCCCCTTAAATAAAAACAAGAAAAAAGACTTCACAGCTGCTTTTAAGTTGGGAATTCGTAGGAAACATGCACGCAGTTGTCATGTGGTCGTGTTCACATAACTTTTACTTTGCTATGATTTTATGTGGGCATAACATTTCAACACAATGTTACGTGGCTGCGATTTCGTGTCCATCTGGTACATACTCACCAGGAACGTCCCAAGAGGGAATCGTGCACGGTAAGGCCCTATGACTTCTCATTTATGGTTTTTCTTGTAACAACTTCAGAAACAGCTTGCAGCGTTCGCAAGGTTTGCTTCCACCAGCGGTTAGTATAAAATGCCGGATGAGATTATCCGACTTTTTTTTTTTTTTCAGGTATAATTAAGACTTCACAGCGCGCTCGCGTTCGCGAGTACCAATAGACCATGAGAAAGGTCGGCAACCGAATGATGTTACGACTTGACGTAAGCTGTCTCAACCTCAAATAAACGCATGGTGCAACCTAAAATAGCTACACCTGGACCATGCCGGCAGTTACGGGAAGAAATTCAACCTTGCTGTAGACAAATTTCAGAGTCAAGGGATGCAGAAAATGGTATTCAGCTCAGTGCGTGTGTTCAGCCCCCCACCCCTTCCTCTCTTCCTCTTGTTTTTTTTTCTTGTTAAGGTTAACATCACCTAGATAATAAAATTCACGGTGTAACGTGTCAAAGCCATTAAAAGGGCTATAAAACAGGCCATCACGTAGGTATCCAACTTAATCTATAGGGGGCGTTTCACCGTGCTCTAGACATTGTACTCTCGAGCTGGCCATAAGCAGAAATTTTATCGCTGGCTTATAATCGCACGGTGGCCGTCCGGAAGCAGAAGAGTTCCAAAAGACTATAACTGGGGCAGGGATTCTTGGAGGAGGTTAATTAGCAACCGAAACTCTCTCATATTAACTCTTGGAACGTCCCTACAGAACCAGTGACTTCGCATTTAGAAGCTGAAGCTCTAGTTAAAATACAAACGCTTCTCGACATATCTACTCTCAGTGAAGTAACTGTCACCCAACGACAGTGTCTGGAATGAAGCCAGTAGACATGCTACTTCTTCAGCCATTCTAATTATAATATAAAAATCCAGTTTTTATTCTTCGCCGAGTAAAAATGAGCTCTGCTTTTAGTGTAACAACGGCATGTATACTATAAAGAATTATTTCTACGACAGATGCATTTTCACATGGTTCAGTAATCTTTGTTTTGTTCAAGAACGCAGTCTATGTGTTTTTCGCTTCAGCCACTACAGTATCAACATACAATTTAATGAAAGTTTAAGCTCAAGGTGAAGAAACTTGCCTAAAATCAGGCGTGTTTTTTGGCTAAGGATTTCCCCACCAGAGGGGGAAAAGCGCTAGGTAGAAATACTATAAAAACACGCAAAATTCACCACACGCTCGTCTTTATACATCTCTGGCAATATATTTAAATGTCTAAAACAGGTGTGGCTGTTCTGCAATGCTCCTACTTTTGGCGCGCCCAGTCTAGTAAATAGAAAGGTTTGTTTGCCTAACACGAAAAGCCCTCATAGCACTGTTTCAGTGGGCGAATGTTTTCATTGTTCAGTGGCCGGTGTTGCTACATTTAACATATCCTCGGAGCATTGGGGCCGATGTCGCTTTGAGTGAAAACGTAGAATGCCGTCACCGTTCTCAGCTGCGGCGCGTGCCTGCACGGACTCGTCGACTTGGGTGTAAACTGAACGCATTTTTTTTTCTGCCTTGTTGCTATTTACGCATGCAACTTAACGCGTTTTGTGTTTAAATTAGCAGCCAACGGTTTCTTTCAAGCACATACTTAGTTACAGTGCATGGATCACTGGCATGGCCATGAACGTAAAGGCTGCATATACTGTGTTGTGAAGAATACTAATTTAAACGTAGAATTTCGTATGTACAGAATGGCTTTCTAGATAACCCGATTCATGGTCCCCTGCCAACTTGCCTTTACAACACCGTTCGGTAAAAAAGTGTTACGTGGAACATATGACGGAAATTAAAAAAAAAAAAACATTGCCATGCGACTTGCGATTCCGTAGCACTGGTGATTCCGTAGCAGCCGAACACTTTTTAGAGGGGCCGTTCTGCATTTAAAATGAAAGCCGTATAGGCGTATACCGGAGGCTATAGCAACCGGAAA